>NW_024080913.1:1028158-1504277 GCF_003009895.1 Hyaena hyaena | reverse complement strand
AGAGAGAGAGGGAGTCACAGACTGAAACAGGCTCCAGGCTCTGAGCTGGCAGTCAGCACAGAGCCCGACGCGGGGCTCGAACCCACGAACCGCGAGATCATGACCTGAGCGAAAGTCGGACGCTTAACCGACTAAGCCACCCAGGCGCCCCCCCATTGCTTTCTTTTTAATTTTGAAAAAAATGTTTCCTTTTGTTTTCTGAAGTGTTTCTATTGATTTTTTTTTTTTTTAAGATTGATGTAATTAGAGGGAGGGGCAAAGAGAGAGAGAATCCCAAACAGGCTCTGCACTATCAGCAGAACCTAATGTGTGGGGCTTGAACTCACAAACTGTGAGATCATGACCAAGCCAAAACCATATTTGGATGCTTAACCAACTGAGCCACCCAGGCACCCCTTCTGAAGTGTTTCTAAATTAAATTATACACATAATGATATTTCACTCTCAGAACCTTTATAATATGTCTCTCTAAAAAATAAAGACCTATTTCTGTATACAGCCATAGTGCCTTTGTCAAGACCTAACAGAAGCCATCATAAATCGTTTTTGTTTTTTTTTTTTAGTGTGTATTTATTTTTGTGAGAGAGCACGTGTAGGGGGAAAGACAGAGAGAGAGGGGAGACAGAGAATCCCAAGCAGGCTCCGTGCTATCAGCACAAAGCCCATTGTGGGGCTTGAACTCATGAACCTCAAGATCATGACATGAGCCCAAGTCAGATGCTCAACTGACTGAGCCACCCAGGCGCCCCATATATCCTTAATATCATCTAATACATAGTCCATTTTCATGTTCTGAATTGTCCCCAAAACATCAAAGGATCATTCAACTTCCTTACAGTAACAGTATAATATTAATAGCATTATGTTTTTCTTCGCACTTGTTTAAGGGCACTAGACTGAGGAAAAGGTAGAGTTGAGGGAAGGATGCTTCAGGCGACTTAACCATGGTCAGATGTCAGGGGAGGGTCCTGTGTGTAAAAAGACTCAACAAAGAGGGAACTAATTGCTTGATAAGGTCTTAAATACATGGAATGATGAGATTGGCTGAGCCTTAGAGAGATATAAGGTATCTGCACTTTATTTCAGAATTTGGAGCACAGGAAGCAGAAGCTGTAGTAGTTCGCTCCCATCTTCTCAGGGTAAGAGATCGTGCTAGGTATTAAGGACGGGAGCGCAGTGGTGCTGGAAGGGACCGTGTTAGGATGGCCGCTTCACAAAATCAGTTATTCTCTCTCTAATCTTTTTCCACACCAGCTCCAGTGTGAAAATAGAACAGATGTGGATGGTTACTAGAGACTTCTTAAATTCACTGACGGCTTAGGTGTCATTCTCACTGGCTTTCTTGGTATGAGATTAAATCTTAGCATGGTGTTTAGGTGTTAGAAACTGCTTCATAAGTGTTGTTGTTATTGATGTTGTGTGACAGCCATACCAAAAGGACTGATAATATAGGTTGTGGGAAGAGACTTCAAGGTTGAATGAGATTGCCCCGGGAGAACACAGTGAAGAAAGCTTATGACAGAGGTTGGAAAGCACCAAGTTAAAGGTGTTCTAGAAAAGAAGAAAAGTAACTAATGGACAAGCAATTAGAATTAAGAGGTCAAGGGGAGAAAACAGAAAAATATCATCATGCCACAAACCTGTCATGTACTTCCATACGTCTGTGCCTTCGTTCCTGTTCTTCTCTTGGCCCCTCTGCTGGCAGACCTCTATTCTTTCAACATGCAGCTTATAGCACTCCCAGCTTCCCACCGTTCTTGTAGACAGAAGTTTGTACTTATTTGTGTCCTTGTAGCCCCTAACGAATCTTCAGGCAGTGCTTCTAAAGGGGTTGGCATACACACCTTTGAGATAAACATGAAGTTGTGAACACTCTTCTAGAAAAATGATTGTTTACATACTCTTGTAAAAATATCGGGATACTGGGGCGCCTGGGTGTCTTAGTCGGTTAAGTGTCCGACTTCGGCTCAGGTTATGATCTCATGGTTCGTGGGTTTGAGCCCCGCGTCGGGCTCTGTGCTGACAGCCAGCTCAGAGCCTGGAGCTTGTTTCAGATTCTGTGTCTCCCTCTCTCTCTGACCCTCCCCTGCTCACGCTGCCTCTCTCTCTCTCTCTCTCAGAAATAAATAAAACATTAAAAAAATTTTTTTTTAAATATATATCGGGATACTGAGGTTCCTTGAGGCCTTGTCCATGGACCCCAGACTAAGAACACCTAGTTTTTTAAATTTATTTTTTATTCATTTGAGAGAGAGAGAGTTGCAAGCTGGGGAGAAGAGCAGAGAGGGAGAGGGAGAGAGGGAGAATCTTAAGCAGGTTGCACAGTGAGCCCAGAGCCCGATGTGGGGCTCCACCCCACAACCCTGGGATCATGACCTGAGCCAGAATCAAGAGTCCAATGCTCAACCGACTGAGCCGCCCAGCTCCCCTCTCTGTTGGTTTACTTCAAAGAATTATTTCAATTTCACTGTTTTGGGCAAGCAGGTGCTAGACATTGTCCAATAAATGATTAAAGCTTCAAATTTACTATTTCCATATTTGCAAAATCTTGAAAATAATTCCAATGATGGAAACAAAAACACAAATAATTTTTTCTGATTAATTCAAAATACTTAGCAGTTCTGAATTTTTTCATATTTTTGATAAAAATTTACAATGACAGCCTTATAAGCTTGACAGAATAACAAATAACTATCTCAACAACTCATAACAAGGCAAGAACTTCTGTTCATGACTGTCAATCTTTTGAGGACAAATTCTTGTACTCATTTAGTAGATGTTTAGTGAATGTTTGTGGAGATCGTCCTTGTCTATTGAGCCAAGGAATGAAGTAGTATAGTATTCTAAAAGAACTCACTTGGCAGTGGTATGTAAAGCATAGACACTGTATTTATTGGAGAGAGAGAGAGAGATGAGATCTTGGGGAAGCTAGCTGATTAGTAGGAGATCGTGTGGGCCTCTATCTAGTTTTTGTCTGTGCAAAGAGCAAAATGACCATTCTTAGATGCATTGTGAAATAGTGGTGGCAGAACACAGGTGTTGAGACTCAGAGCTAGTGCCTGAGTGCAGGAGGAGGTAAAGAAGGGAGAAGGGAACCGACAGGAATCAGGAAGAGGAGGCTGAATTAGGTTAGAGTTGGTGGTAGAATATCCAATTAAAAATGCCTTGTAGACAGTTACAGACTTAGAACGGGACTTTGGTAAGAAGTCTGAGCTAGAGACATAAAGCATTGTCGTCAGCAACACAGCTCTTAAGACAACCATTTTAAAGAAAGGAGACTTAAAGATCTTACTGATTATTGAAAATGAAGATAGAGAAGTCAGAGAAAATAAAGATTATGAGTCAGTGGGACTTTGGTCTTATTTTCAGGTGGATTTATTGATTATTTTTCTTCTTACAGCCAAGTGCAAGATCTGTGAGTGGGCGTTTGAGAGTGAGCCACTATTTCTCCAGCATATGAAGGATACTCATAAGCCTGGGGAGATGCCTTATGTCTGCCAGGTATTGCCTCTTTCTCGAGGGAGCCATAGCCACCTCGCTGTCAGGCGAAATGCAGATAATCCGCTGATGAACACTGCTGAGTACTTCCTGTACACTCGCAGTTTTAGGGAGGCTGGGGAAATCCAGAAGAAATAAAGTAAACGTAGGGGCCTGTTTCAGGATTTTCCCTGCCAGAGAAAACCATTAACGGAACATGTGCAGGCTCCCAGCCAGGGAACCCAGTCAGGGAACACAACACAACACAACACAACACACAACACACACACACACACACACACACACACACACTCTGCAGGAGCTTGTCTCCTGAGCTCCCCTCTAGAGATGGACAAAGAAAACTTCACTTCTTGTCACAATATGCATTGTTCTCAGGCTTTCTTGTCCTTCTCCATTTTTATCTTAGTTCACCACTGAACTTACACAAACAGCCCTGCACTTCAGACTCAGAGTCATAATTTGATTTCTGTACATTTAGGAAAACTTAATTTTTCTCTTATTTTGTTGCTGCTTTTTTAAGGCCTCAGTTGTTCACTTTGCTCTTAGCTTATTTTCCCTCTTATGTGACATAGGTGTGTCAGTATCGCTCCTCACTCTACTCTGAGGTAGATGTCCATTTTCGGATGATCCATGAGGACACTCGGCATCTGCTCTGCCCTTATTGCCTGAAGGTCTTCAAAAATGGCAATGCGTTCCAACAGCATTACATGAGGCACCAGGTACCAGGCACCAAGCAGTTCCCGTACTCTCATTTTGCTAACTTTATGGATGCTGAGGTCAGGCTGAGCTAGGCAGAGAATTTTGGTAGAGAAGGTACTACACGTGTGTTTGCAGAGATCTGTCCGGTTTCGATGACATGCCATGCTCTGGGCTAGGTGCCAGGCGTTCTGTGGTAAACGAGACAGTTGAACAGCAGTAGAGCATGGAGATGCTGTGTTAGGACAAGTATAGGCTGTGGAATGGCATACGCCTGTTCTGGGAGCATGTACCTGCTGAGGCTTTCCGCAGGAAGAGTATTCGAGACCTACAGGGTGAGGAACGTGAGCCACGTGAAGTGGGATGAAGAACCGTGTCCTCCACGCAGAGTGAGAGGACGGAGGTTCAGAGAATTAAAGGAAGTTCAGTGTGGTTGAAGGGGAGGTTGAAAGTTAGGAAACAGGTGGTGGAGAATTCTAAAAGCCATGAGGAATTTTATAAGTAATTGGGGAGGCATTAAAGGGATTTTTTTTTAAGTCCTTGAGTGATACATTCAGATGTACTTGTAGCCATGGTTACACTGGCTACATTAGAAGAATGAATTGAAGATTAAGACTAGAGTCAGAGGGACACTCCAGAGGCTCTTTCAGTTTAGGTGAGAGATCTGGAGAAGGTAAGTGATATTTATGATTTAGAGATGGATTAACTGAAGGTAGTGAGGAGCAAGTTAGGAATAGTTTGTAAAATTCTGTCTTGGGGAAAATGGATGAATGGCAAGACTATTGAGATAGGAACACTGCAGAGTCAGGTTGACAGTGGGAGGGGGATTACATGTTTGGGTATTCTGCGTTAGCAGTACCTATGGACAGCAGCTGGAGTTGTCTGTTAAACAGATAGTTGGGTATAGAGGTCTGGAGCCTGGGAGACAAGCCTGGGCTGTGGAAAAAATGCTTAGGAGTCCTTATTATTTAATCAAGTGATTTTTTTTTTTTTTTTTTTTTTTTTTGAGAGAGCGCACATGTGTGCGCACAAGTAGGAGAGGGGCAGAGAGGAAGAGAGAGCAAATCTTAGGCTCAGCACAGAGCCCGACTTGGGGCTCAGTCTCACGAACCATGAGATCATGACCTGAGCTGAAATCAAGAGTTGGACACTTAACCGACTGAGCCACCCAGGAGCCCCTATAAATCAAATGATTTTACATGTAGAGGTTGCCATGCCCCTTCACCTCCAATTGAGATTAAGATGAAGGCTTAGAACCCCTGAAGACTCTGTCTACAAAGCCAAGACCATATTCCTAGACGGAAAACCAGAAGAGACTAGGTGTTGCGGAAGCTGAGGGAAGGAAAAGGATGTGATCAGTATATTGCAGGAAGATGTCAAGCAACACAGAAACTTAAGAGGCCAACCTTTAACTTAGCAATGTTGTCAGGAGCCCTGCGGTTGGTTAGGAAAGTGGAATTCAGACTTGAGCAGGATGAATGGAGGAGAGGTCAGGAAGTGGAGACAACTTATTTTTAAAAGTTTCAGAAGAGGAGGACTGAGGGTGGCAGACGCAGGGGACGGAGGTAGGTAGCAAGGGAGAGTTTGTTGCTGTTGCTGTTGTGTTTTGTTTTTAAGGTGGGATAGATGTGGCCTTGGTTGAGAATGTTGCAAGAAAGGAAGCACTAGAAGCTGAGAGGGAAGGTACAGAGATAAGGTACAGAATGGAGAGCCAGAGGGGTGTGCCTGCCTGGCCTGCACACACGTGCTCGCACTCTCACGTGTGAGCTCCCTCTTGGGCTCGCACACCCGCTTGCACAGGGGTGACTGCTGGTTATCCCCCGCCACGTGTGTGTCCAAAGAGCACCCTGGATATGGTCCCTTGTACTCAGGAAGTGGAGCCTTGCTGTCCTGGGAAGAGCTAGGTCCTGTTTCTAAAGGACTTCAGTGGGCAGTCTGAATCCTCAGACTTGTTTCACAGGAGGCGTGTCTGTATATGTCGATGTGTTGAAAGGAAAGACAGCAAGGTATAGAAAAATACTGTCGTTTGTGTTAAAACGAAAGGACAGACCGGGAGCTGGTGATTACAGATGTACGTGTGTGTTGTGTGGTTATGCGCATAGACTGTCCGTGTACCCAGGAAACGGGTGACACGTTGTTTCTGTGCAAAGGGGCGGAGGGTTGGAACTTAAAGCATGAAGGAGTACGGAATAAAGAGTATGATTTTGTTTTTGTCATATACTTTTTTACTGTGTTTAAAAACATAAGAAAGAATATCCAGAAGGAGGTGTCACTGCCCACATTGTAAAGACAAAGTAGGGGCAAGGAAAGCTTTAGCCACTAACCCACATTGTTAAACCAAGTCGGGAAGGGATGGTTGGAGCATCTAGTCGCCCTGCCTGTGAGTCTGCCTTTTTTTGGGACCTTGGGAGGTGATGATTCTCAGTGGTAGGTTTTGGTTGTGTATTTCTTTCTTCCTCTTTTGGTTAATCACAGAAAGAGGGGGAAAGAATGATTGTTAACATTGATCTACCTTCTTGTCAGGGAAGAAAATTTATTGGGATTCTCTTTCTTTTTCTCCCTTCAGAAGAGGAATGTGTATCACTGCAACAAATGCCGGCTGCAGTTTCTCTTTGCCAAGGACAAAATCGAACACAAGCTTCAGCACCATAAAACCTTTCGTAAACCCAAGCAGCTAGAAGGTTTGAAACCAGGCACCAAGGTAAAGAGCTTGTCAGCGTTTCTTTTACAGACCCAAGGGGGATGTAAAAGGAGAGATTGTCGCTCCTCTGAGAGTTAGCGTGGGCACTGGCTAATTGTCCTTTCCCTTGGCTCCCAGGTGACAATCCGGGCTTCCCGAGGACAGCCACGAACTGTTCCTGTTTCCTCCAATGATGCCCCTCCCAGCACCTTGCAGGAGGCAGCACCACTGACCTCCTCAACAGACCCTCTGCCTGTCTTCCTTTATCCCCCAGTCCGGCGCAGCATCCAGAAGAGAGCTGTCAGGAAAATGTCAGTGCCTCCTTCTGGGGGCCGGGGGCCGGGGGCCTGGTGGGCACGATTCTTCCTAAAATGTCAGTGCCTCCTTCTGGAGGCCGGGGGCCGGTGGGCACGACTCTTCCTATAGCCAGTGTAATCCAGTGGTGTCTTAGCAGCATCCGTGTCTGAAGCCCCTACAATTTGAAGTCTCCTGGGGGCAATAACAAGAATTTTCCTTGTTTCTTGACAGGAGTGTCATGGGCCGGCAGACCTGTCTGGAGTGCAGCTTTGAGATCCCAGATTTCCCCAATCATTTCCCCACTTACGTTCACTGCTCTCTGTGTCGCTATAGCACCTGCTGTTCTCGAGCCTATGCCAACCACATGATCAAGTAAGTCACAGTCAAGCCATGACCCTGTGGGGGGAGTTCAGATTCTCCAGAAGTGCTTTTACTTTCTTTCAACTCTTAGAGCTGTTTGTCCATCTCTCCTAGCAGAATAAGAGTCAAACTCTTGTTTTGTTTTGTTTTGTTTATTTTTTTATTAAAAAAATTTTTTTTACTGTTTTATTTCTGAGAGAGAGAGAGAGAGAGAGAGAGAGCATGAGCAGGGGAGGGTCAGAGAGAGAGGGAGACACAGAACCCTAAACAGGCTCTAGGCTCTGAGCTAGCTGTCAGTACGGAGCCCGATGTGGGGCTTGAACCCACGAACTGTGAGATCATGACCTGAGCCAAAGTCCGATGCTCAACCGACTGAGCCACCCAGAAGCCCCTGTTTTGTTTTTTTAATGTTTATTATTGAGAGACACAGACAAGCACAGAGGGGGAGACGCATAATCTGAAGCAGTCATTTCATATGGCTTAATGGAGCTCTAATTTTGTAGGACCTTGCTACTGAGGGTGGCCCAAGGGGAAGCAGCAGTAGATGGGAGCTTGTTGGGAATTCAGCCTCTGGCCCCCCCACACCCCCAGACCACTTACTTGGCCAGAGTGTGTGTTAATAGCACCCCCCCTTATGCATACTTACAGGGAATATTAACATGATAGGAAAACTGGCTTAGATTGAAGTGAGGACGGGTTGAAGGGGCATCTCTTGTTGGCGCATTGTCAGAGACTGGTGATCTCTAGCGAGCAGAACCCCCTAACTCATGCCACTTTTCCTTTGTCTTTCTCAGCAATCATGTTCCACGCAAGAGCCCCAAGTATTTGGCTTTGTTTAAAAATTCTGTGAGGTAAGGGAAGTTTTTCCTGACGGACTCTTAAATTTTCAAATTGTTAATGTTAATCCGATTGTCTTGGGGGCTTGGGCATGTGAATTAATTTGAGAGAGTAGAGAAAGGACATTCCCTTTATTAAGCCTTGGAACTTATTCCTTGTGTCCCTATCATATTTGTTTTGTACACTCTTGGTTCTCTTTCTCAGTGGAATCAAGCTGGCTTGCACCTCGTGTGCCTTTGTTACATCTGTGGGCGACGCCATGGCCAAGCATCTGGTGTCCAACCCCTCTCACAGGTCGAGCAGCGTCCTGCCGCGGGGTGAGTAGCAGAGAGGGGGTAGTGGGACAAGAAAGAGGCAGCTAAGGACACAGGTCCTACTGTGTGAGTCAGGAGCACCCCCACCGGGCCTAACTCCCCCGCTGTTTAGATAGACATCACCAAATTGGAAGCATTCCAGCCTGAAGTTCAGAGAAGACCAGAGGGCTTGTTTCTTCGTTGAGTTTAACTCTTTCTTACTATCTGTTTCCCCTAGGCCTCACTTGGATATCTCACTCCAGGTAACAGAAACTCCCTTCATGGTTTAGTGTCTATTTTTCAGCCTGATTCATCTTTTTTATCGACACTACTATTAGTGTTTCATTTCCTAGTTGAACTGAGCTTTCTTTTCCTCTCTTTGCTTAACCGCTTAGACATGGCCACACTCGTGACCGAGGACATGACCGGAGCTTGAAGAATGTATATCCTCCTCCTGCCTACCCCTCTAATAAAACTGCCACTGTGAAATCGGGGGGGGCCGCCCCAGCGGAGCCTGAAGAGCTTCCGGCTCCTTTGGCCCAAGCACTCCCGTCACCAGCCTCAACTGCGACCCCACCACCAACCCCAACTCAAGCCCAGCCTTTAGCCCTCCCACCCTTGGCCGCAGAGGGGGCTGAATGTCTGAATGTCGATGACCAGGATGAAGGGAGCCCAGTCATCCCGGAGCCCGAGCAGGCAGCCGGGGGTGGCAGTGGCGGCGGCGGGGCGGGCAGGAAGGAGCAGCTGTCTGTGAAGAAGCTGCGAGTGGTACTGTTTGCCCTGTGCTGCAACACGGAACAGGCCGCCGAGCACTTCCGGAACCCACAGCGGCGGATCCGACGCTGGCTTCGGCGCTTCCAGGCCTCCCAGGGGGAGAATCTGGAGGGCAAGTATCTGAGCTTCGAAGCAGAAGAGAAGCTGGCTGAGTGGGTGCTGACCCAGCGAGAGCAACAGCTACCCGTGAATGAGGAGACCTTGTTCCAGAAGGCCACCAAAATAGGACGTTCTCTGGAGGGAGGGTTTAAGATCTCTTACGAGTGGGCTGTGCGTTTTATGCTCCGGCACCACCTGACTCCCCACGCGCGGCGAGCTGTGGCCCACACCCTGCCTAAGGACGTGGCAGAGAACGCAGGACTCTTCATTGAATTCGTGCAGCGGCAGATTCACAACCAGGACTTGCCCTTGTCCATGATCGTGGCTATTGATGAGATTTCCTTGTTCCTGGATACAGAGGTGCTAAGCAGTGATGACCGAAAGGAGAACGCCCTGCAGACAGTGGGCACGGGGGAACCTTGGTGCGATGTGGTGCTGGCCATTCTGGCGGACGGCACTGTCCTCCCCACCCTGGTTTTCTACCGAGGACAGATGGATCCGCCTGCTAACGTGCCGGACTCCATATTGCTAGAGGCGAAGGAGAGCGGCTACAGTGATGATGAGATCATGGAGCTGTGGTCAGCCCGGGTGTGGCAGAAGCACACTGCTTGTCAGCGCAGCAAGGGCATGCTCGTGATGGACTGTCATCGCACCCACTTGTCGGAAGAGGTTCTGGCTATGCTTAGTGCCTCTAGCACCTTGCCTGCGGTCGTCCCAGCGGGCTGCAGCTCCAAAATCCAGCCGTTAGATGTGTGCATCAAACGAACTGTCAAGAACTTCCTACACAAAAAGTGGAAGGAGCAGGCGCGGGAGATGGCGGATACGGCGTGTGATTCCGATGTCCTGCTTCAGCTGGTGCTGGTGTGGCTGGCCGAGGTGCTGGGCGTCATTGGGAACTGTCCAGAGCTGGTGCAGCGGTCCTTCCTCGTGGCCAGTGTCCTGCCTGGCCCCGATGGCAACATTAACTCCCCCACTAGAAACGCCGACATGCAGGAGGAGCTCATTGCCTCCCTAGAGGAGCAGCTGCAGCTGAGCGGGGACCGGTCCGAGGAGCCCCCCACTCCCACTCCCCGACCCAGATCGTCTCCTGAAGAGACAGTTGAGCCCGAGAGCCTTCACCAGCTCTTTGAGGGTGAAAGCGAGACCGAGTCCTTTTATGGATTTGAAGAAGCTGACCTAGATCTGATGGAGATTTGAGTGCTGGGGTCAAGAGTGGTTGTGGAGTGGGGGTGGCACAGTGCGAGGGGGGGTAGAGGGATTTAGGGAAAGGGGATATACCAGGTGGGGTATTTGGTTTATATTTTTTAATTTTATGCCACCACTTCCCCTCCCCCCCATGTTGACTTCTTCCCTGTGGATTTGTGGATTATTAGAAATACCAGTGGTGATCCCGTCTGAGCCAAGGAGCTGGCCCATTGGTCGTTCACTTCTGCTAAAAACCGGTTTTTGTGACTTCTTTTTTTTTAAACTTAAAATCACTGTGTTTGGTATTTTTCTGACAAAATCAAGAAAAAGAAAAAAATATTCTTGGTGGGCGAATGTTAAATTTCTGTTCCCCTTTTACCTCAATTGTATCATAGTACATCTGGGTTTTTTTGTTCGTTTGTTTTACTGTGTGGCAGTGTCTTTGGGCATGATGCTATCCAACCGTTGTCAATGTGAGAACATTTCTGAAGATGGGAGAGACACAAATATGTAGCTCACAAACTGGTTTATTATATATATGGATAAAAACAACTTTTTTCATTGTGGTCTTAACACTTTTATATAAAAATGAAAATGGAAAAAAAATCCCACCGAACTCTCTCTTCCTTCTCCTTTCTTTCCTTCCCTCTCCAGAGATGTTGGTTTCTACAGCAACTCTGAGATAGAAACTTGTGGCTTTAAAAATGCATGAAACCACCTCTCATCCAGAATGACGAATTAGATTTGTTTTTCCTCACCACCTTCCCTCCAACAAAAAACATGACAGAACCAATATTCTTTGCATTGGGATCCTTGGCCCCCTTTCCCATGTTTACCCCGTCACTCCGGACAGAGGATCATACATGTGTCGTTAGCACGCAGGAGGCACTGAGGCGATCCCACAGTGTTAGGGTGGAAGCCACTCCCCGCAAATGGGCCTTCAGCATGTCCAGCGGACAGCCCGCCTGTTCAAGAGATCACATGTCCTACAGCCAGGAGCTAATTGTGCAAGGAGTTAAATGTCGAACTTCATAAAACAAGACAAACCACTTGTTGAAATTCTGTTTTAACCCTGTGGCTTTCCTTGCTTCTCTTAATGCTTAGAGAAGAGGGTGACCTGAAGAAGAAACGCAGGGGTATGCACAAAGAAAAAGACATGAATCTTTATTTTTCACTGCCAGCTTCGAGGAAAGAAAATTTTTCTACAGTTTGCATGAGGGATTTTTTTTAATTGTATGTACTCACGGTTATAAACTGAAATGTACTGTGTAACATACAGAGAAAAGGAACAAAACCCCACGTCCGGCTTTCCCACAGCTACACCTTCTGTCCGTCCCAAGGCTTTCAGCAACATGTCCCTCCTGGGAGCCAAGGAGGCAGCCTGCACAGGCTTGTAAATGGTTCGTCTTTAAAGTGTACATAAGTGGAACATTTAATAAAATGAGGGGAAATGGATTTATAAACAATGTGGGTTTTTTTCCCCCCCTAGGTAACCCTGTTTTAGTAGGCCTTTCACAGACGGGGACACACTCAAGATGTGACGGGCTAGGTGGTACGGGTGTGACATTTGTTACCACCTCTTTCTCCTCACCTCAAGTTTTTGGTTTTTTACCCCCCAGCACACTATAATATAGTGAACTGGAGCGACCCCACCCGAAAGCAGCTTGGCCAGCTTCGAGAGCCCAGGGCATCGGAAACATGACCTGACGATCCGTCTTCTCTTGGGCTTCTCTTCCCAGCTTTTTGTCTGATGCCACTTTGACAGAATACGGACCTCGACGTCATCCCTTTGCCTTTGAGAAAGTTCAAGAACTCTGGTCAACTCTGTCTACAGTGACCTAACCCTCCTCTTTGGTAGTCTCCGCAGCAGGCCCTGCCTCAGCAGAGCGAGGTCCCTGGCCTCTGCGTACTGTTTGACTTTCTGGATGGGTAATTTTTTTAAGTCCTTAACACCAACAGTGCGTCAGCTGGGTTTTGGCCAGGAAGTTATCCTTGTGGATTCCGCCCGCATGGCTTAGTAGTAGAAGGAAGTTTTTTGTTTTGTTTTGTTTTTTTATAATTCAGTTTAATCAATAAACAAGTATTTATTGACTACTTTCTGTGTCGAGACTTAATACGTGGAAGACTGAAATAGGAAACTCAGTTTCCTTTTACTTTCACTAGTTTGTTGTAACATGGATGATAAAATGGAGAGATACTTTGATTTCTCCCTCTGCTCTTACTGAATTTTGGAATAGTTTGAATTTGCTGCCTATACTAGTTCTCAAAGCAGTTTAGAGAGGATGTGCGTCAGAATCACCTAAGGTGTTCATTTTTAAAATTCAGGTTTAGGGGCGCCTGGGTGGTTCAGTCAGTTACGTGTCTTTGGCTGAGGTCATGATCTTGCGGTTTGAGGGTTTAAGCCCCATATCAAGTTCTATGCTGACAGCTCAGAGCCTAGAGCCTACTTCAGATCCCGTGACTCCCTTCCTCTCTGCCCCTCCCCCGCTCACGCTTTCTCTCAAAATAAATGTTGGGGCACCTGGGTGGCTCAGTCAGTTAAGCATCCGACTTTGGCTCAGGTCATGATCTTGCGGTTTGTGAGTTCGAGCCCCGTATCAGGCTTTGTGCTGACAGCTCAGAGCCTGGAGCCTGCTTCGGATTCTGTGTCTGCCTCTCTCTCTGCCCCTTCCCCGCTCAAGCTCTGTCTGTCAATAATGTTAGAAAAAAATTATTTTAATGTCCAAATTCTGGTTTAACACCATTTTGGGACTAGAATTTGGCTTAATGCCCCAAATGATTTGACTCAAAAGTGACCCAGTAAGGGAGGAGCAGAGACAGGGAGAATCCCTATCCCAAGCAGGCTCTACGGTCAGCGCAGAGCCCAATGTGGGGCTTGAACTCACAAACCCTTAGACCATGACCTGAACTGAAATCGAGTCAGATGCTTAACTGAGCTACCTAGGCACCCCTAAACTTTTAAATGAACACCTTTTTTTTTTTTTTTTTTTCTGAGAGGGCACAAGGGATGGAGGGGGAGAGAGAAGTGGTGCTCACCTGAACAGGGGCTCAAACTCAAACCCTCTGATTGTGACCTGAGCCGAAAGTGGGATGCTTAAATGACTGAGCCACCCAGACATCCCTGAACACAATACCTTTAAGAGGTTTTCTGATCGTAGATCTGGACAATAAACATTTAAGTTAAATGCTGAAGTTACTTAGTATTTCCTCTACTAAGGGTGAGGCAGCAGCATTGGTGAGGGACTGATGCTGTCAGGTCCTTCCTGGGAGTCACCTTACACAGAGCAGCTTTACCAGATACTGTATTTCTATCTTGCAAACTGTTTGTAATTAAAATCACATTTGCAGCTAACATTAAACCAGAAAATTTGTTAAGAATCTGGCACATGGGTATAAATGAAAAATGTGAAGCACTATGTTATCCCATAAAAACTGAGCCTGGATTCTACACAAAGCTGTTTCTAGACAGGCCCAAACGAAGACCGTGGGTGATTTCCCATACTATCCTGCTGAGAATCCTGTATCTGCCATTAAGAACCAAGAGCGCAAGGGTCCTCTGACCAGGAATGCAGAGGGTATGTGCTTCCACTCTTGGTGTGACCCAGTCAGATAATAAAACCACTCAGCAAGCATTTCAAAGGATTTATTTATTTTACAATAGAAAAGTTAACCATTGAGCCAGCCAAGTTCAAAGTGAGCAGAAGGGCACAACTTTCAGTTTGGAAAATGCATCTGTATTTCATTCAAAGCCACTAAAAAGGAAGAGAACATAATAAAATTGTGAAGCCATTGGGGGAGGAATTAATTCCTAAAAGCAACTCTCCTCCAACCAAACCCCTCTCCACCCAAAGAGTTTTTCTGGATACCTCCAGAAAACCCCAGCTTAGTGCAACCCAAGGAGACTCCCAACTGTTCTACCACTAATTTTTCCTTCTGCAAGTTTAATTTCAATCACCTGATCATGTGAGCAATCTCCCAGTTGGTCTCTGCAGACAGTGGCCCCTCTATTTCAACACCTTTTTCGGTGACTGTGGCGATTTGAAACTGAAAGAAAGCAGAGCTCTCAATAAAACGCCCACCCCCACACAAAGTTGTTCCTGGGACCTGCGCAAAGGTCACGTAGAGGGTCTTCCCCTAATCTGGAAATAGGAAACTCAGCAATCTAATCTTCAAAAGCAAAGACCCACGTATTACAACTACTGAGAACCTGCCGGTTAGGGTCCCGCCATCTTTGTTATTCACATCACTCCTCACCCGGTTATAGGAACGGGCATCTCGATAGTACAGCACTCGCATGCAGCGTTCCACCAGCTCTCGGGCCTCGGTCTGGCTCAGCACTGGCTGCTTCTCCAGAACTTCTCGCAGCAGAGGCTAGGGAAATGGGGAAAACATGGGAGATGCCAGAGGCTGAACACTGGCCTGCTCAAATTCGCAGTGTGAAAAGCAGCATCGATGAGTTAAAAAGGTGACATCCCACCTAATGCCTCACCGGAATGAATTCTGCTTTCCTTGTGCTAAGACCTGCTTGAAGGGTAAATTCTAGGGCATTCCTCTGCACACCTCTACCGAATCTCTGACCTACTACCATTTTGTCACTGGGATGTAAGTGCAACGCACACCGCCTCCAGACTACAGACCATGTGCCCAGCAGTAGGGAACCTAACCTAGTCCATGTTGGGGTTTGAAAGGAAGGACAAGCAGACAACCACAAGCCCCCCTCCCCTCCCCTCTACGTACCTGAGCCAAGTATGCACCATAACCAGTAGCCAGCGAAGGGGCTTCGTAAGCTACACCGAGCATGTCCACATAACCGAGGAAGCTAACAGGACACAACAGGTCAAAGAACTCATGTCATCTTAGGTTTTCTTAGGTACCTTGGCTGAAGGATGGGGCCACACGGTCTGAGAAGTGGCATTCCCTCAGGGGGGAGAGTTAAGACACTACACAGACACTAGTAGTTGGGTGGTTGGGGAAATAAGTTATCTGTATTCAAATCAACCTCTCTCCATCAGCATAGCCTCCGATGACCATGGTGTTCCACAGGGGGTTCATTTTGGAGCGGCGGCTGTACATGGCCCGGGTCAGCCATGAATGAATAGCTCTGGGACTGTAGCTGTGTCCATCTCCCAGGAGCTCCTCGTCAATCCTTTAAAGGAATTGGTTGTGAGAAAAGGGGTAGAGTGGAAATTGGGAATTCCATCCACCCCACAAAAAAAGTTACCACAGGGGCGCCTGGGTGGCTTAGTCGGTTAAGCGTCCGACTTTCGCTTAGGTCATGATCTCGCGGTTCGTGGGTTCGAGCCCCGCGTCGCGCTCTGTGCTGACTGCCAGCTCAGAGCCTGGAGCCTATTTCAGAGTCTGTGTCTCCCTCTCTCTCTGACCCTTCCCTGCTCATGCTGTCTCTCTCTCTCTCTCCTAGAAATAAATAAAAAATATTAAAAAAAAAAAAAAGTTACCACAATCTTCCACACCTTACACCCCCTAATGCTGACAACTATGTGTTGCAAACACTCTCCTCTTCCACGCCCAACAATTTTCCTGTCCTCTGCTGCAGCCTCAAACTCCTCCACTCTAGAACTTCAATGGTGATTTTTAAAAACAAAACTGTGAACTCCTCTCTCCACGTGGGATCCACTCCCTATTCTCCGGATGACTTACACCATCTGGCCGAGAACTTGCTTCAAATATTGGAAATCAGCATAGTCTCCGGAAGCACCCAGCATGGTGCTGTCGTTGACTCGCATAATGCGAGAGATGTTGCGGAAACGAGCCAAGGACCCGTAGGAGCCCAGCATGTCTGCTGCAATCACCACTCCACCCTCAAACTTAACGCCGAGGACCGAGGTCCCGGTCACCATGGGGTTCCTGCACAGAGAGAGGGAGGTCAGGCGAGGGGGAGGAACGGAGAAGAGCCTGAGCCCTCTTCCGCGCAGTGGGTTCCGCTTCTGACTTTCCAGGTTTCCCTTCCTTACCCGGGACTCTCCGCCCCGCGCTCCTCGCGGTTCGCTTCCCCTGCTGCCCCCGCCTCGCCTTCCCCGGTTCCCTAAGCGCCGGCCGGACGCACCAGGCCCCGCCGTCCCGCCCCCTGCCAAGAGCTTACTGAGTGCGCGCCATCGGACTCCCGTAGGGCGCGGATGCCGGATCCACCGAGGTACCAGGAGTGAACGGGATGCGGTAAAACTGCCCTGGGGCCGGACCCCCGGCCCAAAGTCTGGACCGCGACTCCAAAAGCGCTTCCATCTTAGTCACGGTGGCAGAAGAAATGACAACGCTTGCGCCAGCGGAAGCGGAAGTGACCCCTCTGTGGCCACACCTTCTTCCTGCCAGCCCCTTCCAGCAGCCATGTTGATGAGGTCTTAGCCCTCCGTGCAGCCGTTGGGTTTGGCCGCTGAGATCCCGAATGGGAATCGCTTGACGTCACAGCGCCGCGCCGCCGCGCAATAGAATCCGGACCAGTTCAGAGTTTCTGACGCACAAATTCAAGGAAAGGGAGCTTGGTGGGAAGGCAGGTATGTGGAACCACTTCAAGACACTGATTCTGATAAAGGAGGCAGAAATTCTCTGGTCCTTTTTTTGGATCTTTATCAAAAAGCCCCATATGAAACTAACAGTGAACGCAGGATCTCCTAACATCTGTATTTCTCAAAGCAGCCTTGTATGGCAGGCATTACTCGACCCATTTTATAAATAAGGCTTGTGGTGTGGCGATTTACGTGGCCACACAAACAGTAAAGGTAAGCCTGGGTCTTCTAGCCCAGATTTAAAAAAGGAATTATACAGATGCGCATATCCTGTGGTGTGTGGTATCTCGGGTGGATCACTCGCTCTGTGGGACCCTGGACAGATACCTGAAAGTTTTCTTATTGTCAAATTCTCTTGCCCAACTCTTTTGCGGCAGAGAAATTGCATTCACTGTGAGCATAAAGCTAAATTCCGGAAGTTTCTTTTTCAGTGTGGTTATGCAGCGGAGCCTGGAAGCAGTATATAAAATGAAACTGGGCAGGGCACCTGTGTGGCTCAGCGAGTCAAGCCCTGGATTCTTGATTTTGGCTCAGGTCATGATCTCAAGGTTCAGGAGATCTGGGTGGAGGGGAGCTGGGCTCTGCACTGGCAGCCGGGCGGCTGCTTAGCATTCTCTCCCTCTCTCTGGGCCCCTCCCCTGCGCCTTCGCTCTCTCTCTCAAAATAAACATTTTTAAGAAATTAAAATCAAACTGGTGAACCTTTTTAAAACCACTACTTTGCCACTTCTCCCTACGCAACTTGAATTTAAATGTTTCGTTTTAAAAACGCCATGAGTTAATTTGAACCAAAGCCATGCATGAAATTTTAACCTAATTAAGTAACAAAAAATTTTACTAGGTCATGAAACCCTGGGAAGGGAAGGTTCAAGACCTTGTGTTAGAGGCACCCAACCGACACTCATTGTATTGCCTTTCGGTCTTGAAAAATGTACTTCTTGGAAACCAACTTGACGAACTATCAAAAAAATTTTTAAAGGAACTCTAAAAAATAAAATAAAAACTTATTTCAGTAAGAAAAAAGAAAAGAAAAATGTTCTTCTTTTTCTCTCTAATTAATAGCCACCTCCTCCCCAAATCCTATATTCCAGGTGACTCTTGGGTCACTCAGTTTTACTTGGACAAATAGCAGGTGCTCATTGGGATGATGGCTTCCTGGGATTACTCGAAAGCTATGCGAGTACTTTGTTAATTGTAGCTGCCAGAGCCCCCATCATATGAACTTTAAATCAATCAATCAATCAACAATTAACTGGCTATGTCCTTATTTAGAAGTGGTCTCATGGCTTGCTGGTGTTTGGTCTCACTCCTTCTTAGGTCCTGAGATTAAGGCTTTTATAGGGCCAGTACCAGTTCCAGAGATCAGACAGGTAGTCCAAATTCCATCAGGTCTAAATGAAGAAAAGTGAAAGGATCTAGAATCATACAGCCTGAGAGTAGAATGGCTTTCAAACCACCAACATTTGATGATGCAATATTCAAAAGAGGATGACCAGCCTGTCTTCTGTTATGAGGTGAAAACATGACATACATTAAGCTGAAACAAGGGAAATTAGGAAGCTTCTTTCTTCTCTTTTAATTTTTTTAAATGTTTCTTTATTAATTTTGAGACAGACAGAAAGAGCATGAGCAGGGGAAGGAGAGAATTCCATACAGGCTCTGAGCTGTCAGAGCCCACCTCAAGGCTCCATCCCCCAAACCTGACCTGAGCTGAAGTCAAGAGTCGGACGCTTAACCTACTGAGCCACCGGAGGTGCCTCTCCTTTTTTTAAAGCAGGTCTTATATTATCTGCAAACTCTTTTTTAAGTGTGCCTCATTTTCTATGGTTGGCTGTTAACTCTGAGTTTAATTAACACTTAGCTCCCACCAAAGTTTAAGCTCTTTAGTCAGCAATCCCCGGACTCGTTTTGAAACCTGTCAGGATACCCTTGGATATAGGAGATGTCCTTAAATTCTCAGAAAAGAAATAAACCTACACCAAATCAGAAGATAGGAACCACCACCACCTCACAAATATTTTCACTACTCTACTTTTTAGGAGAAATGGAATTTGAACCTTCAACTCCGAAAGAGTTAAGGATCATTTCCTGACCTGCTCAGGACCTGGCCCCATGGGGGAGGGGGGTGTATAACAGAAAGATGAGAACGAAAGCATATCCAGCTTGCTCTAAAGATGAGAACAAAAGCATATCCAGCTTGGTCATAGCTGCACTACTCTGTGGGTCTTCCCGGAGGATTTTTGCAATCTTACATCCTCTGTAACTCAGTTCCACAGTATCTCTCTCACAGCATGCATCACACTTGTCTGAATACTGTCTCCTCTCCAGACTAAAAGTCCCACAAAGGCAGGACCTGAGATCGCTTTCAACTGACCCCTTTGATGCACAGAAGTTTTCAATAGTGACGTGGCCCTATTTGTCAACTAAACCCTTTGTTGCTCGTCCAGGAAATGATTAATGCTTCAATGTCATGGAGCTTTCCCCTGGTTTTCTTCTAAGAGTTTTTATGGTTTTAACTCTTATGTGTAGATCTCTTACCCATTTTTTTAAAAGATTTTATTTTTAAGTAATCTCTGTACCTAATGTGGGGCTTGAACCCCAAGATCAAAAGTCACATACTCCACGGACAGAGCCAGCCTGGTGCTCCATAGATCTCTTATCCGTTTTAAGTTAAAGTTTATATATGGTATAAGGTAAGGATCCAGCTTCATTCTTTTGCAGGCGGAAATCCAGTTTCCCCAACATCATTTATTGGAAAGACTGGCTTTTCCTCAGTGAATGGCATTTGCACCTCATGGACTTCATTGAGTGTATGTGTACGGATTTATTCCTGGGTTCTCTGCTGTACCCCACTGTATGTCTGTTTTTATGACAGTACCACACTGTTTGCTTACTATAGATCTGGAGCAATTCTTGACATCAGGAAGTGTAAGATCCCGACTTTATTTTTTTAAAAATAGTTTATTGTCAAGTTGGTTTCCATATAACACCCAGTTCTCATCCCCACAAGTGCCCTCCTCCATGCCCATTACCACCCTTCCCCTCTCTCCCATCCCATCAGTCCTCAGTTTGTTCTCAACATTCAAGAGTCTCTCATGGTTTGCCTCCCTCCCTCCCCCCCCCCATTTACCCCTTTCTTCTCCCCCACGGTCCTCCATTAGATTCCTTCTAATCCTCCTATACGTGCAAACATATAGTATCTGTCCTTCTCTGCCTGACTTACTTCGCTCAGCATAACACCCTCAAATTCCATCCATGTTGCTACACATGGCCAGATTTCATTCTTTCTCATTGCTGTGTAGTATTCCATTGTATAGATAAACCACATCTTCTTGATCCATTCATCCGTTGATGGATACTTAGGCTCTTTCCATGTTTTGGCTATTGTTGAGAGTGCTGCTATGAACATTGGGGTACATGTGCCCCTATGCATCAGCACTCCTGTATCCCTTGGGTAAATTCCTAGCAGTGCTATTGCTGGGTCATAGGGGAGTTCTACTGTTAATTTTTTGAGGAACCTCCACACTGTTTTCAGAGGGGCTGCACCAGTTTACATTCTCACCAACAGTGTAGGAGGGTGCCTGTTTCTCTACATCCTCACCAGCGTCTAGAGTCCTCCCAACTTTATTCTTTTTAAGTGTTTTGGTAAAAGTTATCTTTCTGAAACTATTTTTTGTGGGCGCACTTTTTCCCTTTCCTATAGAAATCTGGGTTGGCAGTTACTTTCTTTTGGAAATTTAAAGATGCTATTTCAAAATTTTTTAAATGTTTTATTTATTTTTGAGAGACGGAGAGAGACATCGTGAGCAGGGGAGGGTCAGAGAAAGAGGGAGACACAGAATCTGAAGCAGCCTCCACGCTCTGAGCTTCCTGTCAGCACAGAGCCCCACGCAGGGCTCAAACCCACAAACCTTGAGATCATGACCCGAGCTGAAGTCGGACACTCAACTGACTGAGCCACCCAGGCACCCCTAAAGATGTTATTTCATTATCTTCTGACTTCCACCATTTGTGTTAGGAAGTCACCTGCATGGCATACTGTTGTTTCTTTGAAGATAATGTGGTTTTATTTCTTCTGACCTCTTTTAAGATGTTCATTAGTGTGTTTGATGTACAGCAGTGTTAGGAGGGTGTACTTAGGCATTGTTTTCTTTGTAGCTATCCTCCTTGGGCTTGCTGAGCTTCTCGAATCTGTGGGTTGGTATCTTTCACTGGTTTTTGAAAATTCTCAGGCATCGTCTCTTCAAATATTGCTTTTACCCAGTATTCTCCTTTCTCTTCTTTCACTCTAAATGTGCTATATATTTGAGCACGTACCCATGCTTCATACTTTTTTTAAAATGTTTATTAATTTTTGAGACAGAGAGAGAGAGAGAGACAGCTGGGAGGGGCAAAGAGAGATAGGGACAGAGAATCCAAAGCAGACTCTGTGCTGACAGCAGCAAACCTGATGTGGGACTCCAGCTCACAAACTGTGAGATCTTGGCAAGAGCTGAAGTCAGATGCTCAGTCAACTAAGCCACCCAGATGCCCTGTGTCCTACTTTCTTTTTGTTTTCCATTCTATTCTCTGCATTTCAACTTGAGTATTTTCTTTAAACATTTTTTAACTTTAAAAAAATGTTTATTTACTTATTTTGAGAGAGAGAAAGAGAGTGTGAGTGGGGGAGAGGCAGAGAGAGAATCCCAAGGAGTTCCACATTGTCAGCACAGAGCTCAATGTGGGGCTCGATCCCACAATTCTGGGATCATGACCTGAGCTGAAATCAAGAGTCAGACTCCTAATTAACCCACTGAGCCACCCAGGTGCCTCCAACTTGAGTATTTTCTATTGACTTGTTTTCCAATTCACTAATCCTATGTTCTACTATGTCCAATCTGCTGTTAAATCTTTACATTGAATTCTTCATTTCAGATTTTGCATTTTTTCAGTTCTAAAGTGACCATTTGATTTTTTTATGGATTCCAATTCTGTTTAAATTTTCCATATTTCATCTATTATGTTCATTATTTTCACTCTTCATTAACATGTTAATCATAGTTATTTTTAATTTACATTCTTGTATGCCAACTCTAATATCTGGATCATCTATGGATTTTCTTCCATTATCTTTTTTCTTTTCATTTCAGTCATGTTTCTTTTATTCTATGCAAATAGAATTTTAAAAAATTTTTTTTCCAGAAATGATAATTCCATGTCATGTTCTTTTCCACCAGAGAACATTCTTCCTTTTTGCTTTCAGGCAGATAGGGTGAGTGGCTAATCATCTCAATCCAGTCAGGAATTAAGCTGTATCAGGGGCGCCTGGGTGGCTTAGTCGGTTAAGCGTCCGACTTTCGCTTAGGTCATGATCTCGTGGTTCGTGGGTTCGAGCCCCGTGTCGGGCTCTGTGCTGACTGCCCACTCAGAGCCTGGAGCCTGTTTCAGTCTNCGAGCCCCGTGTCGGGCTCTGTGCTGACTGCCCACTCAGAGCCTGGAGCCTGTTTCAGTCTGTGACTCCCTCTCTCTCTGACCCTCCCCTGCTCACGCTGTCTCTCTCTCTCTCTCTCTCCTAGAAATAAATAAAACATTTAAAAAAAAGGAATTAAGCTGTATCAGGGTTGGGTTGCTGTTTCAGTCAGATTCAGTCATATTCTTCAGACATGTTCCTCACAACCTTCTGATTGAAAACTGGGCTGGTCTTCATCTCTTTAGCCCTGAAATACTGAAGAAAATCAAACTAGCTTTCTAGGCTCCTGCTTCCTGCAGCTCAGAATCTAGCAGATATCTTTAAAAAAAATTTTTTTTTAATGTCTTTATTTTTGAGAGAGACAGAGAGAGAACAGGGGAGGTTCAGAGAGAGGAAGATACAGAATCTGAAACAGGCTCCAGACTCTGAGCCAGCTGTCAGCACAGAGCCCGACGAGGGGCTTGAAATCACCGTTAGATCATGACCTGAGCTGAAGTTGGACACTCAACCCACTGAGCCACCCAGCTGCCTCAAATCTGGCAGATGTCTTGAGGAGGAGACCAGTTGAAAGCTGAAGTTCTTCTTCCTCTGACTCAACAGGCCTTTATTTCCTAATGGATAATGCCAGACTGGGAGATATAGTCTGCCTTTTAGAAGCTTCAGTCAGACTCTCCAGCCTCCTGCACATTCCAAGAGTTCAGCAAATGTACTATGGAAACTGGCCACCATCAGAGGCCCCCTCAGTTTTCAATTTGTCACTCCAGTTTTCCAGTTTGGAATGACCACCCAAAATGTGATTTCTCCTCCCCAAATAGAGGCACTCTCCCTGGGTTATGCTTTAGCGTCAGCCTGTGCTCAACCTAACTCAGAAAGGACCTTCCATCTCTGGATTTTATGTCCCCTAATCCTCATTCCTTCCACAGCCCTTTGGCGCTTTTTTAAAAAATATACTTTTGGAGGGAGCCTGGCTGGCTCAGTTGGCTAACTGTCCAACTCTTGGGTTTGGCTCAGGTCATGATCTCATGATTTGTTAGATCGAGCCCCATGCAGGGCTCTGCACTGACAGCACAGAGCCTGCTTGGGATTCTCTCTCTCCCTCTTTGACCCTCCCCCGCTTGTGTGCACATGCTCTTTCTCTCTCAAAATAAACAAAAACTTTAAAAATAAATAAATAAAAATGTGTTTTTTGTAACATATCTAGATTCTTACTGCAGTAGGATGACAGACCTGCCATGACTTCCCTGGTGCATTCCTTTGCTGTAACAAATAACAGACCATAGTGGCTTCAAATGACAGAAATTTATCTTCACACAGTTCTAGAAGCCAGAAGGCTGAAGTCAAGGCCTCAGCAAGGCCATGCCCTCTCTGGAGGGTTCTTTGACCTGTGGGTACGGCACTCTTTGTCCTCACGCCACCTTCTCCTCTGGGTCAAATCCCCCTCTGCCAGTCTCTTATGAGGACACTTAGATTGCATTTAGGGCCGGTCCAGATAATTCATTATAATCTCTTCATTTAAAGATGCTTCCTGGGGCACCTGGGTGGCTCAATCGGTTAAGGGTCTGACCTAGGCTCAGGTCAGGATATCATGGTTTGTGAGTTCAAGCCCTGTGTCAGGCTCTGTGCTGACAGCTCAGAGCCTGGAGCCTGCTTTGGATTGTGCGTCTCCCTCTCTCTCTGACCCTTCCCCTCTCATGCTCTGTCTCTCTCTCTCAAAAAAATAAAAAATTTAAAAATTAAAAAAAAACTCCTTCCTTTAGGATCTGTAGAATTATTATTATTTTTTTATTACCCTTTGTTTCTTGGTTGGAGTATGTCCAGTTGGGTAAAATAATGAAGATATGCTAAAAGTGCTCCAGTTATAACCACTTAAAATTTTAAATTATGTCATAATCTTTTCAAGTGAAAAAAAAAAAAGAATTTAGAGTGAGAAGTCAGTAAATATCAAACTTAAAAGCTACAGAGTTCCAAACAGAATTAAAATGGCTGAAAGAGAATTCCCTACCCTCACAGTAGGAAATAAAGCTCTTCAAATAGAAAAACTTGGTTGTTAGAGGAACCATTCACACTTCACACGGCGATTAGATTTAGGTTGCGGAAAATTTTGTTAATTACAGGTGACTGATTTTCCCTGAGCGCAGGGCTCAGACGTCCCGGCCCTCCCAACCCCGTGTCCCTCCCTAGCTCATCTCAGATTGTTGTTTAGGGTGCCTGGCTGGCCCAGTCAGTGGAGCATGCAGCCCTTGATCCTGGGGTGAGGAGTTCAAGCCTCACATTGGGTACAGAGCCTGCTTTAAAAATAAATAAATAAAAATAAAAGTCAGGTCATGTCATAAAAAATATTACTGTCTTACCTTTTCCTTAATCCATCTCACCTTGAGCTGATGGGAACTGCCTTCATTCCACCTCTTGTTGGAGGTCATGAAACATCTATTTTGAAGACGACTGGATCTACAGATCTCCTCTTCCTTCCCTTTCTTTTCCTAACGGTTTATCTGTTGATGACCCCAGATGCCTGACCGTGTACCCTCCCTTCTGCCTACAGCCTGGGTTTTGCTGATGATATACTAAGTATAGCTCGCCGTGCCCCTCCCTCCTCTGCATTTCCTGCATGTGGGCAGCTCAACCCAGAGGTCTGATCAGACCCAGGTTTTATGCCTTTGGCGATAGGTGGTGGTGTGTTCTTTCATTGGAGGCCCGTTGTGTCTGATTGCCTCTCTTTTTTGAGATGTTAGCAATTGCTTCTGTTCAGTAAATTCACTTGGTGTTGCAAAATAATGGTATTCTAAATCTGTCATTTCATTTTCAGTCCTTAGCTTGACTATTTTCATAGAGAGACACTTAACCCTCATCTACTTTTTGGCTACTCAGTGCTAAGCCCGTGTAAGGAAGGGGCACCTGGCTGACTCATTTGGTAGAGCATGTGACTCCCAATCTCAGGGTGGTGAGTTCAAGCTCCACACTGGCCTACCTTAAAAAAACAAAAGTGAAAAAGAAAAGTTTAAAAAAGAAAAGCAAGGGGCGCCTGGGTGGTTCAGTCGGTTAAGTGTCCGACTTTGGCTCAGGTCATGATCTCACGGTTCATGGGTTTGAGCCCCGTGTCGGGCTCTGTGCTGACTGCCAGCTCAGAGCCTGGAGCCTGCTTCAGATTCTGTATCTCCCTCTCTCTCTGACCCTCCCCTGCTCACACTGTCTCTCTTTTTCTCTGTCTCAGAAATAAATAAAATCATTTAAAAAAAAAAGAAAAGCAAGATAAGTGCTTGATTCTTTCTCTTTAATGACTTTAAGGTGATTTTGCCCCATCATTATTTAAATGTGACCATTTTTGTATTTTTTTTAGTTTATTTATTTTTGAGAGAGAGAGAGAGAAGAGAGAATCCCAAGCAGCCTTTGTGCTGTCAGCACTGAGCCCGAAGTGGCACTCAAATGGGGCTCAAGTGCACGAACTGTGAGATCACGACCTGAGCTAAAATCAAAACCCCAGCACTCAACCGACTGAGCCCCCCAGGTACCCCGACATTTTTTGTATTCTTAGGAATTCGTGGATTTAAACATTGTTCGTTTTGGTGCTCATGTTATTCCAGATTTGGCCAGTGAGAGTCCTTTCAAGCCAGCTCCTGGGTCCTTATAACGTCGTCCATCGAGTGCTCGCTTCAGCATCACTTATACAAATGTCGCCCCATCGTTGTTTGAGCCCATCCTTTCTGGCACAACAGGACGTTCCAGGCTCATCTCATAGTTTCTCTCTGCACCAGCTATGGAGTCTGGCCAGTTTTCTGAGGAGCCTTGATTTCTTTTAGCAGAGACTAGTATTAAGGAGCCGAGATTGGGTCCTTGGGTGGGCTCATTACTGCAGAGATGTTGCTGTTCACAAGACTTCTCAGTGCAGTGAGCTACACATGTACACTTCCGTCAGTATTTGTTTCTGTACTCATCTGTAGGTATTTAAAACTGAATTTACACCAGTATCTCCAATTCCAATCCAACACCACTTGGAATATTGTAATTTTCTGTGTTTTCATATTTGTGATCCCCTTCTCTGAAAGTGAGAAACATGGCTATCATTAGCTTCACATATAATTTCTTTTTAAATTAATTTTAGGGAGAAGGAGAATGCAAGTGGAGGAGAGGTGCAGGGAGAGGGGGAGAGAGAATCGTAGTCCAATGTAGGGCTCAATCCACTGACCCGGGGTCATGACCTGAGCTGAAGTCAAGAGATGCTTGGCCAACTGACCACCCAGTGCCCCTTACTGTATGAGGTTTTTTTTTTTTTTCTAGATTTTTTAAAAATATTTTTATTTATTTCTAGGAGAGAGAGAGACAGCGTGAGCAGGGGAGGGTCAGAGAGAGAGGGAGACACAGACTCTGAAATAGGCTCCAGGCTCTGAGCTGTCAGTCAGCACAGAGCCCGACGCGGGGCTCGAACCCACGAACCGCGAGATCATGACCTAAGCGAAAGTCGGACACTTAACCAACTAAGCCACCCAGGCGCCCCTCACTGTATGAGGTTTTAAACCAGCTCTCTTATATGCGACTGGCCTCCTGTCACCACCACCATGTCTGTCCCTGCCCGGTCCTCCTCCTCCTTGTCCCCAGACTTCAGTACCCCTTGCCATGCTGCTGTTTTGCTATCCCACCCCTGCGCTGGTGCCCTCCCCAGCCTGCTCTGACTGCAGCAGCCTACGCTGGGCCATCCCCTCACCAAGATAGTCCCTCTAGCCTACAGTGTCTCCAGTGGTCCAGTTCAGGTCACTGCCAGCACTACCTCCCTGCCTAGATGTCTTCTTCACATCTCATCTGGGCCCTGGCACAGCCATCTCTGCCTCACACGGGGGCCTATCTTGCGTGGCCCCACCTCGTGGCTTTTGGACTGAACTGTTTACAAAAGGAAGGGATAGGGATAGAGGAAGGGGGAAAATTATATATATAATATAAAATATTATATAAAATATATAAATAAATTTATATGAGTAAATATATAATCATATATAAGTATAATATATAAATATATATATAAAAGTGCCTCAAGAATTTGCGCTGATACTTCCACTTCAAATAAAATAACCACAAGCCTTTTACTTAACCTAGTCTATATTATATCTGTATTTCTTTTCTTCCACACTGAGAAAAGACCCTGTTTTCTCAAGGACATAGAATTATAGAGGGTTATAGAATTAACATAGCCCATGATTATTCATTTATTTTACCCCACAGTTTATAATGTGTAGATAATATGTATAATACATATACAATATATTTTATATATGGCTTACACCAGCTCTTCATATATTGATGTTGCTCTAGTCATTTTATTTGTCTAAAGGTTTTTCCTAGATCCTTCAGCAATGGCTCATTCCCTTAGCTAGTGAATGGTTGGCAGCAGTTACCTCTACCTTTCTTTCAAACATTCAAATTGGTTTTGGTGAAGATCAAATCCTTGGTGCACAATTTTTCCCTTGACTGTATTAAGGTATATTCTGTTTTCTTCTGACTTAGAGCATTCTTGTCAACCCCCTAAGGACAATATAATTTTCCCCCTTTTATAGGACACTCACACCTTCTGCCTAATATGATGAAATGAGTTTTTTCCTTGAAGTCCCACAATTTTATGACCACATGACTATGTTGGTCATTCTGAATCAATATTCTTTTATATATAGGGTTTTAAAAATATTTCTTCCCTTGATTTACAGCTTTTTGTACTTATTTTCTTCCCCTGTTTTGATTTTCTTCTTTACATCTACTATTATCCATGTGTTAGAGCTCCTGATCCTCATTACCTAACTCTAGTATTGGTCACTGTCTCTTGAATCCTTAATATCTTTTCATTTATTTTCAACCTGAACAATTTTTTTACATTCTACTTCTCTTGAGGCACTGTCAGTCATATTTATTCAGTCTTCTTTTTTTTATTTATTTTTTTAATGGTTTTTTTTTTTAAATTTATTTCTAGGAGAGAGAGAGAGAGAGAGACAGCGTGAGCAGGGGAGGGTCAGAGAGGGAGTCACAGACTGAAACAGGCTCCAGGCTCTGAGCTGGCAGTCAGCACAGAGCCCAACGCGGGGCTCGAACCCACGAACCGCGAGTTCATGACCTAAGCGAAAGTCGGACGCTTAACCGACTAAGCCACCCAGGCGCCCCTTTATTCAGTCTTCTATTCCTTTTAGTTTATAGTCTTCATTTCTGAAAAGACTTTTTCTTTTATTTCCATTTATTTCCTGAGTTTAATCACCTCATAGTTGCATTTTTTTCAAATTCTGACTTATGTTGCTCTTTTATTCCTTGTATCATTTCCTCAGTACCTTTCAGCTCATTTGGAAATAGTGAATTAGATTATTCTGCTTGTGGGCACGTCTGTCTGGTGTGTTTTCCTTGATTGGAGGGATGTTGTTATTCTCCCTGTTCTCATTAGAATAACTTTGTGTGGGATTTGCCCTTGAGGCTTTTCTCTCATTTTTTTTGGAAACATACGTTTTCCTGAACTTGTAGGGGGCGTGGTTCAGGAGGGACCTGTAGGGGGCGTGGTTCAGGATGCATGTGTAGGGGGCGTGGTTCAGGATGGACCTGTAAGAAGGGTGGTTCAGGAGAGACCTGTAGGGGGCGTGTTCAGGATGCACTCATAGGGGGCGTGGTTCAGGAGGGACCTGTAGGAAAAATGGTTCAGGATAGCTTTTCTGACTTCACAGAGCTCCCTCTGCTGTCGTGTTTTATATAATACTTGAAAAAAAACTCGTGTGCTCTGTATGGTTTTCTAGCTTGGTTCCCCTTCTCCACTTTTGTGGGGAGAGAGGCAGAGGGAAAGAGGATCTTAAGCAGGCTCCATGCTCATCGCAGAGTCCAATGCGGGGGCTCGAACTCACGACCCTGGGATCATGACCTCAGCCAAAATCCAAAATCAGATGCTCAACTGGCCATCCAGATGCACTCTCCCTTCTCCCCTTTATCAACACCTTCTCTTCCTTTGGCTCTGTTATCCCTTTCTGATTTTTCCCCCCTCTACTTCCAGCAGTTTCTTCTCAGTGTGTAGCACTATCCTAGAAGGGGGCTGTGCTGGTCAGTTTGAGAGTTCCTGGGACCTAGACTCCTCCAGCCCCCTCAGACCGGGGTCCCCTTGCCCTCTTGGCCAGTAGCTTGGGCATAGCACTTCTCTGTCCCAACTGCTGTTTCAAATTAGCCTGCTCTGTTTTCCAGTGAATGCCTGTTAGGTCTTTTGGGTCGTCCTGTTTTCAAGTGTGTCCTATGTCCTGTTGTTTTGCTCTGCTCTCTCCCACTCAAATTCCGACACTTCCCAGGTCTTTTAGCTAGTGGGGATGTTGAGACATGGAAACCGAAGGTGATGCAGACAGGCCGGCCTGAGGACGCAGAGAAGGGGAACCACAGGACTAGCCAGGAGGATCCGTGGCTTCCTGCAGGCTGGAGGTCAACTGTGAGCCAGCAGGAAGTGAAGGCAGATTTACCAAAAAATACAGAGTGAGAGATACAGACAGAGCATCCAGGGGACCCGGAAAGGAGAAGAGCATGAAGTACCATCTTTGTTGAGGGTCTGGGGGTTTTATTGACGATTGTGGTCTTATTCACACGTCCTCTTAGGCATCCGGGGACTGGTCAGAACAAGGACGGGGTCCGGGTGTCCATCCTAAGTCACTCGTTTCCTGAAGCCAGGGGTCTTGGGGGATGTAAACCCCTGGTATACTCCATAGATGTGACCTGTTGTGCTGGAAGGTACCATTATCTCCTTGTCCCTCACAAGAGGGACATATTCTATCTGCGTGTGTTGAGTGGGGTGGGGTGCTGGCCAGAGCAAGAATAGAAGCTGAACAAGGAGCAAAGGGAAAAAATGGGCTGGGGTCCCTTTGAGACAGTGAAACTGAAGGGACCTCGTGGGGAAAAAAAAAAACAATTCTGTGAGCTTTGCTCTTACTTTCTCTGGGCTCAAATTTGATTTCCATCCTGTACGAAGCCATGGACCCTCTGGGCAGGACCCTCTGTGGGACCTGCTCTGGGTCCTCGTGATGAGGTTTTGGGGTGATGGTCGGGTGGTCCGGAGCCAACGGCCGAAGAAGAATCCTTGAAGACGTCTTTGGTGCCAAAAGGTGATTTTATTAAAGCACGGGGACAGGACCCAGTGGCAGAAGGAGCTGCGCCAGGTTGTGAAGAATAGCTGGTTTTATACTAGGGACTTGGGGAGGTAAAGTCAAAAGGGAGGCCTTGAGAGGGGCTTTGATGCGCTAAAGAGGACTTCTAAGATCCCTGAGGCCTTGCTATTGTCAAGCTAAGGTTGTTTTCCCTCTAGCAAGGCATTAACATTGAAACAACACGGAGTTCCTGGAGAAACATTTTACTCTGCCAGCTTCAAGTATCTGTCAATGGGCTGCAGGTTATAAGGAAATTAAAATTTTTTCTTAATGTTTTATTTATTTCTGAGAGAGAGACAGTATGAGCAGGGGAGGGTCAGAGAGAGAGGGAGACACAGCTGGCTGTCAGCACAGAGCCTGACTCTGGGTTCGAATCCACAAGCCGTGAGATCATGACCGGAGCGGAAGTTGGACCCTTAACCGACGGAGCCCCCCAGGCGTCCCAGGAAATTTAATCTTACCTGCCATTTCCTTTTTGCCTGTGTTCCTCACATCGTACTGAGGAGTGATGTTGGGGCTCCAGGAAACTGAGTCTATAGGTTGGTGATTAGGCTATTGATAAGATTGCTTTTGGGGCACCTGGGTGGCTCAGTCGGTTGTGCTTCCGGCTTCAGCTCAGGTCAGGATCTCGCTGTTTGTGGGTTTGTGCCCCACATCAGGCTCTGTGCTGACAGCCAGCTCAGAGCCTGGAGCCTGTCTTCGGATTCTGCGTCTCCCTCTCTCTCTGACCTCCTGCTCATGCTGTTTCTCTCTGTCTCTCAAAAAAATAAATAAAACATTAAAAAAAAAAGATAAGATTGCCTTTTTCCTTGTAATTGACCAAGATACTTGCAAACTGATGGAGACCCACATCTTATAGGACTGTGATCTCTATCAGCTGGCCATTTGTTTTCTTTCCTTTCCTTTGTCCTTGGGCAGCCAGGAGTGCCTGAGGAATGTCACACACACCCCATCTTGGGGGGAGGGGTGCTAGCTTGTATTTCGCCCTCAGCCTGCCTGAGGCTTCCTCATTGCTTAGACCTGTGCCTGTGTCACTTTGCCCTCATCCACTTGTGTTTGGTGTCATGGGGACAGCTTGTTGCCTAATTTTGTAATTGTTGGAAATAATGTTTGGAAACTAATTTGACAATAAACTATTTGTAAAAAAATAAAAATAAAAAAATTGTTGGAAATAATGTTGATAGGATTTTGGTTTGCTGTCTAGTTGTTTTCTTCTTCTTCTTCTTTTTTTTTTTTTTTACAGTTTATTTATTTATTTTGAGAAAGAGAGAGAGAGAGAATCCCAAGCAAGCTCTGCACTGTCAGTGTGGAGCCTGATGTGGGCTTGAACTCATAAACCGCGAGATCTAGATTTTAGCTGAAATCAAGAGCCAAATGCTTAACTGACTGAGCCACCCAGGCGCCCCTCATTGTTCTGCCTCTTATGAGAGAATTTAGTGAAATTCAAAAATCATGCCACTACCATTGTCTGAGAATGCTGTCATTCATTTTTACAGTGTACAAATACAGAAAAGTTTACAGTAGAAGTGAGTTTTCCTGCACATAAGTTATACCTTGACAAAGTTGATTTTAAATATTAAAAACAGAAGTTAATCTTTACTCTTACCATCTGGAGATAAGCATTCTTAACATTTTGGCATAGTTCCTTCCAAGATATCAGTAATGATCATATATTTTTTTCCTTACTAATACTGTTTACTTAATTATTTTTTTTTTAGTTTAAAAAAAGTTTTAAGTTTATTTTTCAGAGACAGAGAGAGACAGTAGGAGTGGGGCAGGGTCAGAGAAAGAGGGAGACACAGAATCTGAAACAGGCTCCAGGCTCTGAGCTGGCTGTCAGCACAGAGCCCCTCGTGGGGCTCGAATCCACCGTGAGATCATGACCTGAGGTGAAGTCGGACCCTTCACCGACTGAGCTACCCAGGCGCCCCTACTTATTTATTTCAGAGAAGCATTTTCACTTCTAAGACAAAATACAGGGGCGCCTGGGTGGCTCAGTCAGTGAAGCATCCAGCTTCAGCTCAGGTCATGATCTCATGGTTCATGGATTCGAGCTCCGCTTGGGGCTCTGTGCTGACAGCCAGCTCAGAGCCTGGAGCCTGTTTCAGATTCTGTGTCTCCCTCTCTCTCTGACCCTCCCCTGCTCAAGCGGTCTCTCTCTCTCTCAGAAATAAATAAAACATTAAATAAATTTTTAAAAAAAAGACAAAATACAAGTCAAACAATACAAATATGTCTTTCAAAAGTTGGTAATCTCCGGGGTGCCTGGGTGGCTCAGTCAGTTAGCAGCTGACTTCAGCTTAGGTCATGATCTCACAGGTTGTCAGTTCTAGCCCCACATGGGGCTCCATGCTGACAGCTCAGGGCCAGGAGCCCGATTTGGATTCTGTGTCTCCCTCTCTCTCTGCCCCTCCCCAACTTGTGCTTGCATGTGTGAGCATGCTCTCTCTCTCTCTCTGAAATAAACATTAAATTTTTTTTTGTAAAATTCTTAAAATTTTATTGTTACCTAGTGATGCTTTTTTTTTTTCTATAGACTGAGTCAAAAGATAGATACCTTTACTCCCTATGGATGCATCATACATATAGTACACAAATCCTAGATGCTTAATTCCATTAAAAAAAATTTCTAAGTTTATGTATTTAGAGAGAGAGAGAGAGAGCAAAAGGGGGAGGTGGGCAGAGAAAGGGAGACACAGAATCCCAAGCAGGCTCCAAGCTGCCAGTGCAGAGCCTGACTCGGAGGCTTGAACTCCCAAACCGTGAGATCATGACCTGAGTCATGATCAAGAGTCAGAAGCTTAACCAACTGAGCTACTCAGGGCCCCCTCAATTTAAATTTATATATGCATATATCCACGTAACCACTATTTAGATCAAGGTATAAATCTTTCTCCAGAAACCTCCTTTATACTTTCAAGTCAATAATCCTCCCCTGAGAAGAAACCACTATCCTGATGTCTGTTACTGTAGATTTGTCTGTCTGTTCTTGAACTTCAAATAAACAAACGATGCAGCACTCTTTTGTGCCTGGCTTTTGCTCAGCCATATGTATTTGAGAATCATCCATATGGTTGTGGATAAGAGGAGGGTTTGGTTTGGTTTGGTTTTTCTGTGTGGTATTCATTGTACAAGTTGGAGTGAGTGCATATTTAAGTTTTTTATATCTTTTACTGTAGTAAAATATACATAATGTTACTGAATCGTACACTTAAAACGGTTAACATGGTAACTTTTATGTTAAGTTTATTCACAATGCTGGGCAACCATCACCATTAAGCATTTCCAGAACCTTTTCATCACCCCAGATAGAAACCTTGTACCATTAACAAATAACCACCCATGCAGCGCCTGGAGGGAGCTCAGTCGGTTGAGCGTCCGACTTCAGCTCAGGTCATGATCACACGGTTAGTGGGTTTGAGCCTTGCATCGGGCTCTGTGCTGACAGCTCAGAGCCTGGAGCCTGCTTCGGATTCTGTGTCTCCCTCTCTCTCTGCTCCTCCTCCGATCATGCTCTGTCTCTCAAAAATAAATGTTAAAAAAAAAACAAAAACAACCACTCTTCTCCTCAGGCCCTGGTAGCCTCTATCCTGCTTTCTGTCCTTATGAATTTACCTTTTCTACATACCTCATAGGAAATAGCATCACATAATATTTGTCTTCTTGCATCTGGCTCATTTCACATAGCACAATGTATTCAAGGTTCATCCATGTTGTAGCATGTGTCAGAATTTCATTACTTTTTAAGTCTGGATAACGGTCCATGGTGTGTAATTGCCGCATTTTGTTTACTCATTCATCTGTTCATCTATTGACTGGTATGTGGGTTGTTTCCTCCTGCTTGTTGGCTGTCGTAAATAAGCACATTTTTTATTTTAGTTGATGCCAGTGGCTTCTTTTCATAAAGATTGCATTACGGGCTGAACTGTGATCGCCCCTCTAGCAGAATGCATGTGTTACAGCTCTAATCCCCCGTGTGACAGTATCAGAGATAGGGCCTTTCCGGAGGTAATTAAGGTTAAATGTGGTGACAGAGCGGGGCCCTAATCCTGTAGGAATGGTGTTTCTCTTATAAGAAGAGGAGGAGGGGTGCCTGGGCGGCTCCATCAGTTGAACGTCTGACCCTTGATTTCGGCTCAGGTCATGATCCCGGGTTCATGGGACTGAGTCCCACATCAGGCTCTCCACTAAAGCATGACACCTGCTTGGGATTCTCTCTCTCTCTCTCTCTCTCTCTCTCCATCTTCCCCTCTTCCCAGCACTCTCTGTCTCACAAATTAAAAAAAAAAAAAAAAAAAAAACTCTCTAAGAAGAGGAAGGGACACCAGAGATCTTGTCCTTCTGTGCCTGTGGAAGACCATTCCAGAACACAGTGAGAAGACCACCATCTGCAAGCCAGGAACAGAGGCGTTGCCGGAAACCATCCTTGCTGGTGGCACCTTGACCTCAGTCTTCACGCCTGCAGAACTGTGAGAAAATAAATGTCTATCGTCAAAGCCACTGGGCTGTGATACCTGTATTTTAGTTACAACGGCCCAAACCAACGGATATAGATCATATCAAACTTTTACTCTCATGCGTAGTACATGACTGTGTAATTAGAACGTGCCCAATTTCCCCACCCCCTCTGACATTAGAGAGCGTCAGTCTTTGAATGTTTGCCAATCTGTTAGTGAAAAGTAATTTCCATTATGCTGACGAAGAGTGTTATGTTCAGACCTCTTCTATAAATTCCTTGTGCATAATCTTTGTACTTTATATTGCTTATTTGTTTCACGTTCTAAAATTGGGATCTTTATTCTGTGGATTTTGTTTTGTACGTCGTATGAGATAATGTATCTCACTTTTTCTTCCATGGCGCCTGGGTGGCTCAGTCAGTCAAGTGTCCGACATGGGCTCAGGTCATGATCTATCTCATGGTTTGTGAGTTCAAGCCCTGCATCGGGCTCTGAGCTGACAGTGAGAAGACTGCTTGGATTTATCTCTCCCCCTCTCTGTGCCCCTCCCCTGTTCATGCGCATGCACTCTTTCTCTCTAAATAAATAAATTTAAAATGTATATATATTTGCTTTTTTTTTTTTTTTTTAAGTTTATTTACTTATGTTGAGAGAGAGAGAGAGCAGAGCCCAACACAGGGCTCGATCTGACGAACCAGGAGTTCGTGACCTGAGCCAGAATCAAGAGTCAGTCGCTTAACTGACTGAGCCACCCAGGCTCCCCGATTGTAGTGTTTTTATTCACACTCATGCCCTGGAGGTCCACAGCACGTGCTCTCCCCCGAACCACTTGGCCTGACCCATCCTACTCTGCATAAAATCCCCACCAGGAGTGCAGAGAGAAAATCAACCATTTACACATCCCGCTCTGCTCCCTCTGTTCATCTGTGTCGAGGGGCTGTGGCTGTTGTATTAAATTAAGAATATGCAGATTACGGGGCACCTGGGTGGCTCAGTGGGTTAAATGTCTGACCTTGGCTCAGGTCATGATCTTGCGATTCAGGAGTTCTAGCTGACAGCTCAGAGTCCAGAGCCTGCCTCAGATTCTGTGTCTCCTGCTCTCTTTGCTACTCCCCTACTTGCACTCTGTCTCTCTCTCTGTTTTGGCGTGACGGCGGAAAGACTTCTTGAAAACTGCAAAAAGATGCAAAGAGGTGATTTTATTAAAGCCTGGGGACAGGATCCTTGGGCAGGAAGAGCTGCACTGGGGTCCTGACGGGTAACTCATTATACACACTCGGGTTGGCAGGGTGTCAGGGACGGGGTAAGTCTCTAAGGAAGTTTGGAAGCAAGGTTTCCAGGACCTTGAGAGGCCAGCTGTTGCTAAGGAAACCGCACTTATACCGTTTAATAAAACCCCAGTCAGGAGACCCTTCAGATGTGTATGGTTGGGGACAGTAAGCTTGGAGGATGATGGCCAGCGTACATCTTGGGGCAGCTGAGATACAGGAAGTTGATTTACAGGATCCTTGAGGTTGGGATAATGTTAAGCCAAAGTTCTCTTTTGCCCCCAGCAAAGTGTCATCGAGGCAGCTGGGTCACTGCTGGTTTCCAGGACTTGTCATTGGGCTGCAGGCAGTCAGGGAATTTAGTTTTTCATTTGCCTTAGTTTCCCGAATTACCATGGCAAGCTCTTAACCCCTTTCCTTTGTTCTTGGGGAGCGGGAGTGTCCAGGAATATCACACACATTCCAACCGGAAGGAGGGGAGGGTGCTCGCTTGTGCTTTGCCCCTCGGCCTGCCTCATGCTCCCCCATCACCCCCACTTTGGGGAGATGAAAACCCCAGAGTCATTTCGATGGAAGCCGTTGTCTCAGTCCAAGCACACAAAGGAAGTAAAGTCACAAGAATTATTACAGGCAAGGGGAAGAGCAGTCCTCTGTCCCAGGTCATCCGTGAGCGGGAGACAGAAAAGCAGAGAAGAGGCACCCGTTACGTACAAGGTGGTTGGGACAGAGGCCACCCATTTTTCCAGGTTTAAGGCTAAAGAGGTTATTTTAAAAGGTGCCCCGGGAAAAGCACAGTGGGAACTGAGGCGGAAGCCTAACCTCAGGGCCTTATCTAAGTGGCCAGACTCTGGGTGCGAACAGGGTGGTCACGCTGTGACATGCCAAGGCAGCAACTCAAAATGGCTGATTCTTCATTACACTTACGTCTAACCTTTAAGCGTTTACTGAACTGCGTACTCTCATGTTTTAGAAGGGCTAGAAGAAATCGCATGTCCAACCCCCACCCCTTCCCAGGCAGGTGAACCCTGTCTGGTTACGAGTATTCAGATTTTTCCCAGTCCCTCCTAAATCAAACAAACAAAGACACTTTGGAGATGAGAAGGCTCGTTCTAACATGCTTCCTGCCAAGATTATACCTGAGAGCCATTGTCAATGTGAATAGAGTAGAGTCAAATTTTAGATCTCTAGGCAAAGGTCACTGAGGCTTGAGACAAGGAGATTATAAGAAAAGTTTAGGCATTTTAAACATATTTGCAAAACTAGTAAAATATTAGCAGATTAAATCCAATAGCATACTAAATAATACAGCATGACTAAGTAGGGTTTATCTCAGGATTAAAGGTTAATTCTCCATTAGGAAATTTATCCACGTAACTCACCAGATTAAAGAAGAAAGACTACATAATGATGTAGGCAGAAAGAGAATTTGATAATATTTAACAGCCATCCATGAAAAGAATATAAAAAGCTTTTAATGAAGAGGGGGGGAATTTCTTTAACCTGATAAAGGATATCCACCAAAAATCCTACAATAGACATTAGTTAGTGGTGGAACTTTAGATGTTTCTCATAATCTTATTAAAGTAAAGAACAAGATAAAGAAGACCATTATCACTGCATCTGATGGACTGGTAATCCTCACCTCCTCAATAAGGCAGGTGGAAGGAAGGAAGGGAGAAAGGAAGGGAAAAATGAAACACAGGAATTGAGAAAGAGGATGGGAAAATTGTGGCTAGGCATTCAATATGATTGCCCATATAGAAAATCCAAGAGAGTAAATGGACATGGTATTAAAACACAATTGAAATATAGAATGGTGTTCGGATGAGCATAAAAATAATGAGGAACAGCATTATTGTGTGCATTCATGCATTGAGTCTGGATTAAAAGTAACGTAAACCGTAAATCTGGACAAAATAGCGTAATGAGAGGTGTAAAATATTTAGAACAAAAGTTTTTTATCAGTACATAAATCAGTTCATTACCTTTATTTTATTTTATTTTTCATGTTTATTTTTGAGAGAGAGGGAGAGAGAGAAACCGAGCACGAGTGGGGGAGTGACAGAGAGTGAGTGACACACAGGAATCCTCAAAGCAGGATCCAGACTCTGAGCACAGAGCCCGACGCGGGGCTCAAACTCACAAGCCATGAGATCATAACCTGAGCAGAAGTCAGATGCTCAACCGACTGAGCCACCCAGGTGCCCCAGTTCATTACCTTTTATCAAAAGTGAAAGGTGAAAGTATTTGTTCCCCACGTCCCTGCCAGCAACAGCTGGAACAGCTCTTGCGCGTTTTGCCTGACAAGGTAGAACATGGTGTCTCATCCTTAAGTTGCATTTCCTGGACTGTCTGTGACTTTAAGCATCTTTTCATATTTCTTTGTAGTGAATTTTCTCCTCTCCACATCGCCTATTCATATTGTCTGTCCATTTTTCTATTAGATTGCATGCCTTTTCCTTAACAATTTATAAGACCTTTTCATATAATGCGGATATTAATCTCTTGTCTGTCTTCCTGGGTAATAATTATCTCCATTTAGGGATCATTTATCCAATTAAAAAGCCCACCCAGTTGTATTGGGATTCTAATTGAAATTACATTTTACATATATATGATACACATGATATGATACCATTTGTAACATACAAAATAGTACATAAACGTAAGGCTAATGGGCTCATGATGGTGGTTGAAAATGAGTTTTGTGTAATTTTTCTTAGGGAAGATTCAAGGGATCTCTGAAAAATTTTCTAACAATAAAAAAATCAATAAAATCTGCCAATTGAAATGGAATTAAAACAGGAAGTATGCTTTGCTGGGATGAGGGGAATAACTTGGTCCCTGGAGAGGGAAGTGGGGTTGGGAGAAGTTATAATGGGATTTTAGCTTTACTATAAATTTTTTAAAAGAATGGATATAATTGCCTGTGTAGTTAATTTTTAAGGTATTTGTGAGACTTTTGGTTTTAGGATGGTAAAGTAAAGATGTTTTCACACCCTGTCATCTTGAAAAATCTTACGATTTGGAGGCATTGGGTACCTTGAAAAGCTGGGCTGAGGTAGGGGAGCTGAAAATTCAGAGTAGGGTAGGGACAGGATCACCAGGGATCCCGAGATATTTGAAAAAAGCCTTCAGCGTAAAGGTGAAAGAAATCCTCTTCTTCAAACAGAAGAGGTTCTCTGACCACTCTTAGGTATATACCCATGAGAAACGAGAAGAGACATCACAGGAAACCGGGTGCACACATGTTCATAGTACTCCAAAAATGGAAACAGCCCGTATGTGAACCAGCTGATGAATGGATAACCAAATATGGTCTGTCCATACGGCTGAATATTATTTGGCTACAAAATGGAACAAAATACTGATAGGCGCTACAACATGGGTAGACTTGGAAACTATCATGCTGAGTGAAATAAGCCAGACACAAAAAGCCACATATTATAAGATTCCATTTATTTAAAAAAAATTTTTTAATGTTTTTATTTATTTTTGAGACAGAGAGACAGAGCATGAGAGGGGAGGGGCAGAAAGAGAGGGAGACACAGAATCAGAAGCAGTTCCAGGCTCTGAGCTAGCTGTCAGCACAGAGCCCGACGTGGGGCTTGAACCCACGAACGTGAGATCATGACCTGAGCCAAAGTTGGAGGCTTTACCGACTGAGCCACCCAGGTGCCCCTATAGGATTCCATTTAAATGAAATGTCCACGGGCCCCTGGGTGGCTCAATCAATTGACTGTCTGACTTTGGCTCAGATCCTGATCTCATGGTCTGTGGGTTCGAGCCCCACGTCACGATCTGTGCTGATAGCACAGAGCCTGGAGCCTGCTTTGGATTCTGTGTCTCGCTCTCTCTCTGCTCCTCTCCTGCTTACACTCTCTCTCTTTCAAAAATAAATAAACATTAAAAATTTTTCAAATAAATAAATAAATGAAATGTCCAGGGGCACCTGGGTGGCTCAGTCGGTTGGGCGTCTGACTCCCATTCAGGTCATGAACTTGTGGTTCCTGAGTTCAGGTCCCACGTCGGGCTCTGTGCTGACAGCTCAGAGCCTGGAGCCTGCTTCGATTCTGTGTCTCCCTCTCTTTGCTCCTCCCCTACTTGTACTCTGCCTCTCTCCCTCAAAAATAAAGATTAAAATTGAATGAATGAATGAAGTGTACAGAAAAGGCAAATCCATAGATTAGTGCCTGCCTAGGACTGGGGGTGGGGAATGGAACGCGGCCACTAACGAATAGTAGGTGTTTTTGTTTTTTCTGACATTATGGAGACTCTCAAATTAGATTGTGTTGATGGTTGCGTAACTGTGAATATACTAAAAATCACTGAACTGCACCCTTTATATGGGTGAATTTTATAGTATGTGAATTATATCTCAATAAAGCTTGTTTAAAGTGATCTGAGAGGGGCGCCTGGGTGGCTTAGTCGGTTAAGCATCCGACTCTCGCTTAGGTCATGATCTCGCGGTTGTGGGTTCGAGCCCAACGTCGGGCTCTGTGCTGACTGCCAGCTCAGAGCCTGGAGCCTATTTCAGAGTCTGTATCTCCCTCTCTCTCTGACCCTCCCCTGCTCATGCTGTCTCTCTCTCTCTCTCCCCTAGAAATCAATAAAAATATTCACAAAGAAAAATAAACAAAGTGATCTGAGAGGAAGCAAAGATATTGGAGGGCAAAGGAGAAGACATCAGCCCTCCTGTCTTCATGTTTGCAACAAGCCCTTGAAAAATCCTACATCAGAGAACGTGTTCCTGCACATTAGTCTTTTCTTTTTTATGTTTAGTTATTTATTTTGAGAGAGAGAGAGGGCATCGCAAGCAAGCTCTGTGCTGTGGGTATGGAGCCTGATGCGGGACTCGATCTCAGGAACTGTGAGGTCATGACCTTAGCTGAAATCAAGAGTCAGATGCTTAACCAATGGAGCCCCCTGGGCGCCCCCACTTAGTCTTTTCTAATGCCTTACTATTTTCATTCTAAGAGCGTTTATGATCGAATTGCCAGGCTTTTTTCCCAATGACTGTTCTCTCCTATGTCCCCCTCTTTTTTTGGGTCCCTAGCCTTGAGATAGTACTCTGTGAATTTGATGAAATATTCCCTGTTCAGGCCCACTTGGTCCCAAAAGTGAATTTTAGAAAGTATATCAACAACACCTGTTTCTTGTTAATAATAGTAATAATAAATGCTACACATAAAGTATGTACAAATAAAATACAAAGTAAATACTATCCAAAGTCACTCTTTTCCCAAGATGTGAACTTCTTTACGTTTTGTTGGGTCTTTCCAGACTGTTTTTATCCACATGCAAACAAAGAGGGTTTTGGTTTTGGGTTTTGTGGGGGTTTTTTGTTTTTATTTTTTTAATGTTTATTTATTTATTTTTAATTTTTTAACGTTTACTTATTTTTGAGAGAAAGAGACCGAGCATGAGCAGGAGAAGGGCAGAGAGAGAAGGAGACACAGAATCCGACACAGGCTCCAGGCTCTGAGCTGTCAGCACAGAGCCCGACCTGGGGCCCGAACTCACGAACCATGAGATCATGACCTGAGCCAAAGTCAGACGCTCAACCGATGGAGCCACCCAGGCGCCCCTGTTTTTGCTTTTTTTTTTTTTTTTTTTTGAAAAGAGAACATGTGTTTGGCAGCTGGCAAACTGCTTTTTGCTCAAATATCTTGACTGTCCTGTGCCAGTATATATGGTCGGCTTTATTTGTGTTCCTCAGCATGGATATATCCCAAATTATGTAACCATTCTCTTAAGGAAATGGCTACTGTTTTCAGTAACGCCTAACACCGATAACGCCACACTGGATAGCTATTTTTGCATACTCATGCACTTTAACAAGTATTTCCATAAAATTGAATTGGAGTCAAAAACTTGACATCTAACATTTTGAAAGATACTAACAGCATTGCCCTCCCAAAAACATCATTTTGAGCACAGCCTAATCCTATAGGATTATCGAATCCACTGTTGGATATTATCAACCTTTCTGGCTTTTGCCAAACAAATAGGGTAAGACAGTTTCACTGGCCTGCCCTAGCTTGTGAGACAGACTCGTGCCTCATCTCTTCCTAATTCCGTGCTTAGTGATGACTCGTTGGTAGCTGGAAATCTGTAGTATTTACACCACAAAATTGGCAAAGATTACAGATTAAAAACATGCACACACATATACATATATATACACGAAGGAAGGAAATATGACTAGAAACTACAGTTCTTGCCTTTTGGGGTTTTTTTACTGTTCTCTTGTTTTCATGTTTTTGTTTTGTTTTTTCATTTTATTTAGAGAGAGAGAATGAGCAGGGGTGGGGCAGAGGGAGAAAGAGGGGGGAGGGAGAGAGAGAGAGAGAGAGAGAGAGAGAGAGAGAGAGAATCTTAGGTAGGTTCCACGCCCAGCACAGACCCGGACTTGGGGCTCAGTCCCTCCACTCTGGGATCGTGACCTGAACCAAAATCAAGAGTCGGACGCTCAACTGACTGAGCCACCCAGGTGCCCCTCATGTTCTCATTTTTATTTAAACTTCTTCTTTGGAGGTAATTACAGATTCCCATGCAGCTATAAGAAAAAATCCAGAAAGAGTCTATGTACTCTACCGAGTTTCCCCAGATGGTAACATCTTGCAAATTATAGTGCAATTTCACAACCCGGAATCATTGATACAGTCAAGATACAGAGCATTTATATTACCACAGGGTTCCCTCCTGTTGCTCTTTTTATGGCCACACCCACTTTCTACACACCTTAACCCCTGGTAAACATTAATCTATTTTCCATTTCTATAATTTTATAATTTCAAGAATGTTATATAGATGGAATCATACAGTATGTAACATTTTGTGTTTGGCTTTTTTCACTCTGCATGATTCTCTGGAGATTCATACAGGTTATTGTGTATAAACAATAGTTCATTTTTTAAAAAGTGAGATATAATTGACATATGACATTATATTAGCTTCAGATATACAACATAATGATTTGATATTTGTTTATATTGTAAATGATCACCACAATAAGTGGTGTCTAGTTGACAACAACAACATAGTTACCAAATTTTTCTTCTTCTTCTTTTATTTTTATTTTTTTAACGTTTTATTTATTTCTGAGAGAGAGAGACAGTGTGAGCAGGGGAGGGTCAGACAGAGAGGGAGACACAGAATCCGAAACAGGCTCCAGGCTCTGAGCTGGCTGTCAGCACAGAGCCCGACATGGGACTCGGACCCACGAACGATGAGATCATGACCTGAGCCGAAGTCGGACGTGTAACCGACTGAGCCACCAGGCGCCCCATCTTCTTCTTTTTTTAATGTTTATTTATTTTTGAGAGAGAAAGAAAGAGAGAGAGAGTGGGGGAGGGGCAGAGAGAGAGGGAGACACAGAATCTGAAGCAGGCTCCAGGCTCTAAGCTGTCAGCACAGAGCCCCACGTGGGGCTCGAACTCACAAACTGCAAGATCATGACCTGAGCCGAAGTCGGACGCTTAACCAACTATCCACTCAGGTGCCCCACCAAATTTTTCTTTATCGTGATAAGAACTTTTAAGATCTACTGTCTTAGCAACTTCTACGTATGCAATACAATATTATTCTATGACCACCATGTTGTATCCCTATGATTTATTTTATAACTAGAATTCAATACCTTTTGACCCCCTTCACTGATTTTCCCCGCCTCCCCCCGACTCCTACTCTCTGGCAACTATCAAACTGTTCTCTGTATCTATGTGTGTGTGGTTTTTTTTAATTCTGCGTATATGTGAGATTTGTCTTTCTCTAATTTATTTGACGTAATGCCCTCAAAGTCCTTCCACTCTGTTGCAGATGGTAAGATCTTCTTATTTTTATGACTGAATAATTTTCCTGTGTGTGGGTGGGTGTCTGTGTGTGTGTGCATTTTCTTTATTCATTCCTCCATTGAAGGGCATTGGGGTTGCTTCATGTCTTGGCTGTTGTCAATAATACTGCAATAAACATAGGGTTGTGTATATCACTTCAGGTTAGTGTTTTTATTTTCTTCAGATATATACCCAGAAGTGGAATCGTGGGTCATAGGGTAGTTCTATTTTTAATTTTTTTACAAAACTCCACACTGTTTTCCACAGCAGCTGCACCAGTTTACATTCCCACCGACAGAGCATGAGGATCCCCTTTTCTCCACATCGTCGCCAACACTTACTATTTCTTGTCTTTTCAATAATAGCCACTCTGACAGGTGTGAGGTGGTATCTCATTGTGGTTTTGATTTGCGTTTCCCTGATGATGAGTGATGCTGAGCACCTTTTCATGGGCCTCTTGGCCTGGCTGTCTTCTTGGGAAAACTGACTACTTACGTCCTCTGCCCATTTTTTAAATGGATTGTTGGGAGGTTTTTTCCGTTGAGTTTCACAATACATACAACTTTGTGTATTTTGGATATCCACTCCTTATCGCATAGAGGCTCTGCAGATATCTTCTGTGATTTGGTAGGTTACCTTTTCATTGTGTGGATGTTTTTTCTTCCTGTGCAATAATTCATTTCTTTTTGTTGCCGAATAAATGTACCATGGTGTGGATATGCCTTCATTTAATCATGTTCACACTGAAGGACACCTGGGCTCGCTCTTTCTATTTTTGTCAATTATGGATAAAACTAATATAAGCATGCCTGGACAAGTTTTTGTGTGTCCTGTTCTCATCTTTCTGACTGATCCTCAGGCTGTTGCTGGTATTTATGACTTTCCTCTGTTACTTCTCATTCCTTTGCCTTAATAATGGCTAACATTTATAGGGTGTTTACTGCATGCCGGACCCTGTCCTAAGTGCTTTGTAAGTATTACTCAATTCTCAAAATAAGCATTTGAGGTATGAACTATTATTAGCCCTAGTTTATAGATGTGGAAACTAAAGCGGAGATGGCTACGTGGCCGGCATGTGTTAGCACTTAGATTTGAATCCACGTAGGCTGGTACTAGAGCTCAGCCTCTAAACCACTACATTGTACAGCCAGGACTTAAGATGATCCTTCCTAAGGAGTGACCTTGGCCTTCACTCCTGGAGGACCTGAACTCTCAGTTATCTGCTGCTGTTGTTGCTGCTGCTGGTTAGTCCTCTGTGAACTTTATCCATTGCCCATGGTGGTATAAGGTATCCTGGGGGTGCCCTTGGGTTGCACCCATCTCCCTCCCTGACCCTGTGTATAACAGCAACCTTATTTTCTCTAAATTGTCAGGATCAATCACCCCAGCTAATATCTTGCCCCCCTCTTCTGCCTATTCACTAAATGGCATAAAAAAACTAAAATACCCAGGTTACTGCCTCAAGGTCCAGTTCAGTGGAACTACTGGTGTCTCCTCTTTGCAGAAACAAAGCTCCTTGGGATGCAAAACCTCTACAGAGGCAAAGACGAGAGCTGTGGATCTGCATCCAAAACTGTTGTGAATGGGTTCTCACTCCCACCCTTCTGTTTCTGGGCTCATCATGTGTTTTGGCTGAGAGAGAAATGGTGCCATGGAATTGTTGCTGGTTCAGAACATCGATTGCACTCAGTGGCCAGCACTCCAATCTTAAAAGGTTTTGCCCCAAATGAGTCTTCTGTAAGGTCAACTGTTTCTGAGGGATGAGGCATGTGGTAAGATCCACGACTCCTGTGCATCTTCGTGTGGTGGTGAAAGCATGGACTCCAGACCAAACTGTCTGGATTCAAACACAGGCTTCCCTGCTCACTTACCTACTTCTGACTTGGAGCAACTTATGAAACTTCCTTGTGACTCAGTTTCCTGATCTGTAAAGTGGAGCTAATAATAATAGTATTTTGCTCAATATGGTTGCTGTGAAGATTAGGTGAGGTCATATTGTTGGACATTGCTGGCACTCCATCACTGTACACTGAGAGCTCCGATCAGGAGCCAGGTGATGGGGGCCACCACGGGAGCCTCTGAGGCATCCAGAAGGCCCAAAGATGGTGGTGGTGGCACACGTATGGAAGCAGGGAAAATAAATCCAAATTTGGAATTAGCTTCTAGAGAGAACGAATTTCTGCCCCCTCTTCATCGAAGAGACCTAACATGAGCATCCTTTGCCACGTGGGGGGCTGGTTTGGTAGCTTTTGTAGGCCAAGTGGACCTTCAGCAGTAGCCCCAATGGGCCAGACGTGGTAAGGGGCAGTCCATCCCATGAAGGCCACGTGCAGCCTGTGTTCTTGCCGCCACGGCCACTTCTTCCATGGAATGTCTGGGGTGGAAACGGAATGGCAGTCACATAGCAGGTTCACTTGCCCTGCTGGATCCCCAGAAGCAACCTTAATTTATGATGGTGAGCCGCCATCATGACACAAATACTCTTCCGGTCTGGGACCCTCCTGCATGGTCTGTGTGCAAGCCTTCTTCCTGAACCTGCTGTCCCCAGGCCTGTGATCTCAATCTATTCGAATCTGTCCATCCAGCCAAAGCACCACTGGCACATGAATCAGAAAGATCCTCAAGCTGTGTCTTCTCCTAGCAGAGTCGGTGACACGTTCTACTTGAAATTCTCCCCCACCCCAGAGGATTTTCCTTCTCCACTAACCTCTAGCACTGTCTCTCAGAAAGCATGATTATTTCTTTAAATAAAGAGGCATTTATTATCTGCAAGTTAAGAAAAGAATCACTAATTCTCTAGCTTTGAAAGTCAGTGTCTTGGTTATAAAATTCTACATTTAAAACCTTCAGTTTTCACAAGGTTTTTAAAAAATTTTTTTTAATGTTTTATTTATTTCTGAGAGAGAGAGAGAGACAGCGTGAGCAGGGGAGGGTCAGAGAGAGAGGGAGACACAGAATCTGAAACAGGCTCCAGGCTTTGAGCTAGCTGTCAGCACAGAGCCCGACGCGGGGCTTGAACCCACGAACCGTGAGATCATGACCCGAGCCGAAGTGGGACGCTCAACTGACTGAGCCACTCAGGCGCCCCTGTTTTCACAGGTTTTATAACATTTTTTATTGTGGTAGAGAACCTATAACATTAAGTTTACCAACTTTTTGTTTTAATTTTTAAAACGTTTATTTATTTGAGAGACAGAGTACAAGCAGGGAAGGAACAGAGAGAGAGGGAGACACAGAATCCAAAGCAGGCTCCAGGCTCTGAGCTGTCAGCACAGAGCCTGACGTGGGGCTCAAACTCACGAATCACAAATTCATGACCTGAGCCAAAGTCAGAGGCTTAATCGACAAAGTCACTCAGGCGCCCCTAAATTTACCATCTTAACCATTTATTTTACTTTATTATTTTGTAAGTTTATTTGTTTATTTTGAAAGAGAGAGCACGAGCAGGGGAGGGGCAGAGAGAGGGGGAAGAGAAGAGCCCAAGAAGCTCTGCGCTGTGAGTACAGAACCCAATATGGGACTTGATCCCACAAACTGGGAGATCATGACCTGAGCTGAAATCAAGAGTTGGACACTTAACCAATTGAGCCATCCAGGCGCCCCATTTTTTTTTTATTTTAGAAAGAAAGAGCAGACCACATGAGTGGGAGAGAGGGACAGGGGGAGAGGGAGAGAGAATCTTAAGCAGGCTCCACACTCAACATAAAACCTGACATGGGGCTCGATCCCACGACCCTGAGATCATGACCTGAGCCAAAATCAAGTCACTCAACCGACTAAGCCATGCCGGTGCCCCACCCCCACCCCTGCCGCCATCTTAACCATTTGAAAATGTACAGTTCAGTTTTGGGTTTGTGCAACTGATCTCTAGAGCTTCAGACGGGCTTTGTTACCCAATCGTAACATTAGCACTTAGTGCCTGCTCAGTGCTACTAGAGGAACTTTACCGATGTTAAGTCATTTAATGTTCAGTACAGCCTACGAGGGTAAGTATTTTTATTATCTCTCTTTCAGAGCTGAGGAAACTGAGGTACACAGAGGTGAAATAAGTTGCCCAAATTCATTCAGCTAGGAACTGGTAGAACCAGAATTCAAACACAGGACGTCGGCTTCTAGAATTCTTGCTGCTAATCTCCTTATGGGCCACTCCTGCCTGCCGATGGCTTATTGTGGACAGCCAGCCACCTGCAATCCAAGCTAGAATGCTTTTTCTTCTCCATGTCTTTCCCGAGGCCAGTGGAGCAGGTTTCCGAAGCCATCAGAGCAGACCGAGGAAGATAGGTTCTGGCACAACGGGGCAAACCGGAGGGCACACCAGGGCACTTTGTGGTTTCTTTCTGCCTTCAGGAAGTTCTCAGGCTCCACCCAGCTTTACCTGAGGTGAGAAATACGGAGCTCCTGAGGGCCTGGACCAACTAGGCGGATCAGATCATCCTTAGTTCATGAAGGGGCTTCGGCCACCAAGTCACCCGGTATCCTGTGGTCCCACATTTTGCTTCTCTTGGGACCCAGAAGCCCACAAGAGGCTATTTATCAGGAGAGGAGCTGCTACCTGCCAGAGTGGGCTGAGCCTCAACACCTCTTTTGGCCACGCTGGGGCCTCTTCTAGGTCTTGCTTGCCAGAGGGTGGGTCACCCTCCTTTAAGTCCAGCACTGTGGGTCCTTTGCATCATAAGTCCTCCCCTGGCAGGTGTGTTGAAGTGGAGCCAGGAGCAGCCAGACAGCCCTTCCTTGTGTGAGATCCCATAGTCAGAAGAACACTGCCTCCGTCCATCACGTTCCAAGTTCAGCCTCGCCCCCGCAGCATGGCTGGCCCCCCGCACACTGGCCTTCACCCACATTCACCAAAGCCCACTCACCACCGTCCTACTTCTTTGTGCCCGAGCCGTCCTGGGCACACCTGCATGTGCGGGACTGTCACGCACTCGCTCCTAGCTGCAACAGGACCTGCGACAGCACCTCTCTGGCCTTTTTGGTTCCCAGAGTGGTCGGTGGTGGGTTCCACCTCCCAGCAGGCATCAAAACAGCTGTATGTGCTGGCCAGCCCCAAACAAGGAAACACAGCACAACCCGGCTTGAGGAGCTGTTGCAATGCTTCCAGGATTCCCTGCATGAGAGTGTGGCCACTACAGGCAGAGTCTAAAGCCCGCTGCCTAGACTCAAATCTTGGACTCTGCTCCCCACTAGCTGTGTGAGTTGGAGCAAGTTACTTCCATTTTGTATGCTGTAGCTCCCTTATCTGTAAAATGGGCACAATAAGTGTCTCCACTCATAGGTTTGTTGTGAGGATTAAATAAGATGGAGCATGTAAAGAGCTTCAGGAAGTTTCTGGCACACAGCAAGCTTTTATGTGAATGTGGGATTCATTTCTTTCTTTGTCTTTAAGGTGCTTAGAACAATACCAAGGGTATATTAAACATTCAATAAGTACTGTTTTTGTTGTTGTTGTTATCGTTATGACCTGTTTATTGCCTACTTGTCCAGGTGTTTCTAGGGACTCTATCCTAGACCTAGAATCCCTAGGTAAAAGTGCTAAGCACAATCTAACTTTTGATAGCTATTGGCAAATCGCACTTGTTAATAAGTCCAATCTCACCTTTTCCTCATGTTCTCACCACGACTGGATTTTAGCCTATTAAATTTTGGCTTGTCTAATAGACAACAGTGTTATTGTCTTCTTTCACTATTTCAATTTTTAAATTATGCATGTATTTCAGCTTACTAAAAAAATTTTAAAACTACATATTCGGTACGTAATGTGAAAAATAAATATTGCTTCTGATAATCCAGGTCCTCAGAGGTAACAAGTGTTGGTTACCTTTGGTAAGTTTGGTATGATACAAGAAGTTTTTTATCTCTTCAAATCCTTTCCTATAAACATGTAACCTTATTGGGGCGCCTGGGTGGCTGGGTTCGACATCTGACTTCAGCTCAGGTCACGATCTCTCAGTTTGTGAGTTTGAGCCCCGCACCGGGCTCTGTGCTGACAGCTTAGAGCCTGGAGCCTGCTTCAGATTCTGTGTCTCCCTCTCTCTGCCCTTCCCCAATTCACACTCTCTCTCTGTCTCTCTCAAAAATATACAAACGTTAAACACATTTTTTAAAAATAGTCTTGATTTGAGGTAACAATTTTAAAAAAAACCATGTAACCTTATTTATTTGTTTGTTTGTTTATAGTATACATTTAGGGTATATTTTAAATTACAAATTATATAATTATACACGATGTAATTATAAATATAATTTACATTCCTTAGTTTAATATGTAAAGTAGTCAAATTAATTAAAACTATGTGGTTTAACTAATTAATTTTATATATAGCTTGAATTGTATGGGTTCATACTATCTTCTGCCTTTTTCCCCTTCGACCATACTTCCTGGTTATCCTTCATGTCCATATGTATAAAATTATACATTATGGTTTCTTGGTGTTCATATTACAGCTGTCCCAGAATATATTTAGCCATTCCCCCACTGGTTGTTTCCAGTTTTTCACTCTTATGAACAATGTTGCTGTGAACATCTTATGAATAGAGTTGAATACTTGTCCATTTCCACAGAATAGATCACCACAGGTAGATTTCCGCTGCAGATGTTGCTAGGTGTTGCTAACATGCCTTCTTAAAATGTCCCCCCATTATACTCTTGCCAAAAAATACAAAAGTGTCCTTGTCCCCACACCTCTTCCAACGTTAAATATTAACAATCTTCTTATTTTTGAAAAATCCCATCACATTGTTGTTTTAACAAGCATTTCTTTAGTTGCTAATGAGATTGGGCATCTTTATTTATGTTCATTCGCCATTTAACCTTCATTTTCCTATCCTTGGCATATTTTTCCATTGAACTGCTTGTTTTTTTCTTTTTTTTTTTTTTAAATGTTTTATTTATTTCTAGGAGAGAGAGACAGCGTGAGCAGGGGAGGGTCAGAGAGAGAGGGAGTCACGGACTGAAAGGCTCCAGGCTCCGAGCTGGCAGTCAGCACAGAGCCCGACGCGGGGCTCGAACCCACAAACCGCGAGATCATGACCTAAGCGAAAGTTGGAAAGTCGGACGCTTAACCGACTAAGCCACCCAGGCGCCCCCTGCTTGTCTTTTTCTAATTGATTTGTTGGAGATCTTTGTATATTTTTCTCTTTTTTTAAGCTCATTTATTTATTTTTGAGAGAGACAGAGACAGTGTGAGCCTGGGAAGGGCAGAGAGGGTGGGGAGAGAGAATCCCAAGCAGGCTCCAGGCTGTCAGCAGAGAACCCGATGCGGGGCTTGAACCCACGAACTGTGAGATTGTGACCTGAGCCAACATCAGGAGTCAGAGGCTTAACGGAATGAGCCACCCAGGCGCCCCGGAGATCTTTGTATGTTGAGAATGATCATTATTTTTCAGCTTAAGCCTTTTGAAACTCTGGTTTCTGAGCAGCCTTTTGATAAACTGAGACAGGAAATCCCAAAATATCCCCTTTCCAAACAGCACTTTCCATCTTTCTACACTCACGTGACCCCCAGGGTTCCTGTCTCTGGGACCCTGGAGGAAGTTCCCAAGCTGCCTGCCTCCTTCCCAGGCAGCATCTTGGGGCTGAGGTGAGAAAATGGGGGCCCTGAGAAGGATGGAAATTTGTTCCTGCCTGTCCTGAGCTTCGTAGAGAAACTGTGACTCAGAGACATGACTCCAGGGGCCAAAGGTCCTTCCCACCTCAAATAGAAGGGCTTTCATTTTCCTTTGGATTTTTTATTTACAGTATTATAACATGTCCAAAATGGAAGCTTGATTAGGGGTTTTGATGGCTTAATTTGGGCCATTAACCAAAACTGATGTAATTCTTTCTTCCCAGGGCTCATAAGGGAGAAGGTGCAAGCCAAGTGGGCCTCTGTAAAGGCGGAGATGATTGCATAAAAGCCTTTTTATGGTCCTCGTCTCAGCTCTCCTGGAGCCAGGCTTGGCACAGGAGGCAGGCTGGGGCGGGAGGGGCAGAGGAGGAAGTCACAGCAAACTTCCCCGTGTCCCTGTAACTGATGTTGCTGTTACCTCTTCTAGACACCGACTTCACCTTTTCTTCTTGTAGGTTAGCTATGTGACAAGATACCTATTCTCTATTGTAGGGAGATCCTCCTCCACTTAAATTTGAATCTATCTTCAAGGTACCTCCCTTTCTCACCTACGGGCTTAAAGAGATTTAAGACCAATAGAGGGACGCCCGGGTGGCTCAGTTGCTTGGCCGACTCTGTTTTGGCTCAGGCCATCATCTCACGGTCTTTGAGTTCAAGCCCCACATCGGGCTCCGTGCTGACAGTGCAGAGCCTGCTTGAGATTCTCTCTCTCTCCCTCTCTCTCTGCCCCTCCCCCTCTCACCTTCTCTGCCTCTCCCTCAAAAATAAATAAATAAACTTTTTAAAATGTATAAAAAAAGAACGATAGGAAGGTATGGACCCTCTCATCTCTCGATTCAAACAACCTGTAAAACAAAAATGTGTAAGGCAAAAGGGGAAACGTGAACACTGAATATCTGATAATAGTGAAGACTTACTAATTTGTTTAGGTGTCATTATGAGACGGTGGTTTAAAAAAAAAGTTTTGAAGGGATGCATACAGAAATATTAATGCAAAGAATAATATAATGTCTCATGTTGTCTTCAAAACAACCCGAGGCAGAGGAGGGCTGGGAGGTAGAGTTGAAGCAGGTAGGGTTGTGAGCAGAGTTTTCGGGAAGGTAGTGGTGTAACTGCAGGTTCAACACACTCTTCTCCCTATTTTTTGTAGAAATTGACATTTTCCCTCTCTCATTCTCCATTCTTTTCTTCTGTCTCAAGAGATGGGGGAACAGCTGCCTTTTAAACACTTCCCTTGCTCTTATCCTCAGAGGCAGGCGACTGATAAAACGTAGTCACAACACCCGGAGGGCGATCCCAGCGGCCAGAAGGTGAGAAGAGGCCATCCCAATGCACAGAAATAAGCCGTTAGTGGTGAACTTTCCAGCATCCGTGACAGGCCGGAAGGGGGGCTATTTCTGAGCGCACTGAGGGTGGGCAGGAAGCCCTCCAAGGGCCTCTCAAATCACCCCCTGGCAGATGGCTTTTCCCCTCTCTTCTCTGAGCTCCGTTGTTCTGAGCAGCAGGCTTTGAACTCGGCATGGTTCAGAGGGAGATGCTGTGAAACTGGCGTGAGCAGCTGGTTGAATTCGTAAAACTCTGTTCCCTCTGATGTGAGATGAAGAAAAAGCTGGGTCCCGGCCAGGGCTGCTCTGGGCAGTCCCCGGGCTCAGTGCAGCGTGTGGGGCCCGCCGGCGCCAGTCCCACCGGCCCCGGTGCTCAGTACGCGCTACTCCCTCCTGCACAGGGCGTGTAGCTGCTCTGTCAAAACGAGGACAAGGGAGCGGGATGTGTCTCGGAAACTCTGCTGAGCTGGGAAAAACCTCAACCCGTCCGGCAGGTCCCGCGTGAGGCCTCCAAATGCTACAGGCACCTCGGATCGTGTGCTCGTTTGCACACAAAGCTGTACGCTACAGACCAGACCACGCTGCCTAATCCCGCTCTACTCTCGGCCACCCCATTACCCCACGTCCTCCGTAGCCCTTGTTGGAGATGATGCTATTGGTTTATAGGTTTCCTCAATTAGTGGCCATCTCCCTCCGCGGATCATCTCTATGAAGGCGGAAAGTGCCTTGTTTCCCACTCTGCCCACCAAACCAGTTGGTACCTGGCGGAGCCCAAGACTCAATGGATGAATGACCACGCAGGCGTGGGCCTCCCAAAGGAGAGGGCAGGCAGGCAAAAAAAAAAAAAGAAAGAAAGAAAGAAAACCTAATATCTTTACTTGGGGTTTTGGTTACAAAAGTAATGCATGATTATTATTTTTAAAAATATACAAGAGTCTGGGGGTGCCTGGGTGGCTCAGTTGATTGAGCGTCTGCTTTGGCTCAGGTCATGATCTCACGGTTGGTGAGTTCCAGCCGGCATCGGGCTCTGTGTTGACAGCTCAGAGCCTGGAGCCTGCTTTGGATTCTGTGTCTCCCTCTCTCTCTGCCCCTCCTCCACTTTCACTCTGTCTCTCTCCTTCTCTCTCAAAAATAAAAAAGAAATAGGGGCGCCTGGCTGGCTCAGTCAGTTAAGCGTCCAACTTCGGCTCAGGTCATGATCTCACGGTTTGTGGATTTGAGCCCCGGGTCGGGCTCTGTGCTGACTGCCAGCTCAGAGCCTAGAGCCTGTTTCAGATTCTGTGTCTCCCTCTCTCTCTGACCCTCCCCTGCTCACACTGTCTCTCTCTCTCTCAGAAATAAATAAAAACATTAAAAAATAAAAATAAAACATAAACAGTAAAAACACACATAAGTGTCTGGAAAAAAAAAACTAAAAAATTTATCCCATTCCGTCCATTGCCTCTCTCCAAAGGTAGCCATGGTTACACATGGATGGAGTATCTCTCCTGTGGTGGGGGGCATCCCTTGCTCCCGCCACACCAGGAAGACCCCCTCGGTTCAGGAGACACCTGCTTCTCCCCCTCTCTCCCTGTTCCCAAGAAAGTGTCTGAGCCTCCCCAGAAACAAAAGAGCACAACTTTCTGCGTTCATTCAGGTGCGTCTGCCTCCCCACTCTCCACACCCCTCCCAAGCCAAACAAAACACCCAATGGCTGGGACTGATTAGAATATCTGTGCGCTCCAGAATACAGTGAACTTGAGTGGGGATCCTGCTTGGGGTCTTCACCCTCTCTGAGCCTCAGCCTCTTCTTAAGTAAAAGAAGGATGATTGACCTACAAGTCTGGGGTGTGGCAAGGGTTAAGCGGGCAAAGGCGAGTGTGACCAGGTAGCTCATTCAGGTTAGTTCTTTCTCCCTAAAATCACTCCCCTGGCTGGACTTGAATTGCCTCCAAGTGCTTTTCTTTTGCTAGAGATGAAGAACGACACTTTTTTTCCTTTCTGTCTTTTAAAAAACTTTTTAAATGTTTATTTACATTTTGTAAAAGGCGAAAGATTTATACGATCTGAAGAGAAACCAGAGTATTGTTTATTTACATTTTGAAAGAGACAGAGCACAAGCAGGGTAGAGGCAGAGAGAGAAGGAGACACAGAACCCGAAGTAGGCTCCAGGCTCTGAGCCGTCAGCACAGAGCCCGACGCAGGGCTTGAACCCAAAAACTATGAGATCATGACCTGAGCCAAAGTCAGATGCTAAACCGACTGAGCCCCCCAGGTGCCCTCTATTATTATTATTTTTAAAGTAATCTCTACACCCAATGTGGGGCTCGAACTCATGAGAGCCAGAGACCCAGAGTTGCATGCTCTACCGCTGAGCCACCCAGGCACCCCTCTTTTTGTCTTTTTTTTTTTTTTAACATTAAATTATTCTTGGATACCCCAGCTTCGTCATCTCCTCTCTCTTCCCTTCTCTGGGTTTAATCCTTCTTTCCTCACTCTGCCATCTTGCAAACAGTGGTCTGTTTCAAAGTGTTCTGTTTCAAGAGGTCCAGGGGAGTCTGGCAGAGGCTGGAAGGAAAGAGGGGAACAAGCAGAGGGGCTCCACGCCCCCCGTGCCGCAAGAAGCCACTTTCTGTGCGTGAAGATGGAGCCAAGTTCAGGGAGCAGTTACATAACAGCCTGGCTGTGCAGCTGCTGGCCCGATAACCTCCCTCCGCTAATATTTACTGTGCTTTTTTGGAGCTTGAGCCAGCAGGAAGGAACATGGGCCGCACCCACCCTCCTTTGCAGGGGGCGGGGGGGAGGGTGCCCAGTGTCAGGGTAGTACACGGCCTCCTGGGATTAGCAGACCTGGGCTGGGGTCTCACCCTCCCCGGGGACTGCCTCAGGCAGGGAGCTCGAGGCTCTCGCCATGTCCCTTCCTGTCAATCTGGGGGTCATCGGCTCTGGTCGGACTCTGGTTGGCTCCAGGAGGGCAGATCAGAGAGAGGAGGGAACACATAAGCTCCTGAGAAACAACGTTAGGGATGCTTGGGCCACAGTGATGCCAACTGGGGTGACCGTCATGGAAGCGAAGACGTGGTGGGCCTTGGACACTTGGGTGACCAGCCTTGAGCCTTCTCCCTGGACTGCTTCCACCTGTAGCCCTGGTTGGGACCGATTTTCCCAACCACCTTGCAGCCTGGAGAAAGTTTTCTGGGAGAAAGCGGCACATAGGGGCTGGGGTGCCGTGCAGGGGCCACAGGGAGCACCAGGTCAGGGCTCAGGGCCTGGAAGGACTTGGGATCCATGGCACAACGGTGCTCTGTGGTTCTTGTCTACAACAAGCAAAATCACAGCTGCTTTGGGGGGGGCAGTAATGACTCAAGAATCCTTTTTTAAAAATGTTTATTTACTATGAGAGAGAGCATGCACAAAACAAGGGGAAGAGAAAGAGAGGGAGACAGAGGATCTGAAGTGGGCTCAGCGCTGAAAGCAGAGCCCGATGCAGGGCTCAAACCCACAAGCCGCAAGATCATGACCTGAGCTGAAGTCTGACGCTTCACCGACTGAGCCACTTGGGTGCCCTGGAACTTTTGACAAGAGGGTGAGGATGTGCTTTCTTTCTCTTTCAGATCCTCTACTTCAGCCCCAAAGCAGGAAAGTGGAGGAGGGAGGAGGCGGATCTAAGGTAGAGGAGGAGGAGAAGGCTGAAGGCCAGGTGAGTAGAGGCAGCCAGCAGATGAGGAGGCTGGCAAAGGCGAAGAAGCAGCCCTCAGGGGCCCTCCTGGGGGACAGCTGTACCCCCAGGGCTGACTGTGGTGCATGCCTGGCCGGTGGTGTGGTGGTGAGGAAGAAGATGTAGGAAAGAGCCAGGGGAGCTGAGTGATATTGAGGAGGGGGGCCAAGGGGCAGCCTCGGAGCATCTTCCTTTGGGTCCTCCCCACCCCTGGGAACCAGGAGGACAGCACCCGTCACAGAGGCCCGGCTTTGTTCTCCTTCCTTCCAGTCCGTTTTGGAAACGTCATGGATCTTTCAGCCAACAGTCTCCAAACCAAACTTCATCCCTTTCACTAGCCAATAAAACTTCCCCCATAGCTTTCATCCAGGAAGATGAAAGTGGCTTCTCCAGACACAGAGTCAGCAGGTTTCTAGAAGAAGGAGGCACAGGCTACCCTTCTTGTCAGGCAGCCAGGTCTCAGGAAAGGGGCCCCTCGACTTCAAGATGAAAAACAAGGGGGGCGGGGTCCCTTGTGCAGCCCTTTGAACCCCGGCCTCTCTGGCCAAGGGCAGCCCCCAAGACAGTTAACAAACCAGGCCTCAGCCTCGCCTTGGTTCTTCAGCAAGCCGCTGCCATTTGCTCTGGGGACTGTGTGCCTGTCCCTGGGACCCTGTACCACGGCCTCAGCGGCCCTGCTGGCACCAAATCCTTCTTTCCTGGGTGAACGGAGACCCTGAGAGTCCGATGACCTGTCACGGGCCAGTTAGGGATGGTGGCTCCGTGCTGGGCTGCTTCCAGGCCCTGCCACCCACCCAGGGAGCTGTATGCGGTACCCAGCCAAGAGATGGGGGGGCACCCCACTTCCGCCTGCGGAGGTTTATGAGGCTAACGAGTGATAATGAGTGCGGCCAATTTTCCTTCCACTTCAAAGCTGGAGGGGAGTATGAGGCTGGAGAAAGTGAAACCAGGGCCGCTGTGGCAGGAGGACATGGGCAAGCGGGGGGGGGGGGGGGGGGGGGGGGGGGGGGGGGGGGGGGGGGGGGGGCTGTGCCTTTAGGGCCTGGGCGTCTGGAGTCTGAGGGCAGTCTCAAGGGACAGCTGAGCCTGGCTGTGAATGGGAGCAAATGGGCCCACGGCCCTGGATGGAAACATAGCCAAGTACACAGATGAGCACTGAGGCAGGGACATGTGCACCCACGCACTCCCTACACACGCATGTGCACACACACAGACACACGCACACACACATGGGCACAGGCCCACACAGGCACGCACATTCTGGCGGGCACACACTCACTAACTACACACAGACACGAACAAGCCCAGACACATGGGAACGCTCACACTGGCACATATTCTCTCTCTCCCTCTCTCTCTCTCTCTCTCTCACACACACACACACACAGGCGTACAAGACTGTGCACAGACACAGACCCACAAAGTTATATGTTCCCAGGCACCCACAAGAGATACATGAGCGCATATCTGCATATGTGCAGGCTCCTACACACACACACACACACACACACACACACACACACCCTATAACTCAAACAGCAGCCTCCCAGGCCATTTGAGAGCGTCCTGGCCAGCTGCCCTTGGTGGTTCACCCTGGGCTACGGCCGGGCCCTCCCCCTGCCCCGCCCCGCCCCCCAATTGGTTGTATAAATTCCTTCCCTTTGCCCCAACCCGGGCACTGCGTGCCTCGGACAGCAGCCTGGCCTGTTTCTGCTCACTCCTGAAGGGCCAGTCAGGATCAAAGCGCCCCAGCAAGAGGCATGGGTAAGGAAGGGGGCCTTCTGACAACCCAGTGCCGCCCACCCTGGCCCGAGCTACAGGAAGTGACAGAAAGCTGGCCGGTCTGGGGGAGCTGGGCAGGGGAGAGGGTGGCGCTGGACTGCGCTCCACCGGCCCCGCCCCACCCCCACCCCTGCATTCCCCAGCCCTGCCGAAGTTTCTAGAGGTGCCAGTGGAGGAGGGTGGGGGGACTGTGGAGGTGGGTGGCCCTGGACCCCCAGCTGGCGTCTCAGCTGCAGCCTGGCCTACCCCATGGTGTCTTTCTGCAGCTGGGAATGTCTGTTGTCCCGGGGACACGGTGTGGTTTGAGAACCTCCTGTCCCATGCCTAGCACCTAGCACCGCAGGTGAATGACAGTCCTGATTTCAGCCCTGGGCCAGCTCCTACTCCAGGAAGTGGGGGACCCCCGGCCTTGGGGGCCAGGTGGCTCTGTAGCCACTGGGATCGCTTTGGCTCTGGGCCCCTGGGGCCTATTTCAGCGCCCCCCCGCCCCCCTACCCCAGTCCCGAAGGCCTCCGATCCCTCGTCCTCAGGCTCCAGGATGTTAGGCTGAGGAGGAGTTTGTGTTGGCTTGGGACTGTGGAGGTCCTTGCCCCTTGGAGCAAGCGATGTCCTGGGCTGCCAGAATGTCTCACAAACAGCTAGCCCGGCACTGAGGAGACTCCGGGGGCTTGCCCTGCGTTCATCTTAAACCCATAGATGTCCAGAGATCTTGCTTGAGATGCAAGCATTGGTTCCCAGAAAGAACACTGATGTTCCCGGGAGCCTGGTGGGGGGCTGGTGGGTACCAGGGTCCCACTGACTCTAAGAACTTCTGGGAGGGGGGCGGGGAGGGGAGGCCAGCATAGCCAGCAACACCTCCCTCACACCTTTACCTCTCTCTCCGTCTCCGTTCAGCTTTGTGGAGTTTGTGTCTGTGTTTTGATGTATCGGAGTTTTTTTTTTTTTTTTTAATATTTTTATTTATTTCTAGGAGAGAGAGAGAGAGAGACAGCATGAACAGGGGAGGGTCAGAGAGAGAGGGAGTCACAGACTGAAACAGGCTCCAGGCTCTGAGCTGGCAGTCAGCACAGAGCCCGACGCGGGGCTCGAACCCACGAACCGCGAGATCATGACCTAAGCGAAAGTCGGACGCTTAACCGACTAAGCCATCCAGGCGCCCCTCGATGTATCGGAGTTTTGAGTCTCCTGTTCTGGGTCCGTCAACCTCCTTCCCCTCCCCCTCACCTCCTGTGCCAAGCCCTGGCAGGGCCTCCTTAACCTCTCTGGACCCAGAGAGTGGACCTCTTGCCCCACCCCCAACCACTGCCCAGGGTTCTGCCCCAGCTTCTAGCACAGTCCACCGCCTGTTTATACAACACTTCTCCTTTCAAGTACTTCTGAATACGTTGGCTTATTTGACCTTCACAGGCACCTGGAAAAGAAGGTGGGATATCATTACCTGCTTTTAGCCAAAGCAGGGGAGAAAATGAGAGAGCAGATGTCAGACCTGGTGCTTGAAACCAGGTTTCCGCACTCGACAGCGCCGCCGTGGCCACCTCCTGGCCTCCTAAGCCACTTGGCTGCCGTGAGCAGGGGACCTGGCTTCCTGGCTGAGGGCCTGAGCCCAGACACCAGTGGAGGCTCAACTGGCTACTCCTGCCTCCCTACTTGTGGCCCCCCAGCTGTCAGGGCAGTGGCCAGACCAGCCATGGACTGAAGCACCCCTTCTGTGATGTCCACTCTGGATTTCTTTCCTCTTGCGGCTGCCTTTGTGCTATTCCTCTGCCCTTCCTCCCGGTCTGGTCCCAACCCCTGATGCCAGACACAGGGTCCCAGGAGCCCTCCTTCTCAGAGACTGACTTTGGTCCCGTCGAGCCATGTGGCTTCTCTTGCCAGCCTTCAGGGACAAGGAGGGCCACACCCTATAGCTCCCGTAGGTGGGTCTCTGAGCCCTCCAGAGGGGGACCCGACACCTTACCTTACAGATAAAGGAAGCGGGTCTCCCCCGGAGGTAGAAACTGGTCTATGCACCTGCAGGTGGTAAGAGCTCTGTGGCCCCGAACTTCAGCCTCCTCGCCTTACCAGATCTTCAGTTAGGTAACCAGGCTCTGGCCAGCAGGCTGGGGTTCAGAACCCAGAAGGGAGAAAGGCAGGAAGTGCCGCAGCCCTGGAATAGATACCTTTCTGGGAAGGGAACTGAACGGCACCACCCTCGCTAGCTGAGGAACAGTCAAGGCTGACTGGCTCCTATCAGGCAAGTGCAAAGCTGCACGCTTAACTGCACCTCCTTGTTTACCCCGAACACAAGCCCATTGTGGTATTCTTATTACTTTCTTTCTCCAGATGGTGTGGATACAGAGGCTGGGGAGGTTAGGTAACTCGCCCAAGCTCCTGTGGCTTGAAGCAAGTCCCAGCCAGCAGCTGGGACTGGGACTCAAGTCAATGTCATAGCCACTGTACCACACAGCCTCTGCCGCCCTCCCCTGTGTCCTGCTTGAGAGTCTGTCCACCTTCGGGTCGTACCTGTACAGCTCTTCCGGCCACATGCACATACTCACCGGGGCTCTGAGGGCCAGGGAGGATGGTGGGAGCGACAGTCTGGAGTCGGGCCAGGACCTGGGACAGTGCATGGTTGATAGGTGTTGCAGAGGAGCCCTGACCCTCCAATGGGTGACACAGCCAACACGCCTCATTGTTTTCACAGCTACAAAATGCGGGAAGTGTGGACCGGGCTACCCTACCCCTCTGGAAGCCATGAAAGGTAAGTGTGCAGCGTCTGCAAGCCTGGGCCCCGAGGCAAAGCTGTCACCTTCTACTGGTCCCACTCCCTGCGGGACAGGAGACCAGAGGCCTCAGCCTCAGGCGTTCCCAACGCTGCCCCTGCCACTGCTCTCCACCCTGCCATCCCCACTAACTGCTGTCTACCCTTTAGGACCCAGAGAAGAGATTGTGTACCTGCCCTGTATCTACAGGAACACGGGCATCGAGGCCCCGGATTATTTGGCCACCGTGGACATTGACCCCAAGTCCCCCCACTATTGCCAGGTGAGGTGGAGCTTGGGCACTGGAGTGCCCCGAGTCCCCTCCCCAGCCCCAGCCCCCAGGCGATGCCCTTCCCCAGCCCCATCCTTCTTCGCCCTCCTTGGGTATGGTTGTGTGGGCTGTTCACTGCACAAGGGCACCCCCGAGGGACCAGCCAGTGATGAATACCAGCCAGCGCTGTGCCTCCAAGCCCAAGCAGGGCCAGGGATCACAGCAGCATGGTCGGGGTGACCTCGCGCCCTCTCGCACCCTAGGTCATCCACCGGCTGCCCATGCCCTACCTGAAGGACGAGCTCCACCACTCAGGGTGGAATGCCTGCAGCAGCTGCTTCGGGGACAGCACCAAGTCGCGCACCAAGCTGATGCTGCCCTGCATCATGTCCTCCCGCATCTATGTGGTGGATGTGGGCTCTGATCCCCGTGCCCCGAAGCTACACAAGGCACGTTCCCTGCCCTTGTTGCTCAGGGACCCTAATGGACACACCAGTCTGGGCAGCCCCCAATGAGCCACCTTCAGCTCCTGCACAGGGTCTGGGCTCAGCAGCTGGGAGGGGGAGGGACTTCAGAGGAGAGTCACCAGGGGCTGCGGGGGGTCACCATGAAGAATCATGGGGGGATGGGCACTGGAGGCGAGAGAGGGAAGAAGCCGTTTTCCCAGCCAGTCATGAGCTGAGCACTTCCCTTAGGCAAGAGTCTCTCCCAATCACTCCTCCCAACTCCGTCTTTGTGCCTGGCACTCGCTCCTGATGCCCAAGGTACAGAAGTGATGCTGGCCATGGGCCAGGCTGGGAGGAGCTTCAGGTCCCACAGGGCCACCATAGTGCCTCCAAGACAGACGCTGGGAGGGAAGTCAGAGCTTTCTGCCTGGGAGTCAGTCTCTCGGACTCTCCCTTGCTGCTCTGCAGAAGTACTCCCCCTGGGAAAGTTGTGTTCAAGTCTGAAGGAAAATATGATGGCGTCAGCAGATAGGACTGGGGGATGGAGGAGTCGCAGGTGGGTCCCCCAGCCCTGTAACACCCTCATGTCATCCCTTGCCCATCTCCAGGTCATTGAGGCCGAAGACATCCATGCCAAGTGTGACCTGGGCTATGCCCACACCAGCCACTGCCTGGCTAGTGGGGAGGTGATGATCAGCACCCTGGGAGACTCCAAGGGCAATGCCAAAGGTACCTGTGGGCACTGTGGGCACATCTGTGGGGAGAACAGATCCCAAGCTGAGGGAGCGGGTTAGAATGACCTTCCAGGGAGAACCAGAGGGCTGGGTCTCAGTCAACATTTAAACTAATATCAAGTAACCTCCGTTGTTTCAATGATTTCTATGAAGATGAAACTTGACCGACATATTCACTTAGGAATTACAGTCAGAACAGTCTGCCATGGGGAATATGACACGGCCCCGGAAAACACAGACATTTAATGTCAGCCTTTACGAATTCATGAGCAAGTCTCATAGTACTTGGGGTCCTTCATCTTCATGTTGGCGCTCTCGTTTATGGTACCGTCAGCGCTAACGCTTACAAAATGTCTCCGTGTGCTAGATACAACCAATGAGGTAGGTGCTCCTGGCATCTCTGTTTAACAGCTGAGAAAGCCAGGGCACAGTCTGGGTAAGTGACTTATCCCAAGCCATACAGCTAATAAGCTGGAGAGGTAGAACTCAAACCTAGCAATCCAGATCTGGATTCGGTTACTGAATCACTATACCGAGCCGCTTCTCTCTGACCCTGACCTATTTCATCAGGGCCCTCCAGCTGGGGGCTTGGAGTGGAAAGCAGGTCCTTCTGCCCAGAGATAGGAGGAATGTGACGCTCCCAGATTTAATAACACTGAGGAGTCAACATCTAGTTGTATTTGCAAAGAATTGTCAAGGCGTCATAACACGCTAAGCAAGGGAGAACACATTGGGCATTCGCGTTGAATAACAAGTATTTGCAGTGTGTCTCCTCTAAAAAAAGTACAACTTAGTGAGCAGAGTGGAGCCTCACCTCTGGGAAGAATTCCACACTGAGAGAGGGAGGCTGGGCAGGAGAAGCATGGGGCGCTGAGTCCCAGACTCTCAGCTCAAGGGGACAGAAATCTCCCCTGTGGTCTAGGACAGGGATGAAATTGATGGGGGGTAGGGAGACCACAGCGTGTCCCCACTTCCCACCCAGTCCCCTGGATGGAACCCTTTGGACACCTGAATTGAAGGGGCTGGCAAATCCAGGGAGAGGAACGGGCACCAGGAAATGGACTTGGAGCCTCTTGGACATGCCTGGGGGTGAGGGTGGGGTAGGGGTAGTGTCTCCACTGTTGCTACCTGCCACTTTACTTCCTTCACTGCTCAGGGGGGTTCGTGCTGCTGGATGGAGAGACGTTCGAGGTGAAGGGAACATGGGAGCGGCCTGGGGGAGCTGCACCTATGGGCTATGACTTCTGGTACCAGCCTCGACACAACGTCATGATCAGCACCGAATGGGCGGCTCCCAATGTCTTTAGAGACGGCTTCAACCCTGCTGATGTAGAGGCCGGTGAGAATTGTCCCGCCGCAGGCCAGCAGGAGCCTGTCACACCCCCCTACTTTCCGCCTCTCCACCCCTCTCTGGGCCTCTTACTTCCTTCCTGTGAGCCTGGCTCTGGGGGTGATGGTGTAGGACCCACTGAGCGCTCTCACTTGCTCAAGCACCCTTCTGATCCCTCCAACTGGTTCCTGAGCCTTCTGCCCTGGGCTGTGCCCCAGCCTTTGCTCACGCCACCCTGCCCTGATCCCGAGCCCACCCTCTGGCCCCGGCCCCTCCCCAGGGCTGTACGGAAACCATTTACACGTGTGGGACTGGCAGCGCCACGAGATCGTGCAGACCCTGCCTCTGCAGGATGGGCTCATCCCCCTGGAGGTCCGCTTCCTGCACAACCCAGATGCGGCACAGGGCTTCGTGGGCTGCGCCCTCAGCTCCACCATCCAGCGCTTCTACAAGAACCAGGTGACACGGGTGCAGGCGTCCATAGCCACAAGGCAGCCTTCTCTTGAGGGGTGACCCAAGCCCCTCTGCCCGGCTCTGCTGGCCCGATTTCTCCAGGGACAAAACCCAAGGCCACTTGCCCCACCTATCTTCTCCCCTAAACCCCAAATTCCTGTTCATGCATTGAAAAAATGGCTGTGAGCTCCTGCATCCGGCACTGTGCTGGGTGCTGGGAGTGCAGTGGTGACGCCCACGGCATCCCTACGTTAGGGGCCTTGCACAGGCGTTAGACCCTAGTGGCAAGAGGGCCTTGCATCTACTGTCTCACTGTAGATGGTCGGCTCCGGGGAGACCCAGATCCTGCCCCAAAGCCCCAATCTAACAGGCTCACCTCTGCCTAACCCTGCCCTCCACCTCCCCACACAGGGAGGCACTTGGTCAGTGGAGAAGGTGATCCAGGTGCCCACCAAGAAAGTAAAGGGCTGGATGCTGCCCGAGATGCCCGGTGAGTGCCCAGGGGCGGGCGGGAACCACAAGGCTGTTTCCCTGGGGAAACGAGACTTACAGCCTCTGAATGGTGCCCCGGCCAGGCCTCATCACCGACATCCTGCTGTCTCTGGATGACCGCTTCCTCTACTTCAGCAACTGGCTACACGGGGACCTGCGGCAGTATGACATCTCTGACACTCAGAGGCCCCGCCTCGTGGGACAGGTGGGGTGCTCGCACAATGGGGAGGGAGAAGGGGGAGGACAGAGACGTCTGGAGATGAGGTAGAGGGTGCGGAGTGGCCCAGGGATGATGACGAGGTTCGGGGACAGCAGAGGTGGAGACTGAGGGAGGGTGCAGGCCGGGTAGCCGTGGCCACACGCGAGTGAGGGAGGGCGGGCGTCCCGACTGAGGCGTGCTGCTCTTCCTGCAATGTCCTCCCCTCCCGCCTCCTCCTTGTCTCCCCACCAGCTCTTCCTCGGGGGCAGCATCGTTAAGGGAGGGCCCGTGCAGGTGCTGGAGGACCGGGAGCTAACCTCCCAGCCAGAGCCACTGGTGGTCAAGGTGAGACTCTACCCCCCTCAACCCCAGCCCTGCCCTGCACACCCCCACCCTCCTCTCCAGCCTTTGGCACCCTCCGATCCACGCTGAAGAGGTACGGGGTGGGGGCGGGCTCCATGCCCCTGTCCTAGGACCCGGTGTTATCATGGGGCCTGCCCCCTGGTCTTCCCAAGGGGAAACGGGTGCATGGAGGCCCGCAGATGATCCAGCTGAGCCTGGACGGGAAGCGTCTGTACGTCACCACATCGCTGTACAGTGGCTGGGACAAGCAGTTCTACCCTGACCTCGTCAGGTGAGAAGCCCACAGCCTGGGCCCCCCCGCCCCTGCCCTCCTCTCCTCTCCGCTTTCTGAAGACTCCTGGGGCACCCCGCATGCCTCTACCACAAGGCCCTGCTCCTCCCTAAGGACCCGCCTCTGCATCCCAGCCTCGGGGCAGGGGGGTGGCCACCTCTCACCTCTTCCTTCCCCACTCCCTGTCTCCACCAGGGAAGGCTCCGTGATGCTGCAGATCGATGTCGACACGATAAAGGGAGGCCTGAAGTTGAACCCCAACTTCCTGGTGGACTTCGGGAAGGAGCCCCTAGGCCCAGCCCTGGCCCACGAGCTCCGCTACCCCGGGGGTGACTGCAGCTCCGACATTTGGCTCTGAAGCCCACCCCAGGGTAGCTCCTTTCCACCTCTGAGCCCTCACTTCCTCCAAGACCCGCCCTCGCTCTGCTCCCTCCCGGCCCCCAACACTTTGCAGACTGTCCCACCAAAGCCAAACTGAGGCTGTCGGAATGTATTGAGTGGCTGCTTCATTTACTGACCACCTGTTGCATGTGGCTCACTTGCTGTTTTTACATGAACACTTGAAAGTTATTTTACCAAGAAATAAACTGCTGAACCTAGTCCTTACATTCCCTTGTCCTTGGGGACACAGAGTCTGTGACCCCGCTTCCCCTGATCCTTTGTGTCTTGAGTCCTGGGAGGGGGGAAGACTACTTCACACCAGTGATTACAATGTGACGTTAAAGGTGCCCAGATCTCACTTTTATGGCCAGACAGAAGGCGAAGACTTCAGAGGTGGTTGTCACAAGGAAGGAGACCTTAGGGCAGAGAGTGTCCACTGGTGTTCCTATTGTTTTCAATCCATACTTTCTTTAATGAGTAAAATCTCACCTGCCATCCCTTCACACACGGGGGACACCCCAGAGCCCAGCATACATAGGGCATTCTGCTGGCGAGACTCCTGGGAAGACACACAGCTGTCTCTAGGTGAGGCGTGTCCCCTCCCGCCTGGAAGACAGGAAGGTGGCGGGCAGGAGGGCTGAGAACTTCCAGGTGGACCAATCTAACAGACCAGGCCTGACGCTCTTGTCTCCTCATCTGGATGGTGCGTTAGGACCCTGCCCAAAGCAGAGATGTCTCCTTTCTCTGCGCTAGGGCTTCAGTTCTTTATAAAAAGGATGAGATGGAAGTTTCAGGAACCTAAGAGAAAAGCTAGGCAGTAATTCTAGCGACTCCTTTACTCTTTACCCAAGACAATACCAAGCAACGTACAGGTGACAACCTACATTCCTTTCCACCTTACATCAAGGTGCCTTGTTTGTTGTTTTTGCTTTTGTCTTTTAAGTTTATTTTTATTTATTTTGAGAGACAGCAAGAGTGAGAGTGGGGGAGGGGCAGACAGAGAGAATCCCAAGCAGTCTCTGTGCCACCAGCCCGGAGCCAGATGTGGGGCTCGAACCTATGAACTGTGAGATCATGACCTGAGCCGAAGATGGATGCTTAACGGACTGAGCCACCCAGGCGCCCAGAAGTGTCTTATTTTAAACGCTGGAGTAGGGACACCTACTCTCTCTGTGTCTCCCTCTCTCTGTGACCCTCCCCTGCTCACGCTGTCTCTCTCTCTCTCTCTCTCTCTCAGAAATAAATTTAAAAAACATTTAAAAAATGTAAACACTGGAGTAGGCTCGGATTCCCAAGATGGCCAGGGCACCCTAAGAATGTAACACATTTTTTTCCTTTGGGGTCTTTAAATCTGCTCCCTGAAACACCTGCCTCAACTTAGTCCTGATTCATCCCCCTGCCTTCCTTGCCATCTGGCCAGCTTATCATATCCTTTCGAGAGCTGTCTCCTGCACTGACTCCCCAGGGTGGGGCCCTCCTGTGCTTAACCTCAGCACAGACAACAGTCACCATATATTGAAACTGCCTGCTTATTCCCAGAACCTGGCTTACACCCTAGCACACAGTATGCTGTAATAAATGGTAAATGAATAAATGAATGATAAATATGATAAATGAATATAAAGGAGGTATGTGCAATGAGTGACTTAGAGCCTTGGGACTTAGTGGGTCTTACTAGATGTTTCTCTCCTAAGTTTCCTCCCTGTCCTTTTCAATAACCGAACTGCTTCAGAAAGAAAAAGGATCATATAGTTCTACATCATATCTAAATATTTCTAAAGGTCTGGGGCCCCCAGGTGGCTCAGTCAGTGAAGCGTCCGACTTGAGTTCAGCTCAGGCTGTGAACTCATGGTTTGCGAGTTCGAGGCTCACGTCGGGCTCTGTGCTGACAGTGTGGAGCCTGCTTGGGATTCTCTGTCTCCTTCTCTCTCGGACCCTCCCCTCCTTTCTCTCTCTCAGAATAAATAAGCATTTAAAAAAATTTAATATTTCTAAAGGCTCAAAATTCCATTCAGTGAAATGAACCTCAAACACTAACCTTGCCAGAATCTATGAAGACGACAGGGGTTAGATCTAAAGGACATGAGCCCTGTCTGACAAACGACTTGTATCCAGAATACAAAGCTCTCAAAATTCAACAGTACAAAGTCCTAAAATTCTGCTTTGGAAATGGACAAAAGATGTGAACAGACATCTCACCAAAGAGGATATAAAGATGGCAAGAAAGCACATGAAAAGATAATCCACATCATCAGACATCAGGAAAATACAAATGGAAGCCATGCAGTATCACGACACACCTATCAGGATGGCTAAAATAAAAAAATAGTGATAGTACAAAAATGTTGGCGAGGATGGGGAAAACCTGGATCACTCAGACATTGCTGGTCAAAGTGTAAAACGACACAGTCACTCCGGAAAATACTTTGTCAGTTCCTTATAAAGATCAAACACGGGGCACCTGGGTGGCAAGGAGCCTGCTTGGGATTCTCTCTCTCCCTCTCTCTCTCTGACCCTCCCCAGCTGGCACTGTCTCTCTCTCTCTCTCTCAAAAAAATAAATAAATAAACTTAAAAAAAAAAGACCAAATATGCACTTATATGCCCCAACAATTGAACTTTTGGGCATATGTCCCAGAAAACTGAAAGTGTATGTTCACACAAAGATCTGCACACAGTTGCTCATAGCAGCTTTACTCGTAATAGCCCAAACCTGGGAACCATCCAAATGTCGTTCAGAGGATTAATGATTAAACTGCTATCGCCATAACACGGACTATAATAGTCAGCAATAAAAAAGGAATGAACTATGAGTACACGCAACAGTCTGGATGGATCTCAGGGGAATTGTGCTGAGTAAAAAAAAGCCAATCTCAAAAGGTTACATTAGTATGATTCAATTTATGTAACATTCATGAAATAACAAAAGTACAGAATTGAGAACTGATTAGTGGTTTCCAGGGGTTAGGGATGGGACTGGGTGTGTGTGTGTGGGGGGGTGGCTATCAAAGAGTTGCACAGGGGATTCTTGTAGTGATGGAACTGTTGTGTATCTTGACTGTTGTGAGGTCACACAACGCTACAATGTGATAAAATTGCAGAGAACTAACTCTGCACACACATACATATGGTTGAGTGTACTTAAAGCTGGTGAAACCTGAGGAAATTTGGTGAGTTGTATCAATGCCAGTCAGTTTCCTGATTAAGATATAGCACTATGGCTATGCAAGGTGCGCCGTCAGGGAAACTGGGTGAAGGGTACATGAGATCTCTCTCTCTCTCTCTCTCTCTCTCTGTATTATTTCTTGCAACTGTAAATTATCTCATTTACAATGTGAAATTTATAATGTGAAACTATAATTATCTCAAAAGAAAAAACAACACAGAAGTCAACATGAAGGAATTCCACTGGCCAAAGATGGGACAATTTTGAGTTTCAAAAAAGAATAATAATTGAAATAGATTGAAATACAAGACCTATGTTAAAATCTAGAAGTTCATGAAAACACACATAGAAAAACTCTAATTGGTCATGTTTGAAAGATACTAGAAAACTACCTTGTTATTCTGAACACTGAAGAACAAAGAGAAAGAATCGAGTATTTATCTTGCTTTTCCTCAGGAATCCACCTTAGGACAACCAAATCATGGATGAAGTAAAGTTCTGTAAGGAATTTCAGCCAGTACCTTAAGAAGGAATGATGGAATCTGGATAACACCAACTTGTAACTTCTAGTGACAAATGGGCCTAACCAGTGATCATCTGTGGCTGCTAAAACCATTAAATGAAACACGAAAATGATTTTATAATGGATAGAGCTGACTGGCAAAACCTGAATGCCCTCATCAATCTGCATCACAAAAAGAGTAATGACCAGGCGTTATATGCCACCTATGAAGTATTCTTTAGAAACTTTTTTTAATGTTTTAAAATTATTTTTGAGAGAGAGACAGACAGACAGACAGAACACAGGCAGGGGAAGACCAGAGAGAGAGGGAGGCACAGAATCCAAAGCAGGCTCCGGGCTCTGAGCTGTCAACACAGAGCCTGATGTGGGTCTTGAACTCGATAACTGTGAGATCATGAACTGAGCCAAAGTTGGACACTCAACCCACTGAGCCACCCAGGTGGCCCTGAAGTATTCTTGCCAAAAAATCAAAATGAATCTGAACAAGTCTCTAGATCTCACAATCAGTTTACAGGAAATACAGGAGACAGAAGAACAAGTTTTAAAAGTCTAAAAACATGACAAAGATGCAATCTTAAAAATGAAGAATGTGGGAGATTCTATAAAACAAATGACTTGTTCCCTCAATGAATAAATTGAAAGAGAGAAAGATTTAAGAAACACATCGACCAAAACTAAATGCAATGCAGTGTGTGGATCTTGTTGATACTGATTTGAACATAACAGGAAACACATTTTTGAGAAAATTAGAGAAATTTGGACACGGCTGCTCAATGATAATAAGAAATTATGTATAATTTTTTAGGTATGATAATGGCATTGGGACTATGTTTAAAAAGAAGTCCTTATTTTTTAGACATACTGAAGTATTTACATGAATACTAACTTATTTACAGATGTACTGATATCATGAGTGCCTCCGTGAAAATGACCCAGAGCAGGTAAGTTGGAGAGTTGAGGAGGTAAAACAAGATTGACCAGATGTTTTTAATAATTCTTTTTTTAAATTTTTTCTAATCTTTATTAATTAAGATAATTTTTTATGTTTTTATTTTATTTTGAGAGACAAAGACAAAGAGTGAGCTGGGGAGGGCCATAGAGAGAGGGAGACACAGAATCCAAAGCAGGCTCCAGCTCTGAGCTGTCAGCACAGAGCCCGACATGGGGCTCGAACCCACGGACCATGAGATCATGACCTGAGCCGAAGTTGAACGCTTAACCGACTGAGCCACCCAGGCACCCCTGTTGTTAATAATTCTTAAAGCAGGATGATAGGTAAATGTATGTGGAGGATTATATTCTTCCTTCTTTTGTATGTTTGAAAAGTTTTCATAATAAAAACTTTAAAAAATTCACCTGTTTCCTGATCCTGGACTCAAATCCCTACTTCTGATCCTGCATCACTGAAACAGAAACTCCAAAACGAAGACAGTACCTCCTGTCACAGATGACCCAGTCACCAGCAATATGTGACCCAATCTTCCCTAATCCCTGTTGTGCCCTCCCTGACAGGGCCTCTCTGTTGTACTCAAAGAGATACCACCTCTAACCCAGCATCAGACTAGGGGGTGCTGAATAGCAAAACTGAGCTTAGCATGTCTTCAGTCCATTGTACCATCTACGGGCTCCTGCTAGCACCATGGTCAGCTCCACAAGTTGGTTTATGACACCATCTGGAAAGTTCTAGAGTTTGCTGAGCTCAGGGATATGCCCAGAAAAGCTGTAGCCCCCAGGCCACCATGACAAAGAGTATGGCCGAGTACTGGAATGTATCCATCCATCATTGGTCCTTTTAGCGGGATTAGCCCTCCCACCCATTGTAATGTGGGTAAATCTTTCAGGACAACTCCAGGTAACTGCACTGATCTCAGGGGATTAGTGAGGATCGTCCCCCTTCTTGCATCTTCCAAGGTTGATTGCCTGGCTCCATGCTCTAAATATCTACTCCTGGCCATTCTCTGGCACTATTAGGAGCTTCTTTCCTGACTTACTGTTTTTGAGGCCTAGCAAACTCTGCCCTAAACGCTACCTGATTTAGAGGAATATGTACAACCTTGTGTTAAGTAAATAAATTAAGTTGCAGAGTTATATATATAAGAGAATAGTATAATCTCCATTAGAAATTTTTTAAATGTTTGTTTATTTTTGAGAGAGAGAAAGAGAGAGACAGAGTGTGAGCAGGTGCAGGGGAGGGGCAGAGAGAGAGGGAGACACAGAACGCCAAACAGGCTCCAGGCTCCACCCTGTCAGCACAGAGCCCGACGTGGGGCTCAAACCCACGAACTGTGAGATCATGACCTGAGCTGAAGTTGGACGCTTAATCAACTGAGCCACCCAGGTGCCCCTATAATCCCCATTTTTAAGAAGAAATTGAACAAAAACCTTGAGTTAGGTGGATCTGTGTTTGTAAGAACATGAAGTGGGCATAGAGGATACTTACCAGAACATGTTATCCTAGAGAGGTGAGGATTATTTATGACATTTATAAGTTGTTTCTAGAACTAAGCTGGAAATATAAGTGCCAGTTATCTATTACTGTGTAACAAACCTCGCCAACATTTAGTGACTTAAAGTGATGGCAACACTACTTTTCCTCACAAATTTGTAATTTGCACAGGGCTTCATGGGACCTCCATTCAGTGTCAGGTAGAGAGGTTTAAAGACTAGAAGATAGAATCATCCAATGGCTCACGTACTCACATGTCCAGTGACTGATGCTGGCTGTCACCTGGGACATTGGCTGGGGCTATGAGCTACACGGCCTTTCCATGTGGCTGCTTGGCCTCCTCACGACATGGTGTCTGGGTTCCAATGGTGAGCATCCCAAGAGAGGGCAGAGAGGAAACCGGATCAGCTATTCTAACCTACACTCAGAGGCCACACAGCACCACCTTCACTGCACTCCAGTCACTGAGATAGTCACAGAGGCCTTCTCAGATTCAGGGAGACAGAAAATAGACTCCATCTCTTGATGGGCAAGTGGCAAGGTTCTGAAATAGTCTGTGAAACCAGCAATGCTATTATGGCTGTGTTTGGAAAATACAATCTTCCATGTGTAGACACAACTATCTTAATTAATGAAACTTACAGTGGAAATGTTCAGCATTAGATAGCAAAACATACTATATAATTACATTAATTAAAACAGCGTATTACATGGGGCACCTGGCTGGCTCAGTCGGTTGAGTGTCTGACTATTGATCTCAGCTCAGGTCTTAATCTCAGGGTTGTGAGCTCAAGCCCCACGTTGGGCTCCATGCTGGGTGTGAAGCCTGCTTAAAAACAAACAAACAAAAAAATCCAGTGTGTTATGGGTGGAGGAAGAGACAGAATCGATAGAAGAGAAGCAGGCCCAGAAACAGACCCAACTATAAAAGGGAATTTAGTGGGCACCTGGGTGGCGTCCGACTCTTGATTTTAGCTCAGGTCATGATCCCAGGGTTGTGGGATTGGGGTCTGCATTGGGCTCAACACCGAGCATGGAGCCTGCTTGAAATTCTCTCTCTCTCTCTCTCTCTCTCCCTCTGCCCCTCTCCCCTGCTCATTTCTCTCTCTCTCTCAAAAATAAAAGTAAATAAATAAATAAAATAATAATAAACTTAAAAAAAAAAGGGAACAGCGTGTGATAAATGAATGAAAGGAAACAGCTAGAATAGGAAGGAATTGAGGGGCGCCTGGCTTGGTCAGTTGGTGGAGCATGTAATTCTTGGTCTCCGGGTTGCGAGCCCAAGCCCCGCATTGGGTGTACAGATTATGTAAAAAAATTAAATATTAAAAAAAAAGAAGGAAATGATAAATATTTTGAACAGACTGGCCATCCATTAGGAAAACAAACAAATTAAATTAGGTCCTGTGGAAGATATTACTCGACTCTTGAAGAACCATTCCCAAAACTCTCCCCCTGCTCACCAAAGGTAACTTAACATATCTTTAGTTTTATGTTAATAATTTCATTACTTTTACTCTTTACCACATGTGCACTTATCCATAAACAATATACTGTTCAGTTGTGCCTGCCATCAGATATTTGTAAATTGCATCACGCTGTATGTTCTCTTCCACGTTACAATTTGTCCACTGTTTCTAAAGATCCACCCATGTAGATGCATGTAGCTGTCATTCCCACCACCCAATGACATTCTATCATATGAATATACCACGACTGTTGATGGACGTTGGGGTCCCCAGTTTTTGCTACTGCAAACAGTGAAACTTCAAACCTTACTGCCTCTGTCTTTAGGGCATGTTTGTAGGAGTAGAATTGTGGAATCGTAACATATTCCCATATTCGAACTACCGAGTCATTCCAAACTCTTTTGAAACGGTCACTGTGTCCCCCCCAGCAGTGGGTGAGGGCTCCCATTGGCCCACTGCCGTGTGAGCTCCCAGCATTGCCAGACTTTGGAACTGTGGCCAATTTAGTGGGTATGAAATGGTATCTGATCGTAGTTTTCATCTGCATTTTCTTGATTAATATAGAGAGTGAACAACTTCTCATATGTTCTGTGAACCATTTCTGCTTCTTTTCTGATATTCCTGTTGATTTTCTCTGCCCACTTTTTTTATTTGAATGTTTATCTTTTTATTTATAGAGAGCCTTTATAAATTGCATATACTAATCCTTTGTCAGTTATATGTCTTGAAAATATCTTCTCCCAATTTGTGGCTTGATTTTATGTCTTTAAAATTTTTTTTTCTTAAAAAAAATTTAATGTTTTTTATTTATTTGTGAGAGAGAAAGAGACAGCGTGAGCAGGGGAGGGTCAGAGAGAGAGGGGAACACAGAATCCGAAACAGGCTCCAGGCTCTGAGCTAGCTGTCAGCACAGAGCCCGATGCGGGGCTCGAACCCACGAACTGGGAGATCATGACCTGAGCCGGAGTCAGACACTTAACCGACTGAGCCACCCAGGTGCCCCCCCACCAAATTTTTAAAATGTTTCTCTAGTTTATTTCTTTTGAGAGAAAGAGACACAGCGCGGCCTGGGGGAGCGGCAGAGAGAGAGGGAGACACAGAATCAGAAGCAGGCTCCAGGCTCTGAGCTGTCAGCACAGAGCCTGATGTGGGACTCGAACTTCCAAACCGTGAGATCATGACCTAAGCTGAAATCAAGAGCCAGATACTCAACTGACTGAGCCACCCAGGTGCCCCAGTGGCTCGATTTTATATACTTTTCATAGTGGTTTTAAAAATAAAATTTTTAATATTAATGTATCTGAATTTATCAATATTTTCTTTTATGGTTAGCTTTCTAATGTTTAAGGAATTTCACCCCCAATATTAGTAGGCATTGTACAATAGTGTTGAGAGCAAATTCTGAATCCAGATAGCCCAGGTTCAGATCTTGGCTCTCTCACTGTGTAACCCTGGGCAAATTATTAACCTCTCAATGTCTCAGTCTTCTGTAAAATAGGGATAATCACAGTATCTATCTGCTAGAGTTGCTATGAGATAAAGTGGAAACATCTGTGAGGCTCTTAGAGGAATCCTCGGCACATGTTAAGCTCTATATAAATTCTTGCTGTTATTGTAGTGATGCTTATGAGATAATTTTTATTGTTACTTCTCAGGGCAAAGTACATCATACCCCCTTCAGCCCTTAGCACAATGCTTGGCATAAGTGAATAATTGCCTGTTTTCCCCATCTCCAGCCTTTCCCCCTACACAACCTCACCTTCTACAGCGCTGACAAAATTATCTCCTTTATAGAGCTATGATACTTTTTCTCCCTTTCCTGAAGTTTCCATGTATTCCCCACCATCTGCAAATTCCTAAGCTGCCATCATTTACACCAAACTCTTTTTCCAATCAAGTGCCCTATATTTCCCTTCATACCAAACCATGGTGTTTGGGGGTATCTTTTCCATCAGTCTATATCCATATCTGTATGTGAGTATCTACAAATATGCATCTACACGGCCTCGGGCAGTGTTCAAGAAAATGGGCTCTGAAGGCAGACTACCTGCTTTGGATTCTGATTCCAGCACTTACTACACACGTAACTGCAGGCAAGCCCCTTCACTAGTCCAAATCTCAGTTTCTTTGCCTGGAAAACGGAGACAGTAAGTACCTACTTCAAAGAGCTGCCAGGAGCATTAGATGAGGGGTTGAGCCTTTGGTATGGTGTCTAGCACACAGTAAACATCAAACACATTTTTGCTGTTATTAGCAAGCCGTCTTGCCAGTATATCCTTATTCTCCCAAACTCTGCAATCCCCTGAGTTCTCCCAGTACCCACAGAAGCCAATAGTAGATAAATGGAGGCCATAAGGGTCAAAGGTGACAAGATGCGGCATCGTTGCTGTCCTTACAAAAGTTCACTGATGAGGAGACCAGAGACTGTATTAGAAGTCAGGACTGCAAATATAGTTTTAGGTGTAAAGTATCTGTTGTGCAAACCAAAACACATCCATTCAAAAAATCGGTCACCTGCAGTCCCTGACCTTTGAAATTAGCTGCAAAACTCGGTCCCCACGTGCATTTTTCATGGCAAAGTGTCCACGGTTTTCATTCGATCCATGATCTAAACACAGCCCTAACCGGAAGGTTAAGAACCCGTGACCTATTCAGTGCAACGTTCTCTTAAAGAGTTCACGTAGGCATCCAGCACCCCCTGGGGGTGTCAGTCAAAATTCCAGTGATCCCCGAGTGCAGACCTATGGGGATGCAAATACATTAGGAACTCTTTGGAAGGAAAGAAAATACCCAAGGGAAACTAAGAAACGCTTGCATTTTAACTTAATGTGGTGCAGCTGCTGAGATTTTGAGGCCTCCATCAGAGAGGACCGGGAGCCCGTGTTTGCAGATTTGTTGTGGATGCCTGTAGGCTGCGTTGAGGGCGGGAGTCGGAGGGTGGGTGTTCAACTTATTTTGCATCAAAAGAAGGTGGTGTGAGCTTACACCGAACCTCCATCACTGCTACCCATAATTTTCCAGCTATTTTATCATCCATTGATTCTTTCCTTCCAGTTGCTCTGACAACCGAAGGCAAAACCGAAACCCGGAAGGCGAGGCCAAAGGAAAAGAAAGCTCCAAAGGGAGCCAGGCACCCGGCCTTTGGTCCTGCGGTCCCTTTAAGAGAAGAACCTCTTGGGACCGGCAGTCCCAACCGACCCCAGTTTTAACCGAAACCTAACCCGGACTTCCCCCTCTTCACTCAAATAAGACCAACTTTGGATTTTCCCTCCCCTATTGGCCAATCAGAATCTGTTACCAGGCAGACTTGAGCTGCCGCGGGTGCGGGCCCGGCGCCTCTGTCTCCGGGTGGCAGCAATGACCAATGAGAGAACAGGCCGTGCGAGTCTCTAGGCAGATCGGGACTGCTCCAGCCACTCAGAAAAAAGAAAATAAAGCAACGCACGAGCCCGCTGGGCCAGGACCGTGGGGCTGGGCTGGAGTGAAGGTGGCTACGAGGTAGTTTCTCTTTCTCCCTTACCTTTATTGTTGCTTGTGTTGGAGGGCGTCTGTTCACAGGTAGGGAGGGGGGGCAGTATGAGTTGGGAGGAGAGCCGAAGAAGATTCTGGCCGTATTTTCAACAGCTCCTTCACCCATGTGCACGTGCCCCGAATCTGGGACCCCGTTCCCCCAACCGGGTTTCCTACGCCCCAGCCCAGGAGTTCGCCACCCTGAAAGCCTTCCACCCTGCCGCAACGCGGGAGTGAATGCAGGGGGAGGGGAGGGGGGTGGGGGTGCGCCTCAGGATGGGAGGTTGAGGGAGATGACGTAGGGACCGGCGACGTGGGGAGGGGGAGCCGCGGGGGAAGCCGTGGCGAGATTAAGTAATGAGAACTTGGGCCCAGTTTTTTCCAAGCCTGGTAGGACAGAGTGTGTTCGTATCCTTTCTGACCTCCCAAGAAAATTCAGGCGTTGAGGAGAATCGGAGAACTTTGTTGTGTGGTGGTTACTGTTTTGGGTGTTTTAAGGGGATGAGGGCAGTATGGGGTCAAGAGGCAGAAATGGACATTTCTAAGGTGGATTCCCCGCCTGCCTGTCTCTTCCTTTGCAGTTTTCCACGCTTAGGGAACCTCAGGAAGGATGGGGGGCAGGCAGAATGGAGGTGGCAAAGATCTCTTTGGGTCTAGATGGGCCTGGAGAAGTCATGCGATGATTTCTAATTCGTGGAGAAGGCAAGGGGTGAGAAAGAAACCACTGAGGACATTGGGAGGCTTTCTTTGTGTTTCTGTTTCTGGGTAGGGCGATAAGGAGTGCCTTGGGGGCCTCCAGGGGAAGAGGGGTTGGTTGACTCTTCCTGTCGTGTCTCCTCTCAACTCTAGCCCTCATGCGGGGATGGCAGAAGATGAACCGGATGCCAAGAGCCCGAAGACCGGAGGCAGGGCCCCCTCAGGTAGTGCTGAGGCCGGAGAACCCACCACCCTGCTTCAGAGGCTCCGAGGTACCATTTCGTAAGTACTCATCACCCCCTCCAACTCCTGTCCAGAACTGTAGCACTTGACTTCCTCTGTAGATGAACTGCCCCTCCCCGGGCAAGGGCAAGTGCAACCCGGCACTGGGAGACTCTTCAGCATGGCGGCACCGCTGGCCATCTCGGCCCTCGTCCTCTCCCTAACAGTAAGACGCCAGGGGAAACCTTGTGTGTGACCTCCAGCTTTCTCCTCTCCCCCACAGCAAGGCCGTGCAGAACAAAGTCGAGGGAATCCTGGTGAGTGTCTTGGGGAAGAGGGCAATAGACAGCTGGAGTTGGTGCGGGATGAGAATTAGGAGGATGTGCATAAGGGCAAGGTTTGTGTGACAGAGGCAGTGTCTACTTCCCTGTCAGAAGATTAACTGGCTTCGCAACATGCTGCCAGTTTGACCTTGAACCTCTTACCTCACGTCTCTGTGACCTGTTGTGTAGACACTCAGTAGGAATAAAATCAAAGCTGATCCCCTCCATTCCCCCTTGTGGTAGCTCAGTGGTAGCTCACAAGGGCGCTTCTCAGATCCAGGGAGGACCCAGCGCCAGATCATTTCTAAGGTCCTTTTTCACCCTGTCCGTCCCTAAGGCAGCCAAGTTTGGAGGGAAGGATCAGAAGATCCTATCTTGGGTCCTTCTTGGCCTTATTTTTTCCTCCTGCCTCTCTCCCTCCCGACCTCAGCAAGACGTGCAGAAGTTCTCAGACAACGACAAGCTGTATCTCTACCTTCAGCTCCCCTCGGGGCCCAGTACTGGAGACAAAAGGTAGGTTTGGTGCTATAGTGTAAGCTGTCAGAGTTTCTGGTTCTTTTTTTTTTTTAAATGTTAATTTATTCTTGAGAGATAGAGAGAGGCAGAGCACAGCAGGGGAGGGGCAGAGAGAGGGAGACACAGGATCTGAAGCAGGCTCCAGGCTCTGAGCCATCTGCACAGAGTCCGACGCGGGGCTCGAACACACGAACCACGAGATCGTGACCTGGGCCAAAGTCAGACACCCAACCAACTGAGCCACCCAGGCGCCCCTCAGAGGTTCTGGTTCTTACAGGAAGGCTCACTGTGATGGGGTTGGGTGAATAGGGATACTCCTAACAGCTCGATGGAGAAGAGAAGGACATGGATACGGTAGATCATGGGTGAAGTGATCTGGTCCAGCATAGTCTGCTTAGAACCACAGCAACTATGAGGATCTTAGTAAGGCTCGTCCCCTTTACTTCTCTTTGCAGCTCGGAGCCAAGCACGCTCAGCAATGAGGAGTACATGTATGCCTATAGGTGGATCCGCAACCACCTAGAAGAGCATACCGACACCTGTTTGCCAAAGCAGAGTGTTTATGATGCCTATCGGTGGGTGAAGGGGGGTGGGGTCGGGGGTGGAGGTCTGGGGGCTTAGGACTACTCCCTCACCCGGAGAGACCTCCCTGCCTTGAGAAAGCCTGACTGACTTGTTGAAGGGTTTCCCAGACTCGATGCCAGGGACCCACTGAATCTATCCATGACCTCCTTCTCTGTCTTCCCACTTTGCTCCCCGCCCCCCCTCCCCCCCACTTAGGAAGTACTGTGAGAGCCTCGCCTGTTGCCGCCCACTCAGCACAGCCAACTTTGGCAAAATCATCAGAGAGATCTTCCCTGACATCAAGGCCCGAAGGCTTGGTGGCCGGGGCCAGTCCAAGTATCCTTGTGTGGAGAGGTTGGGGCTGGAGGACCTGGGGAGGGAAACTTAGGGTGTGGAGGGCCAGGAGTAGAAGCAGCCCAGCCTTCCCTTGGGGCTTGGAGACCTCACTGTTGGCTGCTCTTTAACTTGCCTCAGATATTGCTATAGTGGCATACGAAGGAAGACCTTGGTATCTATGCCACCCTTACCTGGACTTGACCTGAAGGGCTCTGAGAGTGTAAGTTAACAGCTCTCCGCTCGCACTCTTCTCTCCAGAGTGGAGGGCTGATACAGCCTGGGTCATCCTGCCCTAGCTTCTGGGTGCGTAGGATACACCCTTTCGCCTCCCCATGGCTCAGGCGGAGGATGAAGAGAATTTGTGGGTTTCTGGGATGGGCTCCTCCCATCTGCAGTCTGGTCTTCCTGTGGGTGACACTGGTGTCTGAGAGGGGCCAAGGTGGAGTGTGACTGGGCATGGCCTTCCCCACTGCAGCCAGAAATGGGCCCAGAGGTAACCCCGGCTCCTCGGGATGAACTGGTGGAGGCAGCCTGCGCTCTGACCTGTGACTGGGCAGAACGAATCCTGAAACGGTCCTTCAGCTCCATCGTGGAGGTGGCGCGCTTCCTGCTGCAGCAGCATCTCATCTCTGCCCGGTCTGCACATGCCCACGTGCTCAAGGCCATGGGGCTTGCTGGTGGGTGGACGTCTCTCACTTTCTGCCTCATCGGCCCTCCCACCTACTAGGGTAGAGATGCCTTGCATTCACTTTCTGTTTCTAGTGACCCTTGTAGGACATTAGGACAAGCTTTATACCCTCCTCCTCCTCCTCCACCAGTCAGTCAGTCAGATTTCCTCACTTGCCCATTGCTTCCTTCTCACCCTCGCCTCACTCCCTTTCCCCGCACCTCTGCAGAAGATGATGAACACACCCCGCGGGAGCGGTCCTCAAAATCCAAGAATGGTGTTGAGAGCCTAGAGGGTGGAGCCCATAAGAAACCAGAGAGACCAGCCCAGGTAAGGAAGTTGATGGCCCTGACCTTGCTTCCCTGGGCTGGGGGCTTTTAGTGTCCCTTTCCCTATATTTTCTCACCCTCCTATGCCTGTGTTTACTCCAGTGCCCAGTCTTCCCACTTAACTATGGCCTCTCTTTACCTTTTAGCCTCCTAAGGAGCTGGAACCCCGGGCTGGGGCCGGCACCCCTGCGCGCGGAGAGCGGAAGAAGAGTGTAGTGGAGAGCCCAGCCCCGGCAGCCAGTAACCCACAGGTTAATGCCCTGGTGGCCCGGCTGCCTCCGCTCCTTCCCCGGGTCCCTCGCTCCCTTATGCCACCCATCCGAGTCTCTCCACCCATCCTGGCCCCCAAGCTTTCTTCAGGCCCTCTGAAAGTGGCTCTGCCCAGCAGGGCCGGGGGCCCCCACGCGGCTGTGCCCATCATTAACATGATCTTACCAGCGGTTCCTGCTGTGCCCGGACCCGGACCCGGGCCTGGGCAAGCCCTACCTGGGGTGCTCGCTCAGCCACGAGGCACAGAGAACAGGGAAGTAGGCATAGGTGGTGACCCAGGACCCCATGACAAAGGTGTCAAGAGGACAGCGGAAGTACCTGTGAGTGAGGCCACTGGACAGGATCCACCAGCTAAAGCGGCAAAGCAGGATATAGAGGATACGGGAAGTGATGCCAAAAGAAAACGGGGGCGCCCTCGGAAAAAATCCGGTGGAAGTAGGGAAAGGAACCCTACCCCTGACACGTCAGCAGCTGCCGTGGACTCTCCCCAGCCCTCCAGGTTACCACAGGAGACCTGGGCCTCCGGAGGCGACCGCAACTCCGCCAGAGGGTCAGGGAGGCCAGGGCCAGGGGGAGAGGCTGAGAGGGGGACGCCGCTTGCCCAGAGTCAGGAAGATGGGGCTGCTTCCAGAGGAGGGAGGGGCCCCAGTTCCCGCCATGCCAAAGAAGCAGAAGATAAAATTCCTCTGGTCACCTCAAAAGTGAGTGTCATCAAGGGCAGTAGAAGCCAAAAGGAGGCTCTTCCAAAGGGAGAGGTAGACACCGCAGCACAGGGTAATAAAGACTTAAAAGGGCACATGCTTCAGAATTCCTTATGCCATGAAGGTAAAGGCCCTAGAGCCACACCCCCATGATAGCCGGCGGGGGGGGGGGGTGTAGAGGGTTTATATTCACGTTAACTCTACCTGCCTAGTAGAGGCCCTTCTCTGCACCCGCTTCTTGTTTGGCTCTTTTCCTAAGGCAGTTCATTCTCCTGTGTAGACCGCTTGAGGCACCCTGTCCTCCACGGTGTCTGGCTCTTGCCTCTGACCTTTCCAGCTCAATACCCTTGGCTTTAGAGTCCTTGATAAATCTGTAGTGACTGTCTTTCCTGGATCTCTATGCTATCCTGTGGGAGGCTAGGAATGGAGTAAGTGTGATGAATGTATAGGCTAGGACTCTTGGTTTTAAATCAAAGAAAACCTTACAAACTGGCTTAAAAATTAAGACTTCCTGGCTCATATAACTAAAGTCCAAAGGTAGTACTGGCTCCAGAGAAAGCTGATGCAGTGGCTCAATATGTCTCGAAATACCCGATCTCTTCTCCCCCCTCCCCCCCCCCACTGCTGCCTTCTATAGGCTCATTTAAACCTGGGCCACCTCCCTGCTGCCAGCACTCCTGGGATTACACGTTTTCTCATTTATATCTAACCCAAAGGGAGTTAGAGGGGTACATCTTTGTGCCAGGAATCCTAGCAGAAGCATCAACATTGACTGATTAGGCCATCCTGGGTCACATGGCCACCCCTGCCCAATCACTGTGGCCAGAAGGATGGTATATGCTAATTTGTACCTTCTACATCTGGGAAAGCCTGGGATCAGCCTCCTTAGAATCACAAAGGTCTCCATGCGGCCGGCTGCCTCCATATCTGGGGATGCAGCTGACACCTGGCCACAGCTATGAAGTACAGGTGGCTTTAGCTTGCTAGGTTGAGACCGGCTACACCTGTTTTCCTTTTTCCCTCCCTGTCTTGCATTTTCCTTCCTGCAGCTATAATAACCTCTTTCCTCTCATAGACTCAGAAGGAATGAGAGAGAAGTCCCTCTCCTTTAACGGACTCTCTTTAGTCTCATTTAGATGACACTTCTTACATCTCGGAGATGGGGAGCCTTCCCTTTCCTGTTTCTGAATGTTCGTTTTCTCTGCATTCTGCTTCCCTATCCCGACCTTATGGCCACTTTCACCAGGTGGAGTAATCCGAGCCATTTGATTAAATCCATTCTGTATCCACGAGGTGTCAGTCTCTTGTCGTACACGTGCCAGGACTTAGCCAGGATTGCGGGTTTTGGCTAGGTGCGTGGCAGGAGATAGCTCTGCATATGGGCACCAACAGGAAGTGAGTTGCAGTAAACCAGCTGATCTCTACTGAGGACCTGTTTTGTCTTCTGCGTAGGGTAGCTTCTGTCAGGGAATCCGGTTCTGCCCAGGAAATAAATTTTCTTTCAGGGAGACTTCATTCGTTTCCACCACAGCATATTTTTAAAAATTATAATATGTAATATTTGATATATATAAAGAGTATATTTAACATGAATAAGTTATGAAACGTAATTAAATGAATACCTTTGACCAAATTATACATTAAAACATGAGAAATACCATTGAGTTTCTTGTTCCTACCCTGTCCTACCCCACTGCCTCTCCCGGGACAATAATAACCACTGTCCTTAATTTTGTGTTTATTACCTATATACATACACACACACCCACAAATATATATGTATCTCTACATTTAACCATATATGTATAAAACTCTTTAAAAACGTTGTTTTGCTTTCTTAGCTTTACAGAAAGTTTGTACTCTAATAGTCCCCCGCAGTTTGCTTTTTTTCACTTACCACAGTTTTTAAGATTCGTCTGTGTTGTAATTAGCTATAACTCGTTCATTTTCACCCATATAATAATTCTAGCAAGTACATAAACCACAAGTTACTGATGTACTCACGTATTACTGGCTGGGTTGTTTCCATTCTTTTGCTATCGCTAACAGTGCTGTTATGAACCTTCTTGTACCTGTTAGTGCCTCTTTTTTTTTTTTTTAGCAAGATTTCGAAAAAGGTTTCGAAGATGTTTCATTTGATCTGTGCATCCTCTGAGTTGGGAACTGTTTCCTCTGTCTTACTCTCTGGGAAAGTTGACATCAGATCAGTTAAAAACTCAACTGTTGAACCATCTTAGCCTGGCATTTCTTTTTGGGAAAAATTTTAACCATTGATTCCATTTCTTTAATAATGATAGGCTGTGTGGGCTTTCTATTTTTTCTTGAGTCAATTTAGGTTAAGTGTTTTTCTAGGATTAAGTGAATTTTTTTTTTTTTAACCTCTGAGGTGGTCCTGTACTTTGTTTTCCATTTCTACTATTTACTCTGACCTTTTTTCCTCTTTTTTTTTTTTTAATATTTTATTTATTTCTAGGAGAGAGAGAGAGACAGCGTGAGCAGGGGAGGGTCAGAGAGAGAGGGAGTCACAGACTGAAACAGGCTCCAGGCTCTGAGCTGGCAGTCAGCACAGAGCCCGACGCGGGGCTCGAACCCACGAACTGCGAGATCATGACCTAAGCGAAAGTCGGACGCTTAACCGACTAAGCCACCCAGGCGCCCCATCTGACCTTTTTTCCTCTTGATCAGTTGCACCAGAAATTTGTTATTTTACTTTTTCAGCTGCTATTTTGGATTTTGTTGATCTTCTCCCTTATGTAATGTTCTCCATTTCATTAATTATGGGTATTATCTGTAGGATTTCCTTTCTTCTGCTTTCTTTAGATTTAATTTTATGTTTTTCAAGAACATTTTAATTTTGACACCCTAATTTTCAAGCTGGTCCTTTTTCTACTGTAAGTTTTTAAGGACCTGTTTCCCTACATTCCCCTAATTTTTCTGTTGTAAAGCACTTTAATTATAACTTAGTCCTAAGAATATTTACATGACCTTTATGATTTTTTGATTTAGGAATTATTTGGAAAAATTTTAAGAATTTCCAACTGTCTGGATATTTAAAGTTTTACCTTTTTGATGCCCACTTTCATCTTAATGATTTGTACTCAGAGATGTGCCCGATGATACTAAATCTTTGAAATTCACTGTTATTTTATATATCTGTAACTTTCCTGGATATCTAAATCGGTGTTTGTTGTTTTCTGCTCACTCTTGCTTGTGGTAGCTTGTGTTTTTGTATATTTTCAATTTGTGGGGTTTGAGCTCACTCTTAAAATGTGGGAATCCAGAGATCCTAAATTGGGGGTACATTCCTGCAGAGAAGATTTGCATTTGCTTCCGCCAGGAGCCTAACGATGCTCCTGACCTGGGGCTGTTGGCTGCTTCTAGAGTCTCCGTTGCTTTCAGGAGTCCCAGGTGTTCTCGCCTTCCTTGGCTTGGCCCAGGGTTTAGCCTGTCTTCACAATACTGTTCACTCCCTCATGTAGGTTTCTGCTTAATGTCATTCTTTTTCTTCTTGTAGTGATTTCTCTTACTTTCTAAAGAGCCCAGCAATATGTGAACCATTATCTTTGTTGTAATTTATCCATGATCTACTTGTATTTTAATGGGAGAGCCCTTATCCAGGTGGTCAGAAATAGGCATTACTGTGGTTTTGGCAATTTCCTTTTTGTTTTTTAGGTGACAGGCACTTATTAGAAGCCAGTTGACTTAAGCTGTCTTCAAGTCAATAATGATCATAGCACAGTGGCAATATGACAGTTATGTTAGCAGTAAGCAGAGAGCTGTGCGGGCCCAGAGGAGTAGCATAGAGCTCAGACAGGGACCCTGGATGACTTCCCAGTTGAGGTGAGTACGAGTTCGCTGGACAAGTCTAACTCATAAAACAAGGACAGAACATAAGACATATAGAAAAAAAGGTAAATTATGGTACTCATTCTTTTTTTTTCTTAATTTTTAATGTTCTTTTTTTATTTATTTCTAAGAGAGAGAGAGAGACAGTGTGAGCAGGGGAGGGTCAGAGAGAGAGGTAGACACAGAATCTGAAACAGGCTCCAGGCTCTGAGCTGGCTGTCAGCACAGAGCCCAACACGGGGCTCAAACCCATGAACTGTGAGATCATGACCTGAGCCAAAGTCGGATGCTTAACCGACTGAGCCACCCAGGCACCCCTATGGTACTCATTCTGCATAAAAGGTATACATTCAGACATTACTTGGGCCGGATAATTTTGGCAGGCTTCATGGAAAAGACAGGGTAAGTAGAACTTAGGTGGAAAAGTGGAAGACATTCCAGGGAAAGAGGTTTGGGCATGTGAGATGTGACAAAAGGCCTAGAAGAACCATTCCCCGAAAGAGACCTGTGAGGCAGAAGGGGGGTATATGAACAATAGTGAGAAGTCAACTAGAAGGTCATACAACCATCATAGTTATCTGTTGACTGACTGAATGGATAAAGGTATCAAGTTTGCATTAAAGGATGGAGGAACTGGAAGCAGAAGGAACCAGCCAGCCAGCCGGTTCCATGTGGGAGAAGAGGGACTGGATTGGGCGGCTGGTACATTAGAAGGGACAGACATATGGGAAAATAAACCACTCATCTTAGAATAGGTGAAAGCATCTAAGGAAACATTGTCCTCACCCTGGTTGGTTTTGGGGATATATCCATTCACTCTGGGAGCCCCAGCCCACCTGAGGATTTTGAGATTTACGTGTGCCTTTTTTTTCAAGTTTTTAATTTTTTTTTAGTAAACCCTACACCTAATGTGGGCCTCAAACTCACAACCCCAAGATCAAGAGTCGCATGCTCTTCTAACTAAGCTAGCCAGGCACACGCCACCACTCCCTCCCCAACCCCCAATCCTAGCCATGGGGTTTTTAAGTAGCCTATTTTGTTTGTTTGCTTGTTTTTATGTTGTTATTGTTGTTTTATTTTAAGTAGGCTCCACACTCAACCAACTGAACCACCCAGGCACGTCAGTAGCCTATTTTTAAAACTTACCTATGTAAAAAATTTAACATAAGGGGTGCCTGGCTGGCCCAGTCTGAAGAGTATGCAACTCTTGATCTTGGGGTCGTGAGTTCCAGCCCCTCATTGGGTGTAGAGATCACTTAAATTACTTAAATCAGTAAAACTTTTTAAAAACTGTAACATGGATGGGGCCTGAGTGGCTCAGTTGTTTTAAGTGTCCAACTTCGGCTTAGGTCATGACCTTGCAGTTTGTTGAGTTCAAGCCTCACATTGGGCTCTCTGCTGTCAGCACAGAGCTGGCTTCAGATCTTCTGTACCCTCCCCCTGAATAAATAAATATTTTTAAAAATAATAATAAAAATCTAACATGAGGCACCTTGCTGGCTCAGTCAGTTAAGCATCTATCTAACTCTTGATTTTGGCTCAGGTCATGATCTCACGGTTCGTGGGTTTGAGCCCCACGTTGGGCTCTATACTGTCAGTGCTTGGGATTCTCTGTCTCCCTCTCTCTCTGCCCCCTTCAAAAATAAATCAACATTTAAAAATAAAAATAATCTAACATGAAACAAGTTACTCTCTAGTTTAGGCAGTCTTCAGTTTACTAGATGAAGGGTTTAACTAAGATTTGGGGGACTGCCTACTGCTTCCCCTACCATTTTTACTCTTTCCCCAACACCCTACCCTGTCCTCACATGACCTCACCCCCCAAGTGTTGTGGTTTTTCATTTTAGCCCTATCATAAATGAAGTTAAAGATAATTTATAATTTACTAAAATTTGAAATAATTGTTTACTATTAAACCAAGGTAAGCTCTACATGTCTAGTCAATGGCCCCAAATAAATGAACTTAATTGTTCATTTTTGTGGATAATTAACTTTCTTTAGAAATCAAAGCAAATGCCACATTCACTCACATACTAAACGGGAGGACTAATGTCAGCATATATTTGTCTAAGTATTTCATCTGGTGTTATGATTCCTCAGTAGGCCTATCCCTTCTTTGCCTAGAATTGTCCTGGTAGCTCTAGCCTATGAGATAAAGCTAAGCACAACATATAGGTAATGCATTGTTTAAGAGATGTTCATGGGGTGCCTGGGTGGCCCATCTGGTTAAGTGTCCGACTTCGGCTCAGGTCATGATCTCACATCTCAGGAGTTCGAGCCTTGCATCTGGCTCTGTACTGAGAGCGTGGAGCTTGCTTCGGATTCTGTCTCTCCCTCTCTCTCTGCTCCTCTCCTGCTCGCGCTCTGTCTCTCTCAAAAATAGACATTAAGAGAAAAAAGAGAGAGATGTTCATGAGAAGGTATTTGGTGGAAAGAGCATGAATTCAGTTCCTATCTTACCCCATTCTTGGGTTGTGAGACTGACTTAGCAGGATGCAGGATGCAAAACAGTGTTTTCAAAAGTGAAATAAAATAGAAACTATCAAAAGTACATCACATATAATAAGGGTAAATATGATTTCATGAAACCTTTATTTCAGCGAAGACACATCTATGTGTTTTTCAATGATCATGATGTAAAATGTACTTCTCCGTGCGAGATATGGGGGCAAGTGCAATGTACGGAGCTCCCTCCTTCTCCGCCATCTTGCCCCTTCTCCTGTAAAATGTACTTATTGTGGGTTGAAGGAAAACAACCTTGAAAAAGGACTTAACCGTTCTGAAGCTTAGCTTCCATAAAATGGGATAAAAATCTCTTTCACGGGGTTGTAATGAGGGACAAATGAGGTAATGTTTGTCTTCATACACAGTAGGGGCTAGGGCAACAACTGCTGGCTTCTTTATCTTTTCTCCGAGGGAAAAAAACCCATAATTTCTGTGGTTCAGGGAGGCAAAAGTCATTCTTTATAATTTCTTTAACTACAGTTGGGTTTAAAATATAATAGAAGTTATATTATGAACTGGGTCCTCTAGTTATACCAACTTTTGATAAATAAACCAACTTCTTTTTTTTTTTAATGTTTTATTTATTTTTGAGAGAGATAGAGACAGCATGAGCAATGGAGGGTCAGAGAGGGAGGGAGACACAGAATCCGAAGCAGGCTCCAGGCTCTGAGCTAGCTGTCAGCACAGAGCCCGACGCGGGGCTCGAACCCACGAACCGTGAGATCATGACCTGAGCCGGTCAGACGCTTAACCGACTGAGCCACCCAGGCGCCCCATAAACCAACTTCTTTACCCAATTTGGTTAAATTTAAACAAATAAATGATGTGGGGTACCTGGGTGGCTCAGTTGGTTGAGCATCCAACTCTTAACATTTTTTTCTAACGTTTATTTATTTTTGAGACAGAGAGAGAGACAGAGTGTGAGTGGCCTTGGGGCAAAGAAAGAGGGAGACACAGAATCTGAAGCAGGCTCTAGGCTCTGAGCTGTCAGCACAGAACCCGACACAGGGCTTGAACTCATGAACCGCAAGATCATGACCTGAGCCCAAGTCAGACACCCAACGAACTGAGCCACCCAGGCGCCCCATGCATCTAACTCTTGATTTCAGCTCAGGTCACAATCACAGGGTCATGGGATGGGGCTCCACATTGGGCTATGCAATGAGCATAGAGCCTGCTTGGGATTCTCTCTCTCTCTCCCTCCCTCTCTCTCTCTCTCTCTCTCCCTCTGCCCCTCTCTCCTGCTCACACTCTCTTGCTAAAAAATAAAATAAATGACATTACCTGACTCTGTTGGTACTTTCCTGCTCTCCCCATACTCCAAGGTGCCACACACATATCTACTTTTCCATCAAAACAAGAGGCTTCCGACACACATCGGACAGTACAGGTTCCCATAGGGTCACATCATCCACGTGCAACCATCTATACCTGCAGTGGCTCCCTGGGACCATAGAAAGAGGTAAATGGTACTTTTTCTAGCAAAAGAAAATTTTATTTTATTATTATTTTTTAGAAAACTAGTATTTTCTTTTTTTTTTAATATTTTTATTTATTTCTAGGAGAGAGAGAGAGCATGAGCAGGGAAGGGCCAGAGAGAGACGGAGACACAGACTCTGAAATAGGCTCCAGGCTCTGAGGTGGCAGTCAGCACAGAGCCCGACGCGGGGCTCAAACCCACAAACCGTGAGATCATGACCTAAGCGAAAGTCGGACGCTTAACCGACTAAGCCACCCAGGCGCCCCGCAAAAGAAAATTTTAAAAAACAGGTTCAATGTGCTGAGGAATTTTAGAAAATATATACTTTGAATTTAATATGGGAAACAAAAAGAATAGCATTCAGTTTTATGATTTGACAACTGTAATCAAGTGGAAAAGCAAAAAGGATTGAGAGAAGAAAAAACTAGTCAAAATATCTACTTGTTACCATTTTTAATTTATTCATTTATGAAAAGAAAACAAAAAAAATCAGTAAGACAGTTGGTATTGTTTTACATTTTTGGAAATCCCTTTAATGCCTAACTGGATTCTCATATCTGCTTCTGCATTCCATCTGTTGTTATATCAACAAATATAATTACCCTCCCCACCCCCACTGTGGTAGAAACTAAGGATAGCACTAGAATACAAAGGTGAATCCTTTCCTGCTTTGAGTTCAGACTAGAGAGGTTTGGAGACTTGTAGAAACAACAGAGTAACAAAAAGAAAAAAAAAAGCACTCCAGAGAAAATCAGAAAGACCAAATCAGAGGTGCAAAGTTCACACATGAGCCCTTAGAGCCATAAACAGAAAACTCAACACACTTCTGCTTAATACTGTGTTTGTGGGGGAGGAAAAAGGAAGGGGGGGGGGGTCCCTTGGTTAATAAAGGGCTTAATAACTGCTTATAGCAATACAAAGCTCCACTTAAGGTTTGAACAGAGATGTTCCTGAAATCTTGTTTTGTTGTTGCTGTTATTGGAAAATAAAAAACTTCCTACTATAAAAAGTAGGGCTTTCACATCCCTTTTCACAGTGCCTCCCCCTGGAAGGGAGGGATGTGTGACATTTTAAACTCTAGGCTAAAGCAGGATCATCACCTCTTGACCCTTGCCTGACAGCTGACTGGCAGCTGGCCAAGAGTTGCTGGACCTAACAGGTGGACTGGTGATTCTCTCCTCCAGACCAGTGGTGACAAATTTAAACTATCTTTGGCACTCTGGGCCTCTTTCTCCGCTCATCTTTCGTTACTGTACTCCTGCTTTAACCAAGCTTAGCAGCTTGCCCTCAAGCAAATTCCCATTTCTATTCTTCAACACACAATTTTTTAGTCTTCACAATGCTCTCTCCTTTTTTGTTCTGCTGGGTTATGTCCAATACCTCTTCTAAGACCTGGCTTACAGTATTTTTGACAAGTCTTCCATTCATTTGTCCACCATATACTGAGTGGCTAGGCCTTCCGTAGTAATTCATCAGCCTCCTCTATGTTCCTTCAGCAACTGGAGAGCCCATCTGTTCTACTTTTGTACATACTGCCTGTTTTACATAGTTACTTCCAAGCTACTACTCTTTATTCTGCCTCCCTATTAAACAGAAGCAATGACCCTCTTTTCTTTCATTAACCTATATTACCGTCCAAAGAACAGTAATATATAGTACTATGGTAGTAATCTGTACCTCTTTTAATCCTCACAAAGCCCTGTAAAGAGTTAATATTCCTGTATCCAATTTACAGACACAGAAACTGAGGTTCAAAGAGGTTGCTTCAATTATCACAAATCAAAAAGCCTTTAAGTGGCAGGGAAGGTGGCATCCAAGATCAAAGCTAGCCTCAACGTCGAATGTCCCAGCGCGATTGGGACTGAGGTGCTGAGGGCAAGGGCCCCCAGTCAAATCAATCAATACCGACAATTTACAAAACCGACACCAGAGGTCCATTTGCAGGGCGCGTTTCTGTTTATTTGTTTAGTTGTATATGGTTCGGTTTGGAAGGAGGGGTTATGATCACTCACCTCTCCCAATTTAGCCCCGTCCAGCCCCTCCCTGAGGGATCGATGTCCGGAGGCTGGAGGCCAAAGGCTACCCAGGCAGGTGGTGACCTCGGAGGCAGAATCGCGGCCTCGAGTCGCGTCGCTAACGGCGAAAAGATTGACGCGGTTGGACCGCGCCACTTCCGAAGTGATAAGGGACGTGATCTTGGAAGCTTCCTTAAAGATGAACAGGAAAAGGATGGTCAGGGTGACGGTCTTCCCCGCACGCCCTTTCTCTTTCTCCTCTCCCCGCTGGGTCCGCTATGTGCATCCCACAGCCTGATTTACTAAGAGAATCGTGTGAGACAGGGGAGGGGGAAAAGCCCCTAGATTGCAGTTACGGTAACTCGGTTGCTAACGCAAACTGACTTATTTACATATAATTTGCATGTCCAGGTACTTATGGAAGTACCCGATATGTCTGTACTTCCTTTCTAACTCGGCGTCCGCACCCGCTTGCTGGCCTGCTCCTCTCCCCTCTAGGCCGGGAGCCCCGTCCCATATCCAGTAACTTTCACTACCTTTTCGGTTACCTAGCCCGACAAACGCTACCTCCTGGCCGTCGGAAGATTGGCCCCTCCTCCCACCCTTAGGCTCCTCCCTCCGTCTTCTCCCTCCCCGGTTTCCAATTGCCTCTTCCCCGCCCCCTTTTCTATTTCTGAACAGGCGTGTTCCAGGCAGCCCCGCCGACTCTTTAGATTGCTATGGGATCGGTAGGGTCCTGAGCGTCGAAGAAGCAGGAAGGCATAGCCCAAGAAGGGCTGCTGGGACTCACGAGAAGAATCGAGCCCTGCTGGGATTTTATTTAGTTTTTGTTTGTTATTTTTGGTCTTGCTTTGGCGGAGGGAGGGAGAGGAGGCTGAGCGGCTCGGTCGAACTTGAGGCGGCGCGAAGGCCCCCTCAGGCGGCGCCGAGGGCAGCCCCGAAGCCGGGGCCTGGCTCCGCCGCCGCGGCCGCTGTCAGGGAAGCGCAGGCGACCAATGGAACCCGGGAGCGGCCACTGCTGCTGAGGCGGCGGTGTCGGCAGCCCGACTCCGACCGCCCGCACCCCCTCCGCGGGGGTCCCCTGGAGGTAAGCGACTCCTTCCCTGTGAGTCCCCCCGGCCCTGTGAGTGTGTGTGTGGGGGGGGGTCCCTCTCACACCCTGTCCCGCACAGCCTCTCCCCGCCCCCACACCTGGGTTCAACTACAAAACTGCCCTCCCGGTGGCATCTGCACCCCGAGTGCTCTCTCCACCCTTTTGCCTCAAACGTAGGGTCCTCCTATGCTTTTTTGGCTTCCTCTTCTGTTTAGCTCCTCCCTCGGCCCCGGGGATCCACCCCCCCCTTCCCCCGTCCCTGTTGCCTCTGTCCTGAATTATTCTCTATCAAGTCATGAACCCTTTCCACATCAGGACACCTCTTGTAATGCCCATCCTTGTTTGCCCTTTCTCGTCACCTGTGTTCCCGCTCCACACCGTCCTCACAGCCTCCGCCTTCGTCCCCTTTTCCTATTTTGCCCCTTTCCTGCGATGTCTCCGTGCATCCCCAGCGCGGGGTTCCTACTTCGCAGTGGCCCTCTTCCTCTGTTCCTGATTCCATTACCTCACTGCCACCCATCCAGCTCCTGGCTTCCAAGAATCGTCTCGTCGCCTCTCCTTAGGGATCTCAGGCCCTCGTCGTCATTCCCAAAGTACCGTTTGCATTGTACTTTGACCTTAATCCTTACCCTTCTTCTCAGGAGTGCTTTGTGAACCCTGTAACTTCCGTTAGCTTCCCTTTCACCCCCTCCTCAAATCCCCCAGCCTCTGGAAGCCTGTTTCCATAGAAGAGACGACATCTGACAGTGCCCCCTTCGCATTCAGGATCTCCAACTTTGACACCTTCTCCCTGGAGTCTCAGGGATTTTGCTGGTCCTTGGGACACTTGACTTTGTTTTCCGCATGGTCTTCTTCCTGTGCTCTCTGTTGCAGTCTTTATCTTCACATGCCACTCATTTCAGGATGGGCTAAAGCTGGAGGCGAGAAGAAAATGTGTTGGGGGGGGTGGCCTCCCCTGCCTCACTCGGGCTTTTCTGGACAGAGGGGTGTTTCCAAAGGATGGAGCAAATTTTGGAGAAGTCCCTATCAGATTACATTTTGTTGATGGCTCAGGATCCACCGCTAGGAGGGATGGACAGGGCTGCCTAGAAGCTGGATGAGGCTGTGAGAAATTTTGTTTTGTATTACTTACTTAGAGGTCTCGTCTTTGAGGGATCACAGAGTAGGGTGTCCTCCCACCCCATCCAGATCCAAAGGGAGTCTGCTCACTGCCTGTGGCTTACTGGAATAGTTTCAGTTGAGTCCATAAGAGCTTAGGCCTGGGGTGGGGTGGGGGGTAACAGGGAAGAGGAACATGAGACATTAGAAAAAGGTTGTAGGGGCACCTGGGTGGCTCAGTCAGTTAAGCGTCCGACCCCGGCTCAGATCACGATCTCACGGTTTGTGGGTTTGAGCCCCGCGTCGGGCTCTGTACTGACAGCTCAGAGCCTGGAGCCTGCTTCAGATTGTGTCTGCTTCTCTTTCTGCCCCTCTCCTGCTTGTGCTCTGACTCTCTCTCTCTCTCTCAAAAAAAAAAATATATATATATATATATATATATTTTTTTTAATTTAAAAAAGGAAAAGGTTTTACATTCAGAATCAGGATTCTTGGGCTCAGCTTATGACTTCCTCACTTGACCTCTAGAGTGACCTTTTTGAGAGAAGGGCCTGCTCTGTGGGCACTGGTGCAGTAACAGGCTACTTGTAGGATGTGGGTTGGGGGGAAATTAGACTTGGTTTATGTATTTACAGAGCAGTATGGGCTTCTCAGACAGAAGGCATTTACTAGTCATGGATTGGCTGATCTGAGACTTGGTCTCTCCATTGGGTCCTTCTAGTCGATAGGCACGATGATAAGTCCGTGTGGAAGACCAGCGCCAGAACTGCATCTTCTGTTTGCCCTGCGTTTTTTCCCCACTGCATGAAACCTCTGACCACCTGTGCTCTTCCCCTTGCGCTTGATCCATAAGTCCAGATTTCGTGGGTGGGAGGGATGTTTGAGGAAGGTGGCTGGGACAGAGCTTGGGGTGGGGTGGGACTCGGGAAGCCAGCTGCCCCCTTGTGCCCTGTCTCTCTGAGTCTGAGAGTGAAGAGGGCTTGTGCACTTCTGCTCATCCTCTGACTCTATGTCTGCTTGAAAGTCATCACGCATCCTCTTCCCATTTCTTCCTTGTGTCCCTCCTTGTCCCTCACCAGAGTGTAGTGTCCTCATCCTCCTCTTTAGGAGTAGATCCACTCTTCTGAAACACCCCCAAAAAGAAGCTATATTTCCCCCAGTTTCCCTGCTTCATTCTTGGAGCTGGCTGCATGCTGCTGCATGAGAACATGTTTGCCAAACGCCATCCAAAGGAGCAAATTGAAATTCTTTGATTTGGGGAAGAAGTTTGGGTGGAACCTTTCAGTAATTGGCATGAGACAAGAGAGGGCCTAGTCCAAGCACACTTGGGGCTTGCAGCAGGGAGGAGTAGTTCAGAGCGAGGTGAGCGCGCAGGTTACTTTCTTTGCCATCTGTCTCTTTCAGCAGGGGCTCCCAGAGCTGGCTTGGGCTGTCTGGCTGGAATCTGCTTCTACCAGCTCCCACGGGCCTGCACACAGACTTCTCAGCCTGATTCAATATTGACTTACCTACCCTGCGACCACTGCCTTCCCTACTCCCCACCCCCACCCCACCCCCGCTGGTAGCTTGAGAATGCCTTCTTCCCTGATGCCAACCCCCCACTGGAGCCTTGGGGAAGCATTTACCTGGTTCCTGCCAGAGCCTGAGCCTGCTTGACTGTTCAGCCTGGAGTTCCTACAAGGAAAAAATAGTACTCAGTCTCTACCTTGTGTCTTGAGGTCAAGGGGGAAAGATGAGTGGAGACCTTCTTAAAGGAAGGTTTGAGTTAGATTTAAGACGTGAGGAGAAACTCCTCAACACAACAGGCAGGCTAGGGTGATGCAGAGTCTCTTTTGAAGAGTGACCTCTTTTTTTTTTTTTTTAAATGTTTTATTTATTTCTAGGAGAGAGAGAGAGACAGCGTGAGCAGGGGAGGGTCAGAGAGAGAGGGAGTCACAGACTGAAACAGGCTCCAGGCTCCGAGCTGGCAGTCAGCACAGAGCCCGACGCGGGACTCGAACCCACGAACCGTGAGATCATGACCTAAGCGAAAGTCGGAGGCTTAACCGACTAAGCCACCCAGGCGCCCCTGATAGTAATTTTTAAAAAGAGGTCACTCATGGGGCACCTGGGTGGCTTAGTCGGTTAAGCCTCCGACTTTCGCTTAGGTCATGATCTCACGGTTCGTGGGTTCGAGTCCCGCGTCGGGCTCTGTGCTGACTGCCAGCTCGGAGCCTGGAGCCTGTTTCAGTCTGTGACTCCCTCTCTCTCTGACCCTCCCCTGCTCACGCTGTCTCTCTCTCTCTCCTAGAAATAAATAAAACATTTAAAAAAAAATTTTTTTAATAAAAAAATAAAAATAAAAAATAAAAATTACTATCAAAGGTGGGGCGCCTGCCTGCCTCAGTTGGTAGAGCCCACAACTCTTGATCTCGGGCTTGTAAGTTCAAGCCCCACGTTGGGGTATCAGGGGCGCCCAAGTGGCTCAGTCAGTTAAGCATCTGACTCACGCCCAGACTATGATCTCTTGGTTTGTGGGATCAAGCCCCACACTAACAACAGGGAGCCTGCTTGGGATTCTTTCTCTCTACCCCTCTCCCCACTGGCACACACTCACACGCTCCCTCTCTAAATAAATAAATAAATGAACATTTAAATAAATAAATAAAATCTTCACAAAAATCGTTACCAAAGGCAACCATGTACTTGGTAACAAATCCAGTGGTACTTAAGGGTTTATGATGAGATGAACAGTTCATTTCCATTCATCCCTACTCCTGCTCCTTTAGAGTTCATATCTTCATTATCGCAATATTTATTTCTGAAGGTTAGCACTACAGCATTGGATAAAATGCTTGTGCCTCTATTCCTTAATTTATTAATTGTAACAAAAGAGGATTGAACTTTAGAGAGGATTTACACTGCTTGTTTATATGGTCGTCACTTTTATTTATTTATCAGAAGCCCGTGTAACTGTAAATAGCATGTATGAACCCCTCTTTCTTTTCCATGAACTTGTAACAGTCTCTCTTAACTACCCACCTGTAGGATGAAGATAGCGGCTTCACTACCTTTGTTTCTAACTCACATGCTCCATCTCAAAAGGAGAAAAATTGAGCTTGCCTACCTGCTTGGAGATCAGATGTTCTTTTAAGACTATTCTGTGAAAGTACAGGAACCTGTAAAACATGAGGTGTGGTCTGAACCAACCCATATTTATCTAGTCCCCCAGGAAGGGAATGGTGATTAACTGGGTAAGGGGGTTGATTTGGGCTTTTTTACCTCCTATTCTATCAGAGGCCAATCCAGGAAGGCCTTTAATGGAGACCAGTAGAGGGTTGGAAGGTTGTTTGCCTGGCATCTTTTGAGGTGATGAGAAGTGGGAAACCAGGTTAAACATCTTCTCCCCCCTAGAGTTTTTGCCAACATTTCCTTAAATGCTAGGCCATATGGGACACATGCTTGTATGGCCTCTCTGCCCTGCCACTGCTGCGCCCCGCCCTGAACGGCCCCCAGATGCTCAGATGAGGACTCCCTGCATTGCCCAGACAGTAAGCTGTGGAGCCCAGCCAGTTTATAACACTCCTCCACTTCCATCTCAGTGCCCAGAAGCCAGCTGCTAGGCTAGGGCTTGGGAGGCCTTCTCATTTCCCTTCATCTAATTGGAAGGACAGTTTAGACTCTGAGCGTGAAATGTGGAGCTCAGTTGTTTGAACATCTTTGAGAGCGTTCGAGCCATCTGATATTAAAGATTTGTATTTTCTTCTCTTTTTACTTATTCTCTCTTGTGCACGCTCTTTCTCTTTCTCTCTCTTTCTTGAGAGAGAAAGAGAAAGAGCGTGCAAGTGAGAGGGAAAGAGAAAGAGAGAGAATCTTAATCAGGCTCCATTCTCAGCATAGAGCCTGACTCGGCGCTCGATCCCATGACCCTGGAATCCCATGACCTGAGCTGAAATCAAGAGTCAGATGTTCAGCAGACTAAACCACTCAGGAGCCCTTCTTTTTTCTGTTCTCTTAAAAGAGGAAAGGTGATGAATACAGAACCTGTTCCTTCCTTTTTTCTCTAGCTTTCTCGTCCTTTCCCTTTCTTTAGAATGGTTACTCACCAAAACTATATTGTCTTTGCTTTTGAAAAGGAATGAATTGATGTTGAAAACCACATCGGGATTTAGGTTTTCCTGTCTCTTATTGTCTAAATTGGCAACTCAGCACCCCCTCCCCCCCATGACTTGCTTCAGATGCAGGTAGTCTCTGAGGCTCAGAGAGTCCAGGGAGCTCTGGCTCATTTGGTAGTTTCTAGTGGTGGGGCTGCCTGCACAGGAGAAGAATCCAGTTTTCCTGAGCCTCCTGACACTGGCTGGTTCCCTGGGGAATAAAGACTGCCAGATGGGGGCTCTGTTCAATGGAGAAGTCCCCTGAGTACTGTGATGTGGGATTCCTGGCTGAGCCCTGGGATAAAAGAAAATAATAATGTCAGGCTTACCTCCCTTCCTGGTGCCAGTAATAATCCCAATTGTGATCAATATGGGCAGGCATTGGCTTCATGTCCTAGTGAGGTCTGTGGTGCTAAATGTGGGAGACTGTCTGAATTTCACCTCTTAGAAGTTTTGAAAAGTAGAATTTAGGAGCTTTTGGTGACTTGGAAGTCTCTGGAATAGAGGGAAGGGGAACAACGTGCCACGCATAGGCAGATTGAGGGGAAAAAAGTTAGTTGTATAAAACAGTTGAAGCTGTCATGTGAGGTTTCCAGCAGACCTAAAAGGTAGTGGTCCCTGTTGAGTTAGAATGACCGTCTGGTGCAGAGTGCCCTACAGAGGTGTGGCCGGGGAAGATGCGAGCTTCCTCATGACTCCCATGTTACCTGCAAGTAGAGACAGATCCACCTAGGCAGCCATGCTGGTTCTGCTGCTCCGAGGGTGCTGCCCAGTTTTAGGAGAGATAATGAACAAGTTGCCAAACTTTTAAAGCTGCATCGGATAAATTAAATTCAGGGATGGGAACTTCTTGTGTGACAGAGTTGGGAGAAAGAGAAACCCAAGTAGCCTTTTTTGGTGATCTCTGAGAACAGAAGAGTTCCTCATCTATCTTCCGGCAAGACTTCAGTGGGGCGTGCTGGGATGCAGGGGCTGGGCTGTAATGGTGTTGGCAGAGCAGAGTAGCTTAGATGCTTAACGTTTCAGAGGCGCATGAAGAAGCGCTAGAAGGGTGGCAGTGGAAAATGGGGCTTCTCCGTGTGGTTGGAGGATTTGTATCTTGAGCTTCTTTTCACCTACCCGAAGTTCTGTGTCCCCATATTCCCTAGCATCAAAGGTGATGTCACTAATAGTTGGAAACGACCTGCATTCCAGCTCTACAGTAGATTCTGCCTTCCTCTCGCTCATACTCTTGAGTTTGTCTTAGATTCACCCCAGAGCCCATCGCCGACTACAGTCAGACTCTGGAGCTGGGTTGATCTGACGTTAACAATGTGCCTCTCCCAGTCCTTGTTTTGGAATTTCCTTCTATTCTGCACTCTCTCTTCCGATGTGGATTTGATGAGGATCTGAAGAATCGTTCTGGGAGAGCAGTGGCTTTTGTCACCCCAGTGAGGGATCCTTGGTGATGTGATTCCTGTTCCTCCCTGTACTTTGCATGTTATAGACTGATGAGCTTGAGCCCGAGTTCTTTTTGCCTTCTCCCAGCCCTCCCAGTTCTTGAAGTGTGTGTATGATAATGGGGAAAGGGGTGTGGGGGTAGGAGAGAGCTGTCATCAGTGTTCTGGAAGATTCTCGGACAGCGAATGTAACTCAAATTCACTTTCCTTACCAACAGTATACACGTGTACACACACACTCGTACACACGTATGCCATTTACTAACCCGTTAGGTGATTGGTACTCACCTAATGTTTACTAGTACTACTGCGTGCCAGGGGTTGTGCTAGGTCCTTTCACACACATGAAGTTATTCCATACGTAACAGTAGGAAGTAGATAGGTTTTTCCCACGTTGCAGTTGAGGAAACTGAAACCCAGAAAGTATATGGTTTGCAGAAGTTTACCCATCCCATAATAATGGCAGAGCCAGGATCTTGAATCCCATCCCAGCCTCTTTGACTCCAAGTTCAGGAGTCTTTCCACTTTGCTTCAGCTGCCACAGCACTAGAGAAAGAGGGACTGGTGTCATGAAGTCAGACAAGCAAAGAAATGGCACCCTTCAGCAGAGTTGATGATGGTTGTTTTAGAGCTCTTTTTTTCTAAGTGAAGCCTGGATGGTATTTGCTGACCTTATTCCTTGGGAACTTTGAGTCTAAAGAGAAGATAAAGTATCTGTGATTAGAAAAATATATCAAGACTTTGATACTACATAAAGGTGAGACGCTTAGGACCGGTGTACGGAGTGTTATATGAGTAAGGAAATAACACTTGAAAGAAGAAAAGAGAGAGGTTATTGGCAGGCATGTCCAGGGAGACACAGGAAGAGCACAACAATAGGAAAACATGTGAAGAGTAAGGACAAGGGAATGAGACCAGAGTTGCTTCCCAGTCTTCCTGCAGCATTTGTAAACCTGTATAAACATAACACGTAAAGCAGCATTTTGCAAGTACAGGGGAGGAACAGAGGCTATGCCGGGCAGCCAAGTGCAGAAGGAGGGAAGAGCGACGTGATGATCAGCCGTAGGGATGGTGGGGGGAGGCTTCGTGGGAGATGACTTGTCATCTGACTTTGAAGAGGTCCAGGAAGACAGACAGAGAGGAGGGGCCTGGGAAAGTTTTATGATGGGCAAAGGAAGACCCGAGGATGCCACCACTAACTGATTTGTCTGTGTCTCCCTTTCTGTGTCCTTCCGCCTCTAGCCTGGAAGCTCGAAGGCTGGTGGTGGCCATGGGAGACATGATGGTGGAACCCGCCCCCCTGAAGCCGGCTTCTGAGCCCACTCCCTGCCCACCAGGGAATAGTGGGGGCTCCTTGCTAGGTGTCATCACGGAGGGGGTCGGGGAACTGTCGGTGATTGATCGCGAGGTGGCTCAGAAGGCCTGCCGGGAGGTGCTGGAGCAGGTGCAGCTTTTGCGCGGAGGCCTGGCCATCTCCCGCACCGGCGCCCCGCCAGAGCTGGTCAATGGAGATATTTTGGACAGCGCCATCCGTTGCCTGGACGATCCACCTTCCCAGATACGGGAGGAAGAAGATGAAATGGGGGCCACCGTGGCCTCGGGCACGGCCAAGGGAGCGCGGAGGCGGCGGCAGAACAACTCGGCCAGACAGTCCTGGCTGCTGAGGCTGTTTGAGTCCAAACTGTTTGACATCTCCATGGCTATCTCCTACCTGTACAACTCCAAGGAGCCTGGGGTGCAGGCCTACATTGGCAACCGGCTCTTCTGCTTTCGCGATGAGGACGTGGATTTCTATCTGCCCCAGCTGCTTAACATGTACATCCACATGGATGAGGACGTGGGCGACGCCATCAAGCCCTACATAGTGCATCGCTGCCGCCAGAGCATTAACTTTTCCCTGCAGTGCGCCCTGCTGCTCGGGGCCTACTCCTCGGACATGCACATTTCCACTCAGCGACACTCCCGTGGGACCAAGCTCCGGAAGCTGATCCTCTCAGACGAGCTGAAGCCGGCTCACCGGAAGAGGGAGCTGCCCTCTTTGAGCCCAGCACCTGACATGGGGCTGTCTCCCTCTAAGAGGACTCACCAGCGCTCCAAGTCGGACGCCACCGCCAGCATAAGTCTCAGCAGCAACCTGAAACGAACAGCCAGCAACCCTAAAGTGGAGAATGAGGATGAGGTAAAATGCCTGGAAGGGGCCACGGGGCAAGGTGGCATGGAGACAGGGTGTCTGACCTACAGTTCTCTGTCCTCTTCTCTCCTGCCCTCTGTGTCATTTCACTGATAAAAGTATGGGATGTCAGAGTGGAAAAAGACCTTAGAATTCATGTTTTCCAGCTGCCTCAGCTTACAAGGGAAGAACTCAGAGACCCAGAGAGATAAAGTGACCTTCCTCGGGTCATATAGCTAATAGCAAAGCTGACACTCCTGACTCCGCCCAACCCCCCTCCCCTTCCATTAACTACCTGCTTACTGAGAACCTGGGCAGAGACCCCTCCCATCCTGACTTGAGACCTGGGCTCCTTACCAGAACCTCTCAGAGCAGCAGGCATGCGGGAGGAGAAGAGATGGCGCATGTGCCGGAGGGAAGGAGCGTTAAATAGGGCCTTAGCCTCATTCTCCTGGTCACTCCTTCTCATCCCTCTGCCCCACTCCCCAGTGATCCTGCTTTTCGTTGACTTAAGAGTAAGGTTTATTCCCTGTCACCGAGACATCTGCAGAATGCCCTTGTGCCCACCTTTCCTCCAGAGAAGGGATGTCTTGCTGGTGTCTTTCCCTTTGATTTGGGAAAAGCACAAAGGGAAGAGGGAAGCAGTGTTGGTGTGAAGTAAATGTTGGGCGTGCCCAGAGTCTAGTCAGAGACTTGAGGGCTGGAAAGAAGAGAAGCCTGCAGGAGCAGTTGGGGTGTCCAGTTTAGGATCCAGAGCAGGGAGGACATAAGCCCATCAGTAGGTTATGCCCACCTTCCATTCCATGTCTGGGCAGACAGCTTGGGAAGTTGCCAGTGGACAGCCGAGTGTCGGCGACCTGGTGTCCCAACCAGACAATGGTGCCCCAGTGCCCTCTTCTGACTCACCAGCATCCCGGCTCTCATCCTGGCTGCCAGCCCAGCCTAAAAAAAAAGGGAGAAAAGAACAAGGAATTTGCACTTGTTGGAAAATGCATATAGCTGTGGTGCTGGCATGTGCCCCTGTGGGACACAGAACCCACCCACGGTTTTGATACAATGAAACTTCTTTCAGCTTCTTTGAATCAAAGTGACTAAGGGAGGGAGAAAGCAGGAGGGACGGAGACCACAGAGCCTGCTTTCTGGAAATCCGGGATTTCATTATGGTAATTTAATAATAATGAAGCTAAAAGAGCTAACGTTTATTGAGCATTTATTGTGTGCCAAATATCATGCCAAATACTTTACATTTCATCCTCACAGAAGTCCTAAGAGACGGGTTATTTTACCGCTGGGGAGACAGGCTTAGAGGGCGAGGAGATTTGCCCAGGGCCCCTCAGCCAGGCCTCAGCTCACAGCTGGTGCTCCTCATCATTCAGCCGAGTCTTCTTGCTTATTTCTCAGCAGCCGTTTTCCTAGGCCTTCAGCTGTCAGGGTCCACTTGGGGAAGAATGGCCTAGGCCTTAAGCCATCTGGGTTTCCACAATTCCACACACAGGCAGAAGAGTCCAACTGTTCTCAGAACCAAAATGGACCATTTTCTTTTCTGGTTGAGCTTGGCAGGCAAATTCAGAATCATGAAGGGAGGTTGTTATGGAATATAAGGAGAATCATTCAGATCTGGCGGGACTACGGTCAGGAAGGGTTTGGGAGCCCCTTCTCTTGGGGGTCAGGCCCGTAGCGGGGTGTGTGAGGGCAGCTGGATGGGCCCCGTGGTGCCTCCTGTCAGACGTGGCTTTTCTCTGTGCGCATTTGGTAGTTGTCATCTTAGGGCCAGAAAAGCTGAGGCCTCAGTGCGACTCTGTGCTGGTCCTTGGTCCCTCTTCCTTGGTTCTGACTCCTGCCCAAGTTGGGGTCACGGGTGACTCTGAGACCTCAGTATTCTGGTAAATCCTCTGACATGGCTTCTCTGGCTGCCATTCTTTCCAGCTGGCTCCGTATCTTGGATCACTAGATCCAGGAAGGGAGGGAGGTGCTGCCTCCCCAGGCACTCCTGGGTTATCTGATGCTGGCAGAGTGAGGCACCCAAGCCCGCTGTGCCGCCTTTGGAAGCGCGGGAGCGGGGGGCGGGGGGAATAGACATGAATACTTCAGCGGGTCTGAGCACTGGCAACCCCGAGGTCTCTCCAAACCCCTTTGGCAACTTGAGGGTACATCTGCCCAGGCCAAATTACCGAGGGGATTGGTTTTCCTCCTTCTACTCCTTCTTCCCTGTTGTGCGACATTCATTCACCCACCAAATGAGGTTGTACAGTGTGCAGTGTCCAGGGCCAGAAGCGGTGGAGGATGGAGGGTCAGGTGCAGCCCCTCCCTCCAGGAACTTGGAATGTGAGACTCCATTATCTGAGAGAGCATTCAGTGTGGAACTCTCGATTTGGTGTCCTGAAACTTCACTGGATTGATCAGTTCTAACAGTTTTTTGGTGGAGGTTGTGACTCTCTTGAAAAGCTGTTTCCTACATAAGGAGGATGTCTACAGCTTACTAAACAAAGCACATAATTACCTAAAGAGCAGCTCTGGAGGATAAAGTGAGGCCGCAGACGAAGAGGTCCTGGGGTTGCCGGTCCAGTTCTCTCCCTGCCTGGAGGCTCCCTGCACAGTTGTCCTCTCCCCAGAGGTCACACAGGGTCCTGCTTTCCTTTACCGACGGGTCTTTCCACTATCTACACGTGGAGGGCTGTAGCGTGGATCTCTCCGGGCCCTCGCCATTCCAGCCCCCAGGCCCACCGCTTCAAAGCAGTTTTTGTCAGCCTGGCCAGAGGACTCTGCTCAGGTAGTGTTCCTTCCCGTTTGTAACCCAAACTCTCAGCCTTTTGGCCCAGAGGAGGGGCCCAGGGAGCAGAGATGATTTAGGTGCCACCTCAGCTCCACACCCTGTCCCACGCAGGGACACTCCTAGTAGATCAGCTCTGTCTCTTCAGGACTGCAACCTTTGTACAGGGAAATCTGCTGCGTGTCACACTGGAAACCCCAGTGGGCCTTCCAGCCCGATGCGGTGTGATGTCAGCTTCTTGGCCTCAGCACTTGTCCTGGAGCTGACTCAGTATGGGTGACGCAAGCCTCCAGAGCAGGAGAGAGGAGCAGGGCATGCTCTACCTCCCTCCCCCTGAGGCTGTCAGCAAGTCAGCCAGGGCCTGTCTGTGGAAGAGTCAGCTGGGGCGCCACGCTCCAAGCCAGTGACTTGCCTGCTCTTCCTTCCTTACCAGCTCGTAGGTAGAGAGGGACAGACTCTGGCACCCTCCTCGCTGCCTCAGTTCCCCCTCTTGCCTCTCTCCAAGTCAGAGGCCGTGTTGCCTTGGGAGACTGTTGGCTTGCCTTCTCCCTCAGAGTGCTCCTCTCCCCAGATTCTTCAAGGAATGACCTGACTGTAGGACCTCCAGCTAGAAGAGAATGCAAACCATGGACTGGAATTAAGTAGATGCTTGACATCCGATTGCAGAGTAGAAGCTTTGTAACCACTGCCCTCCTGGCCCGGGACCTCCCAGGACTTTGTCTCCTAAGGCCAGGCCCCTGCCCTCCTGCAGGTTCGTGCACAGGTATTGCCCCTTTCTCCCTGCCCTGGGAGACCTTGGTTGGCAGCACTCCGATGGGCGTGTGCATGAGCTGCAGCAGAGCCGCTGAAGGAGAGTTTGACCACCAGTCCTTTCCCCTGGTGTGCTCACAGACGCCAGAAAGACAGGGTGACGTTTAGACAGACCCCTAGCCCGGGGCGTGGCCCGGCTGCTCTGGCTGCTCTGCCTTCTCTGGCGGATGCAGCCAGGGCCAGCTCCCCAGCTCAGGTCCTCAGATGGTAATGTAGTGTGCAGGGAGTGGAGTAACCTGCTAGGAAGCCTGCGGAGGTGTGATAGAGTTATCCTATCCTGGATGCCCAGCAGCATCCGTATGCCCAGGGTGTCATGCTCATGGCTGTGGAGTGTCCCTTGTCACCTGCTTCAGTGTTGGGACTGGTCTTCCCAGGGTGATCATGAGGCTGATTGGAGAGGAGACACCCTTGACCCTGAAAGTTCAGCTCTTCTTCTGCTTCCTCCTTGTTGTTTCCAAGAAGCTGGAGGACTGCAGGCTTTCCAGTATGGGGCCATGCAGCGCGTTAAATTCGGTCCCTCCGTGGTGGTTTACACAGAGAAGACTGGTTGGGAGCCCATGAGTGAGTCAGTGAAGAGATAGCAGGCTGCTCGCCAGTGTCGCTACTGCCCTGGGGCACCCAGATGTAGGGTCTGTCCTGGAGGGAGGGAGAGCTGGGAGCAGGCAGGGAGAGAAGGGGAGAAAGTGAAAAGTAGAGGCTCTCTGTCTCCTCAACCCTGCTTATGTCAAGGTCTGAGCTTGCCTTCCAGTGTCTCCCACAAGTGTCAAGAATTTGGGCAAGTGGTGTTTCTGGGTTGACTTTCTCTGGTTAAAGTGGCAAGGAGAGAAAGGAGAGATCTGGAGAGAAACTATTATGATCCAGGTTGGAGCTAAATTCTTTGCCTTTGTCTCTCTCCCCTCCCTCCCCGCCCCTCCTCCTTCCCTTGCCCTCTGGCCCTTTCCCAGGAGCTCTCCTCCAGCACCGAGAGTATTGATAATTCATTCAGTTCCGTAAGTGGGGCCAGGCTGGGACTGGGTGGCAGGCTCTCCCCCACCCCGTGGGCCGCATTTCCTCTCCGTCCCCAGGCCTTCTGAGTCCCCAGGCCATGGCTGGAATTAAAAGGTGCCTTTTCTTCCTGGGAGAACAGTCCCTCCCAGCAGGCCTCCCCAGCCTGGAGGAATCCCCTGTCCTCTGCCACCAGTACCCTGAGCCCAGGTCGGGCCTTCTCCCAGATACAGCTGGGAAGCAACGTGACTCAGCCCCCAGTTCCTGGGTCTCTGGAGCAAACAGCTGGGAGAGAGGTAGAATTTACCCCTGGATTGGAGCCGAGGACTGCTTGGCAGAAACCCCCAGGGTCCTGTTTTCCCCCACCCAGAACCTTTTCCCCATGGCTTCTGCCATTAGACCATCAAATATTTATTCAGCTCTTCTAAATGCTAGGCCCTGTGCTGCGGGAGCAGACTCCAAAAGCAAACAGGATTTGGCCTGAAGGAAAGTTTTTCCTCCCCACAGCTGTTTTTCTCTTTTAGCTTCAACTGCCTTTCTTCCAGGTCTGAGTTCTTCCCTTTCCCAGCTCACTGCCAGGAGGTTCCTCAGTCTGCATTCTCCTTTCTTGTTCCCTCTGGACTAACCCCGTGACCCTCTGATCCCACAGGGTCTTGGACCTTGTTGCTGGGCAGAGACGTGAGAGGAAATGCTGGACCCTCTGGGAGTTTGGACGATTTTTTTACATTTTCTTTTTGATTTATCTACGCAATCAATTTTCTCCGTTCTGTGCTGATTCCCTTTCAGTCATGATTCCTATCTCCTCCCATGTGGCAGAGCCTCTGTTGAGGCCTGGGGTCACACCTCCAACATACTCAAGGAATGTAGGGCCCTGACCCAAATGCTGATTCGAGGATGGGAAGGAGTTCTGCCTTTTCTAATCTAAGATGACTCTGAATTGGCTGGGCTGGAGGGTCCTTGGAACAGTGACCATTTGCCACCTGAGTGGATGGATTAGGGGATCAGGATGAATGAAGGAGTGAGTCTCCTAATTCCCTCTTCCTTCCTTTCGCTTTCTTCATATCCCCTGGGCTATTTCCAGGGACCTAAGGAGCCCAGTTGTGCTGTCTTCCTGTCTGTCTCTTTTCAACCCTGTTTCCCAGAGCACCCCTGATTGATTCTGACACCTTGTGTCATTAGTGTGTGGGGCCCTAAGCCAGCCCCCCTGGGGGCAGAGGCTGAGAGATGAGCTGTTCCTTCGAACCCTGGCTCTTTGCACATGCAGAGATGGGCCTGGGACTGCCCAGCTTTCAAAGAAGCTCTTTTTTGTGGTGTAAGGGAGTGAGGGTAGAAATTCTCAATTCTCGAGAAACTAAACAGGGCCCACAGAGAAGGAGAGAAAGGCCTGGTGAGTGAAATATTGTTGCTGTCAGTAGAGGAGACTGTTCTTATGCAGCTGAGGGGAGTTGGGCGGGGGACGCCCGGTGGCTACCTTGATAAAGTGCCCTTAAGATAGAAGGACTTAGGCTGGGCAAAGAGTCCTCCTTCGTGTCAGTCTTCCCCCTACCCCCACCACACTCCCCAGACAGACTTTGCCCTTTCTGAGAACACCGAGCTACCCAGCCTGAGGACCCAAGCTCACAGCAGGGAGCTCAGAGGGGGAGCCTAGACCCTGAGATGGGACGGGTGGGGGGAAGAGGACCCAAACAGGAACCGCTGAAAGAGACAGGCCTTCAGGGCCCTTGTGGAGGGCTGAAGGGAGCTGTGGCTTTCTCCACCCGCCTCGCCACACCTCCCTCGCTCCCTCTGCTTTTGTTGTCCCATCGGTTGTTTCCTCATTAATGCAGAGTCTACTCCTATCCCCTCCTCATCCCTGGCATGCACAGTGACCCCTTGTAAAAGACCGAGAGGGTGCACAGGGGTGTGCTGTGGGAGGTAACTGAAGTCATTTGAATGGAGTCAGTCCTCCTCCTTTGCAAGGGGACAGAGTGACTCAGAGCCCCCCCGCCCCCAGCCTTGTGGGCTCCGGCCCAAGAACCCTGAGCTGAGTGAGGCGCGTCAGGTGTAAGCAGCTCTTCTCTCTGTCTGCCCACCCATCTTGGAGCCTTGGGACAGTTCCTAAGGAACTCAGGGCCAAGAGAAGAGGGGTGCCTCCCAGCGACCCACATTCATGCCCCCCTCCCCGCCCAGGAAGCAGCACGAGGAAGAGTGGGCTGGCTTTTCTGCCTCCTCCCAGCTCAGGTTGTCAGGGGTGGGGCGGTGGGACCTGCTACCAGTGCTGAAAGGTAGCTCCTTCCCTAGAGCTCAGACGTTGGGATCCCTGGCCTGCACGGCCAGGAGTGACTGAGTCGGTGGGCCACTTTTTTCTACGGTTTCTTCAACGTCTTTCACTTCACCCCAACCCCCTGTAGCCCGTCAGACTGGCTCCTGAGCGAGAATTCATCAAGTCCCTGATGGCAATTGGCAAGCGGCTGGCCACTCTACCCACCAAGGAGCAGAAGACACAGCGGCTGATCTCAGAGCTCTCTCTGCTCAACCACAAGCTCCCCGCCCGCGTGTGGCTGCCCACTGCTGGCTTTGAGCACCATGTGGTCCGGGTGCCCCACACCCAGGCCGTCGTCCTCAACTCCAAGGACAAGGTAGGTGGGCTCTGGCCCACACCTGCCCTCCACGGCTGTCCACATTTGTGTGCTCATCCAGGGAGGCCGCGCCAGCATCCCAGACCCCTTCACAGTTTACGTGCCCCCGTGAGTCTTGACTTGACGTCAGTGCTGTTGTGAGGACCATCTTGTCCCCCTTCTCGGGCCTTTTTTTCTGGTCCCAGAGAGGCCTAATCTTTTTAGCTCTCCTCTTCCTATGTCTCAGGAGAGAGTTGCTCTCAGCCTCCTTCCAGCTCTTCTTTAACTCTTAGGCTTTCCAGGTATAGTGACAGTGGGGGCAGAGAAATCTCTTGTTTCTAGGACCTTCTCTGATCAGAGTGGGCAGGGAGGGGAGAAGGATGCCAGACCCATGTTGGAGAGAGTTAGCTGAACTTGTGTGCTGATTGGAATGAATACTAAGGTTCAGCTTCTTCAGAAGTATTGAGGATTAGAAGCCTGCTTGGAAAAGCACCCAGCAGTTCCCCAGTCTCTTTATCTGTCTTTAGGACAAGGCCTTCCAGGCCCCTGGGGTTGTGGAGGTAGTTGTGATTGTGCCCAAGTGCATCATCTGTACATGTTGAAGCGCAGCTGAAACATATGTTTGTTTGTTTTTAAAAACTTTATTTTGAAGTAGTCTCTACACCCAACATGGGGCTCAAACCCACAACCCTGAGGCAGTAGGCACTCCTCAGCTGAAACACTTTAAAGATCTATGTGTGCTCTCACCCTGATCCTTGACATGCATGTTCACAGGACAAGCTCTTGACCTGAATGTGGTGCTCCCAGTGTCGGGGGACTGACAGGCAAGGGTTGGAGCCAGGAGTGGGCGGCTAGAGGGGCAGTGTTGGCCAGGGTGAGACTCAGGGGACGGTGGTGGAGGTAAGAGGTACCGTTCTCACACCCGCTGTGCCCCCCCAACCCCCCACCCAGGCTCCCTACCTGATCTATGTGGAAGTCCTTGAATGTGAAAATTTTGACACCACCAACGTCCCTGCCCGGATCCCCGAGAACCGAATCCGGAGCACACGGTCCGTGGAGAACCTGCCCGAGTGTGGTATCACCCATGAGCAGCGGGCAGGCAGCTTCAGCACAGTGCCCAACTATGACAACGATGACGAGGCCTGGTCGGTGGATGACATAGGCGAGCTGCAGGTGGAGGTGAGGGAGCTCCCAGGAGGTGGTGCTGGGGCCCAGCACCTGTTCTCCAGGAGCTTTTGTTACATTTGAGACAAGACAGCGCGCCCTGAGGCGGGCTGAGGCAGGGTGCCATTTCGGTGAGGCAGGTAGGAACGGGGGTGCAGGGGGGCGGGGGGACGTGCTGAGCGGCAAAAGTGCTGAGTGGCTCAGTCTGGGATATTCAGGTGGAGCTCATTTTCCTGCCGAAGGAATTTAGGTTAAATGTAAGGATGAGTTCCTAAGCCCAGGGGAGTGAGGGAACTTTAAAGTGTTTATTGAACATCTGCCGTGCAGAGTTGTCTGAGGGAGGCAGAGAGGAAGAAGTCATACATTTACTCATCCAGGAAACATTTATGGAGGGCCTTCTGTGTGCCAACCCTGAGTGCTCTGTGCTAGTGAGCAGGGAGGCGCGTGCCTGCGGGGGGTTCATGGCCTGAAACGAGAGAGGACAGGAGGAGGACGAGACGAGACACAGGTGGCTGTGGGCCGCTGAGACCCCAGTGGGCTGCGGAGGCAGGGCGTTAACAGGGGCGCCTGAGGGTAGGGTACGACTTGCTGCAGGCCTGGGCCTGGCCACAGCCCAGATGATTCACTAAGGAAGTAATAGGTCAGTGGGGGCCTGAAGGTGGGGAGGGGTTTGCTGGACAGAGCACCCCTGGCAGAGGGACCAGCAAATGTGCAAATTCTGGGGGACGAGAGAGCCCGGCCCAGTTGAGGAGCTGAAGGCCGCTGTGTGTGGCTGTGATGTGTGGCCCGGGTGCCAGTGGTGAAGGAGGCCAGGAGGTTGGCGTGGGCACGACTGTTAGGAGGGTGCTGTCGACCGTGGGAAGAGACTGGGACTGGGTGCTAGGGCTGTGCAGAGCCAACATTTTATGGGGGACTGTGACACAGCCAGATTTCGTTTTGTGAAGACAGACTGTCCTTGAGCTTACAACCCAGTTAGGGAGGTGGGACAGTTCTTATTTATAGGATGTACAGCAAGGCAGCGTTTGGTAAGTGCCAAGCGGACTTGAGGAGAAGTGATCAGCTCTGAAGGAAAGGGCCTTGCTGGGGACCCTGGGGTCTGGTAGAATAATTCGTATTTGAGAGAGATGGGGAGGTAAGACTGAATGGCCGAGATCAAAGAAGTGTTCAGAGGGGGCTCGTCAGGAGAAGCTGTGTTCTGGGCCCTAAGGACGCGGTCGCAGCAGTGGAGAAGGCCTCGCAGAAGGCCCAGAGCTTGGCTTTCTGGGGCGGTTGTGGCAGTGGTGTGCACCCTTAAGCACACTTGGGGTCTTCTGGAGAACTTGTTCAAAATTCAGACTTCCAGATCCCATTCGCAGTAATTCTGCTTTAGACTGATGGCAGGAAATGGGAATCTGCATTTTAGCAGCCTTCCACAAAGACAGGCTTTCTGGAACAGAATCCATAAGGTTGGGGGCGGGGGGGGGAGTTGTGACACAGAGGCAGCGAGCAGGCAGAGTAACTGGACGAGTAGAGGACAGAAGCAAGGCCTGTGCTTGGCGTTTCTGACTTGGCGGTCCCCTACCGTCCCAGCTCCCTGAGGTGCACACCAACAGCTGTGACAACATCTCCCAGTTCTCTGTGGACAGCATCACCAGCCAGGAGAGCAAGGAGCCTGTGTTCATAGCCGCAGGGGACATCCGGTACGGCCAGACCACCACCTGCCCCTTGTTCCTCCTCCTTCTCGGGCACTGCCTGCCTCTGTCCCCTTTCTGTGCATCAGCCTCTCTTTCCCTCTTCTCTCTCCTCACTCTGTCCTTGTCCTGAGGCCACAAAACTTGAGGCAGTGAAGATGCAGGTTGAGAAATGACTGGGCTACCACAGAAGGAAGTTGCATTTTAAGAGAACTCCAAAGGAATGAAAGCACTAGAGGAAGGAATTAGAACAGCATTCCTCGGATTGGGTCTGAGCATCACGCGTATCAGAATCAAGGGACGGGGAGGAGAGCTTGCTGGACTTACAGATGCCAGAGCCACACCCGGGCTGACTCAGGGTCTTGGTTGAGGAATGGGGAGGGCCCGGTTACCTGCATCACAGCATGATTACAAACCCACCAGGTTAGCGAAACTCTCGGGCCAGATTTCTGTCTCTGTGTGCCCAGAACCAAGGACAGAGTACAGGAGATGCCGGTATAGACAGGGACAGGAGGCTGGCAGGGAAGGGTGTATCTCTGCCAAGCAAATGATCCAGTTTCTTCCTGCTAGACGGCGGCTCTCGGAGCAGCTGGCTCACACCCCCACGGCCTTCAGACGAGACCCGGAAGACCCTTCGGCAGTTGCTCTCAAAGAGCCCTGGCAGGAGAAAGTAAGGTGAGTCTGGTGGGAGTGGTCCCTAGGCCCTCGCAAAGTTTGCAGGCCACCGGGGAACCCACTGCACCGTCTGTATTGTCCATCAGCCTTTCCCAAACCGTCAGCCCCCCAGGCGTCCGAGTCCTTGCCTCGTGGGGAGTTGGTTTGGACTGCGGGCAGAAGCCATGTCTGCCGTCTCCCGGCGTCACCCGTCACCCATAAACACCTGCTGCTGCTTTCTTCACAGGCGCATCAGAGAGGGCTCCCCCTATGGCCACCTCCCCAATTGGCGGCTACTGTCAGTCATTGTTAAGTGTGGGGATGACCTTCGGCAGGAGCTCCTGGCCTTCCAGGTGTTAAAGCAACTGCAGGTAAGAGAGGAGGGGGAGGAGTGGGCAGCAGGTGGTTCTGCAGGGCACGCTGCTGGGGCTGGGCTTTCCGCCCAAGCTGGTACTCCTTGGGGGGGAGGGCAGGGACACAGCCACAGGAGCAGCTCCGCAGCGACCCCTCGTGGCCTTTTCGTGACCTGTGCCTGCTATGATCCCTGAACTTTGGGGGCTGGGTTTGTCCTGGAGTCTCCTAACTGGTCTATGGCAGGGGGCTTGCAGTGCAGACCCCTCCCACCCCGAACCTTCACACTGGTCACCTGCAGGCAGCTTTACCTATTGAATCCAGTTCTCTCTGTAAATACGGTCCTTTTTTAAAGAGGGTTTCTCTGTACCTAAATCCTTCCTTTGCCTTTTTGGGGGCTTTCAATCTCTCCAGTGCCTTTTCTCACATACCTCCCAGTGTATTGTTGGGCCCTGGACTTCTTTCAAAACCCCCTGGTCCCTCAGTGGGACCAGTGGGTTTTCCTCACTTGATGGCCCAGAATCCAAGGCCATGAGGATGGGGACTGTCCAAGGTTGAGGTCAGAGGGGGATTTTAGCCTCCTTCTCCAGTTTGGAAGGATGATAGTCGCATGCCTCTGTCTCCTCACAGTCCATTTGGGAACAGGAGCGAGTGCCCCTGTGGATCAAGCCATACAAGATCCTTGTGATTTCGGCTGACAGCGGCATGATCGAACCTGTGGTCAACGCTGTGTCCATCCACCAGGTGAAGAAGCAGTCACAGCTCTCCCTGCTTGATTACTTCCTGCAGGAGCACGGCAGCTACACCACCGAGGCGTTCCTCAGTGCCCAGCGCAATTTTGTGCAAAGTTGTGCTGGCTACTGCTTGGTCTGCTACTTACTCCAAGTGAAGGACAGGTGGGTGAGCTCCTCATCCTGACTTCGGCCCTTCACGCGTCTTCTTGCAACCTCCCGTTGCCCAGATGTAACCGTGGAACAAATAGCACAATTTAAGTGGAGAGGTGTTCGCGAACCGTGCGGCCAGGAGGCAGACAAGTACTAGGGCACAGAGGCGGAGAGGTGGAGGGTGTAGGGGGAGCAGGGGTTTGAGCAGGCGGCATCCCGAAGGCTGCAGGAGGGGGAGGGCGGAGAGCGCTGTGGCAGTGGGGCCGGAGGACAGGGACAGTGCAGTGCGCGCGCGGCGGGAGCAGGCCCGGCGCTGTGCAGGTCAGGAGGGCCTTCGCTGTGAGGCTGCAGGCAGAGCAGTGACAAAGTCCCGTCTTGGACTTGACTGCCCCCTGTGGCGCCGAGGGTGAGGTCGGATGTAACTGGGTAAGGAAGCCAGAGGTGCTGAGGCCTGGCCTGAGGGCAGTGTTGGCGACCGAGAGCAGGAAAGAGAAAACGGACGTGAGGGACACGGTGGACGTGAAGTTGTAACTCCCAGCCCTGTGCTCTCTTTCTTGTTCCAGCGTGATTTCCACAGCTTTTGAGTATCCGTTGTTTTGCCCAGAGCTGTCATTTCTTCCAATATCACATTGACCTTTGTGAGGTCCAGCTTCTTAGGTGAACAACATGTTGTACAGACACAGTGACCCCAAAGTCTGTCTTAGTCTGTCTCCAGACACTGAGTGACTCCAGGGGAGCCCCCAGAATGTTCCTGCGAGTTGCCATTTGCTGGATAGAGGGCAGCCCCCTGGAAAGACCCACGTGGTGGCCTGAGCCCCTGGGGCTCCCAGCACCGCAGCAGCACATGGAGAGCTGACTGACGGGGCTGTTTAACAGGAGTCTAGTGTCTGTTAAGGTCCCGTCATGGCCTGGCCTTCTCTGAAAACCCCACGAGAACCCCGTCAGGCAGGCATTTCCTCCTCAGGGGAGTGAGGGTCAGGGAGTTCTCAGAGCCCGTGCTTGGTCTGCCCAGCGGGCCCTCTGCGCCTACGGGCTGACGGGAGATGCGACTATAAGGAATTTGGTTGCGAGCTTTAGACTGTCCCTGAAGCAGCAGGATTTTGAACCCAGGGCGCAGAGAGCCCAGAGCTGAGCCCCTGAGTAGATGGGTGGCGGGAGGCAGATGGTAGTCAGGCCTTCGGGCCTCCCTGTAGGAATAGATTTGTTTGGAGGCGTGGAGGCCATCCTGGAAAGGCAGAAGGGGCAGACAGCTGATAAAGCCCATAAGATAAAGAATGGATGTCATCCAGCTGTGAACAGTCAGCCACTGGTAGGAAGTGGCGGCCGGGAATCAGGTGGGATCGGGTACAGATCCCCTACCTGCTGCCGAGGGAGCCCCAAGCGGACTCCAGCACCCCTCTCTGGGGCCATGGGCATGATAGTCCCTTCTCTTGGGGCCTGTGTCCTGACCTGAACACTGAGAGGTTGCACCAGGACGTCTGAAACCGTTCTCGTCCCGAGCCTGCCTGTGTTGCCGCACTTGTGATGCTGTCTCCAAGGGGAAGGACTGAGGTGGGACTGGTTCTCCGCCTGTCCCCGTGCTGTAGCCAGTCAGACCAAACCTAGAGAAGGTGGCTTCCGCGCCTGACAAAGTCTCTGTGGACACTGTGGGGGTTGGTCGGGCCGAACGGGCCAGGCTCACTAGCTTAGCAGGCCAATCCTGCTGCTGCTGCTCCTGCTGCTGCTGCTGCTGGCCACTCCATGGGACTTTGCCCCTCTAACTCTTCCCGCAGCAAGCCTGTCGTGCTGGGCTCTGAGCCTACACGCCTGCTTCACACACAGACTCCACGCAGCCTGCCCTCTTGTGGTGGTGCTCTGCTCTGTTCTGCTCCGGGAGGGGGGGGCAAAACCGCCCCCCCCTCCCCCAGGCTGCTCGTAGCTCCAATATGTTCTGTTCGCACTGGAGGCCTCCCGCTGGGCAGAGGACTTGCCTCCAAGACACGAGACACAGACAAGCTGGGGACCTTTCCTTGCCTCCAGGTTCTCTGCTTGGGGTCAGTTTGGGTGCTGGAAGCACAGGTTTTGGAAAATGGGCTATTCTTAAGCTGTCGTAAGTGGCTAATGCGGGCGATTTCAAAAATAATCACAGTAATGACAATTGTAGACTCCACAGCCTTTGATAGCAGTTTACTTTTCCGATTTCCCTTCTTTCCGCTCTTAGCTTTCGGTCCTAGGAGGTTGGGCCCAGCGCGTCATAAGCAGCGACAGGCACTGCAGGAGGCTCCCCTGCCTGGGATCATGTGGCCAGTGTGCTGGGCTTGTGGCTCCTGCCTCAGTCAGACTCACTCCTGCCTCTCTCTCTCCTCTGCCCCCTCCTCAGACACAATGGAAACATCCTTTTGGATGCAGAAGGCCACATCATACACATCGATTTTGGCTTCATCCTGTCCAGTTCACCCCGAAACCTGGGCTTTGAGACGTCGGCCTTTAAGCTGACCACAGAGTTTGTGGACGTGAGTCCGGAAGGAGAGGTGCCTTAGTGTGTCCTTTCTCTGCCTTGGGAGAGGGAGCTGTGGGCTCCCCCCAAATCAGGGACAACCAGAACAGAGAGGGCAGCAAGTCAGGGTGAGGCTGGGTGTCCCGGGAGGCTTCCTGCCTGATGAGAGAGCAGGGAAGTCACGGGGCTTGGTATGTTTGCCTCACCGGAGGGGGTCCCAGCTGGCTTGTGGGACCCCAAGCACCGTGCACACACAAGCCTCCCTTCGCAGGTGATGGGGGGCCTGGATGGCGACATGTTCAACTACTACAAGATGCTGATGCTGCAGGGGCTGATCGCAGCCCGCAAGCACATGGACAAAGTGGTACAGATCGTCGAGATCATGCAGCAAGGTGGGCTGGGAAGAGGCCATGTGTTTGGGGACAGGGACGTGCCCAGTGCCCTGGGGTTCCCCTTACTGGGGCCCTGGAGCATGGAACTTACAAGCGTGGATTCTGCCTCCAGCCTGGGGGCGGCAGTGTCCAGAGGGTTTCCGGCTCCCAAGACCCAGTGCCATTTTTCCTTTGAGACAGTCCTCCTGATTCTGGACAGAGCTGGACGGGGCAGGGTGGGAGGGGTGCACAGGCTGCAGAAACTACCCCCTAGGCACACTCAGGGAAAGAACAGCCGGGTCCCCACCCTCTCCGTCCCATCCCCCACCCCCATCCCTTGTCCTTCCGTGTCTGGCTCTTCTCCGCCAGCCCAGGTGTTTCTGGTCACCGCTTCCTCTCTGCTGGCCCTTGACCACTCTCTGCCCTGTCCCTAGGCCCCTTCCCTGTGCCAACCCTCTCCTCTTGATCTACTCTCACTGAGCCATTTCCTTGCGGCCTAGTGTCCTGTCCAGGACCCCTCCCCTCCCAGCTCCTCTGGGCCCTGTCTCCATCCCCTCCTCAAGGCCACAGTGCGCACTGGGGCTAAGCTGCCAGTCTCCTCCTCCCCATCCCTGCCCCCACCCCACAGGTTGTCGCCGTTGCTCAGGAGCATCCCCGTCTGGCCCCGTGATGACGGTGGCCCAGATCATCTGTGAGTGTCAGACGTAGCGTAGGCAGAGGCTGCAGCCAGATAAGTGCCCAGCTCAGGGCCCATTCCCCAGACCCCCTTCCCAGCCTCCCCTCTGGGTCCTGACACTCTGCCCCCTCCACCCTTACTGGGGGCGAAGTGGTGCTGGTCCTCTCCCCCTCTGCCCTCACCCCCTCACCTGAAGGGCCTCAGGAGTGTGGGGTGAAGAAGGGCTCAAGACAGGGCTCCCCCTCGCTTCCCCCCTCTTCCCAAGTGGAACCGTGCCCACAGTCCGGGCACCCTCCAAGGCGGGAGGGAAGGGGCACTCCAGATGCCCCTGCGGCTGTTGCTGCCGCAGCTCCTCCCCAACCGCCTGTGACCCTGTGCCCTCACTGCCTCCCCCAGGCTCCCAGCTTCCTTGCTTCCACGGCTCCAGCACCATCCGCAACCTCAAGGAGCGGTTCCACATGAGCATGACCGAGGAGCAGCTGCAGCTGCTGGTGGAGCAGATGGTGGACGGCAGCATGCGGTCCATCACCACCAAACTCTACGACGGCTTCCAGTACCTCACCAACGGCATCATGTGACGCCCTCCTCCTCAGGCCCCGGAGGGGTGGGGGGGTTTGGGGGGGACCCCTGGGAGGGCCCTTGTCCCAGAACCCCCAGACCAGGAAGCCCTACCCACGGGAAGTGGAAGGCAAGGAATACAGAGGATCATGTGGTTAACTGTAGAGCTTGCTGGGAGTGGGAGAGCCTGTCGCGGGGCCCACGCCTGCCGGGGCTCCCTTGCCCCCGGCAGCGTCAGCGTCCCCACTGGACAGACCGCGGGACTCGGTGCCCTCCGGAGAACAGAGGTGACAGGTGGGAGGGGCACTGGGGTTTTTCTCCTCCTCACCAGGGTCCACGAGGTTCTTTCCACGGGCCATCCTTACTGTGCTGGGTCCAGGGCGGGGGGAGGGGGGAGAGAAGGGTCTTGGGACTAGAGACTCGATCCTGTGGTTGGCCTTTGGCTGTGCTGCTGCCTGCCTCCGTCCCCTCCCAGCAGCCGGCTCTGGCTGGGGTCCTGGTGCCCATCCCGGGGTGGGGTGAGGAAGGGAAGGGCCCGGACCCCTCCTGTGGGGGAGGGGACCAGCCCAGCCACGGGAATTCCTTGGCCCGAACCCTTCCCCCGCATCCAGGGAAAGAGCTCTCAACTTTTTATTTTTAATTTTTGTTTGAAATAAAGTCCTTAGTTAGCCATCTGTGTCATTTCTAGCTTGTGCTTTTTTCAGGGGTTTGGCGGGGGGGGGGGGTACGTGAGGAAGTGGGAGCAGATGCCTCGGTGTCCCTGGCGCAGAAGGCGCCACACAGAGCCAGGCAGAGAAGACTGTGCTTTCCCTGCCTTGTCCCGGTCAGCGCCTCCTCAACCCCAGGGAGGGCCTCCCCACTTCTGACTCTCCCTGTCAAGTGCACAATGTCTAGGTCACATACTGAGAGGAGCCTGAATGGGGATTAAACCACGAGCAGTTTTAATGGTCTGGTTTTCTCCCTCCCGTTTCCCCGCTGTTAGTATTATTATTACTACAAGAATAAAGGATTCCTGAGAGCCTGTCCGCTCCTCTCCCTTGGGCCCCCCCTCCAACAGGACTCGTCCCCATCAACCCCCGCTGGATTTCTGGGTTTAAAAAAAAAAAAAGTGAAAGGCACTGCAGGGATGAGGGGCTCAAGTGGCAGGGAATCTGCGGGGTGGGGCAGGGGCAGGGCCAGGCCCTTGAGGGTAGAGAAGCATCCTGAGGGCCCCAGTGGCCTAGGATAGTCCTCCTCCCGCGAAAGGTCCGCAGCAGGAGGATAATTAGTGTTGGGCTCAGACAGGAGGAACGGAGGGCCCGCTCTACTAGGACCCAAGGGCCAAGCCCAAGGGGACTGCAAATCACTATAATCCTCAAAAGCCTGTTGTGTTGGGGGGGCGGGCAGGGCTGGGGGTGAGGAGCCGAACAAAATGTGAATCAGAATGAAATGCCTCACCCAGGGACCAGACAGCGGCTGCGGCCCGGGCTCCCGGCAAAAAGGGAGGGGAGAGGGCCGGTCAGCCCAGCCCGGCCTAGTTGTCCCCGCTGCCCCCTTGCCGAGCCCTGATGAACGCCATGCCGTGCGTGCGGAAATGGGTCTTGAGGTTGAGGGGGCTGTCGCAACTCTTGCCACAGACCTTACAGGTCAGTGGGCCTCCGGACACGGGCAAGGGGGACTCTCCACCCTCTGGATCAGACCTCAGGGCGGGGGGGGCCTCTTCGTCCCCGTCGCCCAGGCCCAGGGCACTGGCGCTGCCCGCGGCCCGCTTCTTCTTGTGGCTGATGAAGCGGTGCCGGCTCAGGGAGCCCGGGGAGGCAAAGCACAAGCCACAGTCGAGGCACTGCTGGGCACCACCGTCCACCCTCAGCCCCACCAGGAGGCTCTGCTCCACTGAGCCACTGCTTCGGTAGCGCAGGGGGCCATGGCCTCCTGGGCTGGGCCCGCCCCTGGGGGACTTGGCTGGAGGCGTCGTGCTGTCAGGCTCCTCACTACAAGAGTCAGAGGACGGGCGGTGCTTCCGTCCTGGCCCCTGGAGAAAAGAGGAAGGGCAGTAGGCCTCCCGTCACTGCACACTGTCCCGGCCACCCCCGCCTACCTTCCTGGGGCCAGGACCGAGGATCCTGCTGTCTTCCAGGCCCCACGGCCCCGCCGCAGCAGGCTGGGCCTCTGCCTACCTGCGCTCTGGCACCGGGGCCCCGCGCCAGGGTGCTCCCTCGGCCAGGGGACTGGGCCCCGAGCGGCAAGCCGTGACGGACCTGGACGTGTTTCTCCAGGATCAGGCGGCTACTGAAGGTGCGTTTTCCCTCTGTGCAATACCTACAAGGGGAGAGTGCGCAACGTGGGCACCGGGGAACGGCCCCAAACCAGGGCTCTGACTAGAGGGGAGAGGGGCGGGCGTGGGGGGCTCCCAGAGCAGACATCAACCTTCAGGTCACTCGCGACAAGACGTAGGATGGAAGGTACTTAGCAGGGCTGGGGGTATGGGAGGGGAAGGGGACCAGGGGGCAAGCAGCCAGGGGTTACCTGCATGGGTAAACTCGCTTGATGCCCTCGTGATTGACCCTGACGTGGCGCCTCAGGCTGGGGGCGGAACAGAAGGAGCGCTCGCACAGGCGACAGGGGAACTTTTTCACTGACTGTGGAGAGTGGGCAGCCTCAGAGCCAGGCTCCAGGACGCCACAGCCACGGCCACACACACTGATCCCTGAGGAGGCACCCCGCTCACCTTGCCGTGCTCCTTCTTCATGTGAGCCACGTACTCATCTCGCTCAGGGAACCAGGAGTGACAGAGGCCGCAAGTCCAGCCCCCAGGGCCCGCACCCCCACCCTTGACACCTTTGCTCCCCAGTTCCCGCCGGGGCCGTTTGGTGGGGCGAGGGGGCGACGGGGAGCTGGGCAGTTCTTCCTCTTCTGAGGACGAAGATGATTCCTCAGTAGGCGCAGCTGCTCCTCCCCGAGACACAGCCAGCTCGTCGGGCTCAGCCTTGGGGGCAGTCGGGGCGCCCACGGCCCCCTTCCCAGCAGTGTCCTCCCCGGGGCGCCCGGACTGGTGGCTGTTCTGGGAGAGAGCGACAAGGGGGCAGCGTTGCAGGGGAGGGCCTGGCTTTGGCAGTGGCGCCCTTGGTCCCGGGCCCCAGGTCACCGCAGCTGAGCACCTCGCCTCGGGCCCCGAACCCCTGTACCTTGAGATGATCCAGCATGGTCCTTTTCTGGGCAAAAAGCAGAGGACAAGACGGGCACTTAAAGACGCTGACGCGTTGAGGCAGCAGGTGCTGGTCGAAGTGTGAGGAGAGGAGGGGTTTGTGAGTGAAGACCGTGTCACACATGGCGCACTTGTAGATCATCCTGTGTGGGCGGAGAGGACAGTGCAGACACCCTGCCCGTCAGGGCCCCGCCCCCGCTCCACCCGCCCCGCTCCCTCCCAGGTCTCACTTGGCCTGCTGCGAGTGGAAGCTGGGGTGCTGGGTGTACAGGTGGGCGTGGGCGCTGGGTGCAGACTTGAAGGCCATGGGGCAGATGGGGCACTTGTGGAAAACCTCGCAGTGCGACGTCTGGATGTGGGACTTGATGGAGTTCACACCCCCAAACACCACTGCACAGCTGGGGCACCTGGGAGGCACGGAGCATGGAGGTGAAGGGGGGTGTCCCCGGCCTGTCCCCCAGCCCTTTCACTCCCGGGAACCACTGGGCTCTGAAGGTCATGGGCAGAGAGCGTGCAGAAGGCAGGGACCCTGCTCCTTGAGGGAGGTGGCTGCGGAGGGCGGACCGGGGCACACTCTGCTCTGTGGGAGCAAGGCCAAGGCCGACAGATCCCGGACTGAGGGCTTCGGCAGGAAAGACGGGGGCTCCCTGAGAGGCCAGCTGGGCGGCCGGTGCTGGGACCCGTGAGGCCATGGAGTCCCGTGGCCGGAGCGCGGTGGCAGGGGGGCAGGGCGGAGGCACCTGTATCCCACGCGGCGGGACAAGTGCAAACAGGCATCTCGGAGGTGGGCCTGGAAGTTGGCCTGCAGGAAGTTGCCCCCACACTCGGGGCACACGTGGGGCGGCCGGTTCTTGTGCATGCGCTGGTGTGCGCTGAAGCTGCAGCGGTTGGGGAGCATCATGGGGCAGCTTGGGCACACCTGTCCCGGGGATGGAAATGAGGCCATGAGGAGTGGCCGGCACCCCCCTCGGCCTCCCCTGCACCCCCAGTACCCGCCCAGAGCCTAGTCTCCCCCTCTCCCTCCTCTGGGAGGGCCGCGAAAGGCCACTCACTGTGCTGTTGGCCCCGGGGCCGGGGGGCCCGAGCTGCTGGAAGTGGGCGGCCATGCCAGCCTTGTCGCGGCACTGCTCCTTACACTCCAGGCAGCGAAAGCACGTGTAGGCCGAGGTGGCAGGGGCGGCAGGGGGCTCGGAAGACAGTGGCAGCACGGGGGCCTCGGCCGCCACAGTGGTAATGGCTACGGCGATGGCCCCGTCGGCCTTGGCCAAGGCGGGCAAGGCCGGGGGTCCGAGGGCAGGCGGGACGGCCAATAGGGGCGTGATGTCCGGCTGCCCCACCATCTGGTCCAGGGCCACGGGCCTCATGACCAGGTGCGAGCACTGCATGACGAGTCCTTTGTCCTTGTGCTCCCGGGCATGTAGCAGCAGGCTGCACTTGTTGAAGAAGACCAGGCGGCGGGCACAGTGGTTGCAGGTGACCTCGATGCGCATGCTCCGGCGGTCGTAGTGCCGCGCAAGGCTCTTCTCCAGCGAGAAGGCGTCCCCACACTCCAGGCAGCGGTAGCCCGTCGGGGGCAGGGCCAGCCCGGCCTCAGCCGGCGGGCTCAGGTTGGGCCGGTAGGCAGGCAGCAGGTTCTTGCTGTTGAGGACCTTGTTGAAGGCCTCTACCAGGCTGGACTGAGTCCGTGAGATCACCGTGCCGCCCCCGGCCCCAGGCCCGGTGGCCGGCTTAGAGGGCTGCACCATCACCACCGAGGCACCGTTCACCTTCTGGCCCCCGGTCCCCAGGCCTGCCCGCCCCTCGGCCTTGGGCAGGGTTTGGGGCACCAGACCTAGCACGTTCTTAGCCATGGCCTTAGGGCTGGTGGCCGCAGCCCCGGGCAGCACCACGGCTTTGCGGGCCACGCTGGCCGCCATCAGCATGGCAGTGCTTGCGTTCTGGATGGTAGCCACGGGCAGCACGGTGCCTTTCAGCCTTGTGCCGTCGCCCAGCTGGACGCTCACTACCTTCGGCCCCTCGGGGGTCGAGGGTGCAGGGCACAGTTTCAGGAGGCCAGCCTCAGCCAGGAGGGTCCCCTCGGCCAAGGGGGTGGGGGGGTCGGGGTCTGATGGGACCCGGGTTACAGTCCTTGTAATGCTCCCACAGGACGTTTTAATAGTCTTGATCCGCACCTTGAGAGGCCTTGAGGAGCTGGCAGAGGCAGGAGAGTCGTTGCTGTCCTCGTCTGCGGCCTCAGCCCCACTGGAGGGGCTCTGGGGGCTTCCGGGGGAAGACTTGGCCACCGGCCCCTCCTCCTCTTCTTCCTTCAGGGGCTCGCAGCGCAGAACTCTGGGGGAGGCAGGAGGGCTCTGGGGCCCCGGAGACTGCTCGACCAAGGGTGCCCCAGCACCCTGAGCAGGTGGGGCACCGGCAGGAATGTCCGTGGCCTCGGGGCTAGAGCCAGAGCCCAGCCTGGCCAGGCCCTGAGGATGAAGGGGGCTGCGGCCGCCTCGCTTCAAGGCCCCCAGTGGTGGAGGAGAACCAGGTGACAGCAAGGCGGGGCCATTCTCCTGGGACAGCTCAAAGGGCGAGGAGAAAGGAGGCGGGCTCAGGGCCCCTTCCTGAGGTGGGGAGGGTGCCGAGGAAGGGAGGGGGTCAGGGTGCTCCCCTGGCTCAGGCCCAAAATGAGCAAAAAGGTCCAAAGGCGCTTTGCCTTCCATGGCTTTTTCTTTCCAGGTACCCCCACTGGGAGGAGCTGGAGAGTGGGGTGTACCTGGAAGGGATGACTCAGGGCCCCCAAAACCATTTTGCATCAGACGAGGCCCCACAGACCCTTCCTTAGTCATTCCCCCAGCCCGGGCCCCCTCCCCTCCTGAAGAACTTCCAGCTGGGGACTCGGGCTGCTCAGGACACACAGTGTTCTTGACAATGACACTGACCGCTGAGATGTCTGGCGGTGGCAGGTCATCGTCAGAGGCCTGGGCTGGGACTTCAGGGCCATCCCCGGCTGATGCCGCCACCACCTCTCCAGAGTCACCTCCTACACTGGGTTCCGGCTTCCCTGAGCCTCCAGGCCCCTCATTTTCCTCTGGCCCAGAGTGGATGGCTTCGTTTGCATCGATGTCGGGGATGTCAAAGGCAGCAAGGAGGTCGTCGAAATCAGGCGTCTTCATGTCCCCCATGGCAGCAGGTCCCAGACCTGGGGAAAAGAGAAAAAAGGAGAAACTGAGCCCTCCAGAGGCAGGAACCCTGGCCCTCCTCCCTGGAGCTCTCCATATTTATCCTCTCGGGGCCCGCGCACAAGATGACCTGGGGACACCTTGCTAATCCTAGAGCTGGCCGAGGCACCTGGTTTGGCAAACCCTAAAACTGAAAGGGAGGGAGCGTGCGCACTCCAGGGAAGACAGAGATCCAGAAACGCAGAAGAAAAGGCACTTCTCCGAAATACACCTGAGAGACAAGGGTCCTAGAGACGGAGCAGTTCAGTGAACATCTTGGTTGAAACTGCCTCAGCCCCTCCTGTGCCCTGCACAGAACCAACCAATACCACCATAAAGGAGGACGGTGTACACGGCGCTCTGGCTCATTCATGGCAGCAGGGTACCCATTCATAATTTCTCCACGGGTCCTCTGGGGGTCCACAGAGATATGAAAGGTCATGTGTACAAAGGGACAGTGACTTTGGCCAAGATGCAAGAAATGATTCTAGTTCCGGCTTTATCAACGGCCTGATGCCCACTGCCTTACTTTTGAAAAGGGGACCAAGTACTCCATACATTACAGGGTGATTCTCAGCACGACAGGAATCATAACCCTGAGAGTCAGACCCCAGAATAGGGTTTATCACTACAGCTGGGACAAACAAAGGCGTGTCTGGTCAAGGAGGAGATAGGGAGGACTAAGCACCCGGAATCCAGGGCTGGGGGTCAGAGACAAGAGTCAGGGGTTAAGTGTGGGGACGTGGGGTCATCACCGGCACCTGGAGACCTAGTCTGGTTAACAAGGAGAAGTGGACTCAGGGAAATCACCCAAGAGACCAAGACGGAAAGAATAAGACACAGGAACAGAAAGAGACAAAGAGAAGAGACTGAGGGGAAAACCATGACGGTGCCCTGGTCACAAGGGCCCCAGCCTAGGGCTCTCCTGCCACAAACACCTGCTGCTAGCTCACCTGCCTTCCCCAGAGTGCCTCTGCCCTCCCGTGGCCCTCCCTGCGCCAGCCCCTCCTCCCATCCACCCTTCCCAGATCTTGCTCCCTCAGGGCCAAACCTCCAGAGAAACTCACCCAGCGCAGCTGCCACAGAGGGGACAAGCGAAGCCCCCTCGCTCCTGTCATTTCTGCTCTGGGCTCCTAACTCATACTCCTCCCCTTTTCATTTTCCCTTGGCAACACCAGTCCAGGAAGTGTCGCCCAACCCCAACCTGGTCCGGTGTGTGTGCACGTGCGCATGCACACGCGCGCGCGTGCACACACACACACACACACACACACGCCTCATGTGGCACTAAACCAACAAGCAGGGCTTGTGGAGGATCCAGCTCTGTTCCTCCCCAGTTTCTCCCCGCAACTGTTTCCATATCTAGGAGGAAGAAACTGAAGAAGTCTCTGCCCTTACACATTCTCTGCCCGGGATGCAAGCATTTCCCAGGGCCAGTTCTCTCACCTCCTGCCGGCCTTTAGGCTGAGAAACCGGAGACAGTCCCAGCAGGTGGCAGCCAGCAACGCTGGGACGAAGGTAGGGTAAGAGGAAGAGGGTACCAACTAGAGAAAGAAAGGGAAGTTTCCCCCTCACTCCCGCCGACTGGATGTGCCGGTCTGTGGGTTCACACAAAGCCCTCCATCCCTCGCCTCTGCCCTGAGCGGGGGAACGGCAGCCCTCCGCTGCCTGGCTCTCTCCCCTGCGGGAGAAACCCGAGCCACCTTCCACCCCGGCCACCAGAAAAGCGGGCTGCCGAAGCACAGCTCAGTGGGACTATGAGAAAACATCTGCCCACTCGCCCTCCCCAAGCAACTCCCCCTTTGGCGTCCAAGTGACTTAGAGGTCATGCGATAGCCAGGAACGGACAGTCCACCAGGCAGCGGGAGCTCAAGGCCAAAGAGGCTCCCCCCACCCCAGCGCCGAGGCCTCTTCTGCGGCTGCTGTGCCCGGACTCTTGGGCTCCGGCCCTCCACCCCCGCCCCCCTTCCCTCTGTTCTTCCCCAAAAGCCAAAGGAAGGGGCTGAACAGGAAGAGGGTGAAGCGGTCCGGGTCGGGAGGGGGCTCCGCTGCCCTTTCCCTGGCCCGGGGCCTGCAGCGCAGAGGAGGGCGAGGGGCCGGCGGCCGGGGGCGATTAGGCTGCCGCCAAGCCGGGCAGCGAGTGGAATTAAGTCCCTGCCATCTGCCGAGGGCCGGCGCGGGGAGCGTGTCCGGGGCTGCGAGGAGGGGGCGGGGTGTAGAGAGGAGAAGCCGCAGGGGAAACTGAGGCGCACCGCGCTTCTCGCTCGCACCGGCGCGAGAAAGGGAAGAACGGGCCCCAGCCAGGCCAGGCCCCATGGGATCCGCGGTGCCGCACCTCCCGGCCCCGGACTTCACGCGAGTAGGGAAGGCGCGTGCAAAGAGAGGAGCGGGGAGGGCACGGTCTTTGCGTGACTCGCAGCTCTCCGAACGGGGTCCGTCCCAACTCCGACCTCCTCCCCCCGTCCCGCAGACTCCCGAGGATCCCTCGAGACGCGAGCGATCCGAAGGCGCGCGGCGGCCCGGGGCGCGAGCCTGAGTCCCGCCCGGGCCCGGACGCTGACCCGAGCCCAGTCGGGGTGCAGGCTCGGCTCCGGCCAGGCCCCGCTCCCCCGCCCCCGCCCCCGGACACGGACACCATTTTAGGTCGCGACATCCCGCAGCCTCCAGTCACCGGGCCGCGCTTCGGACGCCTCTTGGGCTCGGGGCGCCTGGACTTTGGGGACCCCAACCCTCCCTCCACGTTTACCCGGCAAGGGGGCTGTGCTTTCAACAGGCTGGGAGTTTCGTCCATCCGCCTAAAGGGATGGAGGCGACTGCGGGGCCTTCCTAGAAGCCGCCCCAGGGGGGCGGCGCGGAGAAGGGGGTAGTTGACCAAGTGGGGGAGGGGCGGGGGTATTTACCCGCCCCCCCCGGGGGCGGGGCCAAGGGCGGGTATTACCCCCGGTATGCTTACTTATTCCGCTCCAAGTGCGGGCCGAGACCCAGCGGTCTCTCCCCTGCTCCCGCCGCCACCGCCGCCGCCGCCGCCGCCGCCGCCGCCCTCCCCGCGGCCGCCGCTACTTCCTGCTTCTCTCCCGTTCAGCCTCCCCCTCCTTCAGCTCCCTCCGCGTTCCAGGTCTGGGCAGCCCGCTTCCGCACTCGCCATTGGCTCACACTCCCGTCGTTCAGCACTGCGCCCCTCCCGGCCCCGCACTGGGTTGGCCTTAAGTACTGCCGCTCGGAACTAGCCCCTCACAGTCCTCCCAGCCTCATTGGGCAAGGAGCCTAGTCCTTCTGAAGATGCCTCTCCCCATTGGTTGCGCCGGGCCCACCTGCCCCATCGGGGCATCTCAAAAATGACTGGCTTCTGCTACAGTCGCTTAGAAAGAAGCCAATCTGATCCCCTGCCTTCCCTCTGGAGGCGGTGACTATCCCAGGTGCGTCTCCGCCCCCTCACTCCCTATTGGCCACAATCCTTGAAGCCTGCAGTTCACTTATGCAAATTAAAAGAACTCTCAGCTTCTATTTGGTGGGTACTTTGAGGAGAACCTGGCTGACTCCGAACGAAGCCCGGATGCGTGGATCCGTTTGCTGTGCCTTCTCACGCTAAACCCCAGTGTCAGTCATGCCGTGCCGAAGTCACAAAATGGGACGTTACCCAAAACATTACGTCATCTGGTTGACCAGTTCCTTGCAGTCTTCCTACTGTCTAAATCGTCATATGACCTGCATGGATGGGGTTCTCGCGCGGGCCAGCTCCTGGGCGATGGCGTTACCCCTACCTTCTCCCTCTGCAGAAGCGCTTGCAGTGGGGGCGGGATTAGTTAAGAGTGTGGAAGGAACCTGCACCAGGAGCCCGGGACGGCTTTGCAGACCGGAAGTGGAGGAGAGGTGACGTTAGAGTGCTGGCGTGGCCTGAGCCATTCCGAAAGGGATCTTAAAGCGGCATGCTGGTAGGCTTCCTGAGCACGGGGACTGGATGGGACCGACCCTCGCTTCTATTTCCCATTTTAGGGCTCTCCTTTTCCCCGCCCCCGGCACGGGGTGGGGGTGGAGTCGAAGCCGGTTTTCCCGCGCTTTGTTGCCACGCCCCCGGAGGCGGGAGAAGGGGTGGGGATCCTCGGAAAATGAGTTGCCCACATATTCATAACACAGACGCAAGCCCCGCATGCCGCCTGGCGCGCCGCTGCCCAGCCCGCGGGCCTCCGCAGGCTGTCGGGTCCGCAGCAGCTCACCGCCGGGACCTGACTTTTAAACGTGGTTCTGGTACCCTGCGCAGGAGTCACTGGACCTCGGGACCTAGGACTCTCCGACGCGCGCGCCTTGAGGCTTTACATGGGTAATAGCGACCGTATTGAGATGCCAATCAGAGCCTCCGGGTGGAAATCTTCGCGCCACCACCGTGGAAATATGTGGTTCCCACCAGCAAACCGCTCGACCTCCCTGCACCGGTTTTCTCATGGATAAAACGGGGACTATAATACCCACCGACATGATTGTTTTTGTAAGGATTAAACGCGTTCAGAACATAAAAGTGCTTTGCAAAGCGACGGGCAAATGGAATTAGTGCTCCCCCGCCGGCCGCCTCCCTTGTGGAGGTTTGCCCGCAGTTACTCCAGCTCACGGGCTTCTTCCATTTCGGAACCACGAACTGGAGAAGCTCCTGGATGTGGCCAGACGGCACTCCATTCCCACCGATTCTTCCCGCGTGGAATAATAATTACTACTGATGCACACGTACTATGTGTGGGACCTATTATAAGAACTTTATATATATTAACTTACATAATCCTTACCGCAGCAGCGTGAGGGAGGTACTATTATTATCTCCATTTTACGGGGGAGGAAACTGCGGCACAGACAGGTTAAGTTAGGTCCCTTAGCCGAGGTCAAAGGCAGTGGAGTTGAAAGTCCTAAGGGTCTAGAAAGCTGAACACTTTCATAGATTCCCTTGCGGCGGGCTGTGAATAGAAGTTTGTTCTTCAATTAGACGCACTAGTCACTCACTTAAGAAATATTTTAACTCAGGGGCGCCTGGGTGGTTCAGTCCGTTAAGTGTCCGACTTCGGCTGAGGCCATGATCTCAGAGTTGGTGGGTTCCAACCCCACTTTGGGCTCTGTGCTGACAGCTCAGAGTCTGGAACCTGCCAGCCCAGAGCCTGCTTGGGATTCTCTGCCTCTCTCCTGCCTCTGCTCTGTCTCTGTCTCTCAAAAATGAATAAATGTTAAAAACATTTTTAATTAAAAAAACAAATATTTTTAATTATAAAAATGTTTAATGTTAATTTTTGAGAAAGAGACAGTGCTAGTAGCCAGGGAAGAGCAGAAAGAGAGAGAGGGAGACAGAGAATCCAAGACCGGCTCCAGGCTCCCGAGTTATCAGCACAGAGCCTGATGGAGGGCTCAAACCCATGAACTGTGAGATCATGACCTGAGCTGATGTTGTGCCTAACCGACTGAGTCCTCCAAGCACCCCAGAAATATTTTAATTCGACTAATGCTTGAGCATCATCTAGGAGTAAAATAATGTTGTAGGCACTGAGGATACAACAGTAAACAAAGCAGAAATCCCTGGCCTTCTGAAACGTACGGAGAAGACAAACAATAAATATGGTAAATAAGTAAGATAAATAGAAGCATGTTAGAGTCTATAACTGCCAGGAGAAAAATTAAGCAAGGCTATTAAGCCATGAAAAGAAATGCAAGAAGCTTAAATGCATATTCTAAGTAAAAGAAGTCACTGGAAAGTCTATATACTGTATGATTCCAACTCTGTGACATTCTGAAAAGGCAAAACTGAGGAAGCAGTAAAAAGATCAGGAATTGCCAGGTGTTCAGGTGGAGGAAGGAATGACTTGGTGGAACTCAGTGGATTTTTAGGTGGCGAAACTATTCTCTGTGATACTGTTATGGTGGGTCCATGACATCATATGTGTGTCAAAAGCCCTACTGTAAACTATGGACTTTAGTTAATATATCAATATTAGCTCATTAACTGTAACAAATGTACCACACTAATACAAGATGTTAGTGATTGGGAAAACTAGGGAGAAGGAAGTATAAGTAAACCTAAAACTGCTCTAAGAAATACTTTGTTAATCTTTCTTTAATGTAAAAAAGTAAAGCAGGAGGAGGGGGGCGCCTCGGTGGCTCGGTTGGCTAAGCATCTGACTCTTGATCTCAGCTCATCTTGATCTCAGGGTCATGAGATCAAGCCCCACGTTGGACTCTGCACTGGGTATGAAGCCTACGTAAAAAAAAAATAAAAGATAAATGAGGCAAGGAAGGTGGACAGGAAGTGTGGGGGGATTGCAATGGCCTTTCTGAGAAGGTGGCATTCAAGTAAAGGCTGAAAATTGGTGAGTGAGCCATGCAGCTACCTGCATAGCTGTGAGAACATTCCAGAAAGAGGGAACAAATACAAGATCTTGAGGTGGGAGCATGCTTCAGAGGCATAGGGGTGGGATGAGCGGGTCCAGGCCACCAGATGCTTTTGGAAAGACTTTGGTGTTGTCTCAGAGTGGGATGGGAAGGAAATAGGACACAGTGGCCTGACTTTTTAAAAGGGGTGAGCGTGCAGGGAAATGCAAATCAAAACCACAATAAGGTATCACCTTATGCTTGTCACAATGACTAAAATAAAACACACAAAAAACAAGTACGCAGATGTGGAGAAAAGGGAACCCTCATGCACTATTGGTGAGAATGCAGACTGGCACAGCTACTGTGGAAGACAGTGTGGAGATTCCTCAAAAAATTAGAACTACCCTATGAGCCAGTAATTGCACTACTGGGTATTTACCCAAAGAATACAAAAACACTAATTCAAAGGAATACATGTGCCCCTATGTTTATTGTAGCATTACTTACAATAACCTAATTATGGAAGCAACCTAAATATCCATTGATACATGAATGGGTAAAGATGGGAGGGAGATAGATAGATAGACAGATCATGGAATTACTCAGCCATATAAAAGAATGAAATCTTGTCATTTGCAACTACATGGATGCAACTAGAGAGTATAATGCTAACTGGGATACATCAGTCAGAGAAAGACAAATACCATATGATTTCACTCATGGAGAATTTAGGAAACAAAACAAAACAAAACAAGAAAAAAAAGGAGACAAGCCAAAAAACAGACTCTTAACTATAGAGAACAAACTGATGGTTACCAGGGGCGCCTGGGGGGCTCAGTCGGTTAAGCACCCAACTCTTGATCTTGGCTCAGGTCATGATCACACCGTTCGTAAGATTGAAACCCACATGGGGCTCTACACTTACAGCATGGAGCCTACTTGAGATTCTCTGTCTTTCCATCCTCTCTCTCTCAAAATAAGTAAATAAACTTTAAAAATAAAAACAACAACAACTGATGGTTACCAGAGGGAAGGTGGATGGGGGGATGGGTGAAATAGATGAAGAGGATTAAGAGTACACTTACCATGATGAGCAATGGAATTGGTGAACTATTATATTGTACACCTGAAACAAATATAACACTGTATGTTAATTACACTAGAATTAAAATTTTTTAAAGGAGAAAAATCTGTCTAAATAAATAAAACACCTTTAAAAACAAAGTTGGATGTGGGGTATGAGAAAAAGAAAGAAGGGTGCTTGGGTGGCTCAGTTGGCTAAGCATCTGACTTTGGCTCAGTTCATGATCTTGAGGTTTGTGAGTTTGAGCCCTGCATCGGGCTCTCTGCTGACAGCTCAGAGCCTGGAGCCTGCTTTGGATTCTGTCTCTCTCTCTCTCTCTCTCTCTCTGCCCCTCTCCCACTCATGTTCTGCCTCTCTCTCTCTCTCTCTCTCTCAAAAATAAGTATTTTTAAAAATTTTTAGAAAGAAAGAAAGAAAGAAAAAGAAACTCAAGACCTTGAGGCCTGAAGTAGTAGAATGATGTTGCCGTTTGTCTTCTATAACTTTTTTGTTAAAAAAAAAACAAAAAAAAACAAACACGCCTAACATGGGGCTTGAACTCAAACCCTGAGACTGAGTCACATAATGTACTGACTGAGCCAGCCAGGCACCCCTAATGTTCCATTTCTTGAGCTGGGAAGGCTACCAGGAGAAGCGGTTTCCAGGGCGAGTTCAGCAGCTCAGTGTCATTCGTGTTCAGTCATATGACATATCCAAGTAGAGATATACATTTGGGTGTCATCAGCTTATAGCTAGTATTTACAATCCCTAGCAGAATGGATGTGATCACCAAGGGAACATATGAAGATAGAAAAGAGAAAAGTCCAAGGACTGAGCCGTGGGGAACTCCAGAGTTTGAAGGTTAAGGCAGTAAGATCACTAGTAAATGGGGCTGAGAAAGAACAGCAAAGACTCCCTCTCTCTCTGACCCTCCCCTGCTCACGCTGTCTCTCTCTCTCTCTCCTAGAAATAAATAAAAAAACATTAAAAAAATTTATAAAAAAAAAAAAAGAACAGCAAAGAAAAGGAGAGGGGCACCCCACTGGCTCAGTCAGGGGAGCACGCAACTCTTAATCTTGGGGCTGTAAATGCAAACCCCACATTGGGTGTAGAGGTTACTTAAAAATAAAATCTGGAGCAAAAAAGGTCGGGGGGGGAACCAAGAGATATTGTATTTTTGGAGCCACCTAAAGAAGGTGTTTCAGGGGCACCTGGGTGGCTTAGTCGGTTAAGCGCCCGACTTTCGCTTAGGTCATGATCTCGCAGTTCGTGGGTTCGAGCCCCGCGTCGGGCTCTGTGCTGACTGCCAGCTCAGAGCCTGGAGCCTGTTTCAGTCTGTGACTCCCCTCTCTCTGACCCTCCCCTGCTCATGCTGTCTCTCTCTCTCCAAGAAATAAATAAAACATTAAAAAAAAAAAAAGAAGGTGTTTCAAGGAGGAGGAGAAAAGAATGATAAACTGTCAAATGCCACTCAAAGGTCAAATAAAAAGAAGCCTGAGAACTGACCAATGGATTAAGCAAAATGGAGGTCATGGGTGAGCACAATAAAGACAGATTAGCTGGACTGGTGACCACAAGAGCCTGCACGTAGTGGGTTCAAAAGAATGATGGGGGGGGGGTGGCGGAGACAGTGACTTTCTTTCCAAGACAATTCTTTCCAAGGAGGGAAGGAGAGAGATGGGGTGATACCTGCAGGGGAAACAGGTGAGGAAAGGACTACTTCGAGATGAAGGAATTGCACTATGTTGGTACACCGAGGGGAAAGATCCTGTAGAGAGGAAAATCTCAGGTTGTACCAGAGACGAAAAAAGTTCTGGAGCCAAATGGTTAAAAAGGTGAGGGGTGCGGTCTAGTTCACAAGTGGAGGGATGTGTAGAGTTCACCCAGAACAGCAGGAGAGGAGGCAGAGTGAGTGGGCGTGGCAGGCAGGCTGTGAAAATCTCTCCAGTTGCTGCAGTGTAAGAAACAAGGTCATCCCCGAAAGTGCAAGTGCGGATGATGGAGGGCCGGAGGTTTGAGGAGAGGGAAGGTAGGACATGGGCATTCAGGGGCCAATCAAGGGACTGAGAGGCCAGAGGGTTGGAAGGCGCATTTACAAGGATACTGAAATCAAGAATTAAGATAGCTGTGGGGAGAAGGGGGCAGCTGATGGCTGCAACAGACAGAGGTGGTGGTGGTTTAATCAGAAGGTACTACTACGTGTGTGTGTGTGTGTGTGTGTGTGTACATTACTAGTTCCCCAAAGGCTCCCTCTTAGCTCTCCCCAGGGAATAATTGTTACTATCTGCTTTTATCACCATTGATTCATTCCACATCTTCTTGAACTTCATATAAAATAAAATCATAGAGGGACGCCTGGGTGGCTCAGTCAGTTAAGTGTCCAACTTCAGTTCAAGTCATGATCTCACAGCTTGTGAGTTCAAGCCCCACATCTGTGCTGACAACTTAGAGCCTGGAGCCTGCTTCAGATTCTGTGTCTCCCTCCCTCTCGGCCCCTTCCCTTACTCACAATCTCTCTGTCTCTGCCTCTCTCAAAACTAAACACTAAAAATTGTTTTAAAAAATAAAGTGAACAGTTGAGTGGCATTCAGTATAACACGATGTTATGTACTACCACATCTAACTCCAGACATTTTCACCTCCCCAGAAGAAAACCCCATATGCATTAAGTAATTGCTCCAATTCCCCACCTCCCAAGCAATCTGTGGTGTTTCTGTGAATTTTCCAATCTGGTTATTTCATATAAAGGGAATCATACAATATATGACCTTTTATATCTAGCTTCTTTCACTTGGCAGAATGTTTCTAAATTCATCCAAGAAATTCTTAATTTTAATAAAGTCTAATTTATCAACCTTTCATTTACAGTGAGTGTTTTTGTGTTCTGGTTAAGGTTGAGATTTTTTTTTCTAGAACCTTTATTTGTTTTACTTTTCACATTTAAATTCAATGATCTATTATGAATAAATGCATATGGTGTGAGGTTAGGGATCATAGGTTTTTTTTCCCACTATATGGATATTCACCATTTGTTGAAAAGATACCTGGGTAGCACCTTGGAGCACCTGGGTGGCTCAGTAGATTAAGTGTCCATCTCTTGATTTCTGCTCAGGTCATGATTCCAAGGTCATGGGATCAAGCCCCATGTTGGGCTCTGTACTGTGTGGGGAGTCTCCTTAAGATTCTCCCTCTCCCCCACCCCTGTTTCTTTCTCTCTCACACACACACACCTTCTCTCTCTCACCCTCTGCCATTTTCCCAAACATGTGTGCGCATGTGTGCATGCTGTCTCTCTCTTTAAAAAAAAGAAAAAGAAGAAAAGACCATCCTCTCCCCCCACCAAGTTGCAATGTAGTAGCACTGTGTTCTTGAAATGAAGAGTTCCAGTAGTAACCAGTAACTTCCTGATATCCTCCCCACTTCCTGGTCATGGCAAAGATGGCAGCTTCCCTGGCAGACTGGTTCCGCCATTTTCTGAGAATCACTCCCGGAGGCCCAGGCTAGAGCCCTCCCCCGTGGCCCTTCCAAGCACTTCTCAAACACCCAATTCTATAAATTGAATTTCTTTCTTCTTAAGGTTGGGTTTTGGTTTTTGCACTGAACCCTGACCAATCAAGCCCTCACACTTGTGCGTGCTACTCATCAGGCTGGTCCCCAGTACTGCTGGTGCATATGTTGTTGCCTGGAGCTTAAATTTGTCTAATTTTCCCAGCAGCTGCCTTGTTACTGGGTAGATGGAACTATGTAACAAAGAAGGAAAAAGCCTTCTTGTGGTTTATTTTGGACTGTTGCCCCCAAGGGAAAAATGAGCCACTGCAACGGCCATAAGTGAGTGTGCCGAGTGTAGCCCAAGTCAGCTCAGTTTCATCCTACACCGCAGTTCTCACCCGGGTAGGCTCACCATTCAGACAATAGAAGGCCTCACACTCCCTGACCTCAACACACCTTCTTCAATCCATACCTCTCCCTGTACCCCATCCACAAACATCAGCACCTTGGCCTCCCGGCTCTGCGGGTGTGCTACTCTAATCTCCCACCTGAGTTCCGGAGTGCCACCCAGAAATGCCACAGACGCTCCCGAGGCCCCATGATGAGAACCAATTCACGTTGTCTCATCCCTGGATTTGCATTTCAGGGAGAGTTACCACCACTCACCCACACACAGAAATCTGGGAGGCATCGTTTACTCATCCCTCTTCCCTGTCGCCGGTGATGACCAAGCCTTGCCAGTTCTGCCTTCTTAATAGTTCTCATACCTGCCTCCCAAGCCATAGTCACCGCCCTTGTTTCAGCCGGCACCCCCTCTCACTTGGTTGTGTGCCCTTATCCTTGCCCTGCCCCGAGAATTTTCTTCTATAAAACAAAACTAATCATATTCAGAAGCTCAAAACCCTTCCTTCTCTCCAAATGCCTGCGCACTCGAAGATGCACAGATGCGGGTGAAGTAAAGGCAGTGTTTTACGCCAACAGAAACAGAGAACTGAACGCCAGCATATTCCCCCATAAGAACTCTTACGGGATTGGCAGCTCTTTCTGCCCACGGGTCCTGTCCCTGTGCTTTAATAAAATCACCTAAAAAGAAAAAAAAATAACATTACAGGATTGCCTTCTGGGAAAAGACAAACTATTTCAGAAAGGTCTATGAAGCAAAATTTTGTGAGAAAAAAATTAATAAATTTGTGGGTAAGGCTAATGACCATACCTGACTCATGTAGTGTAAAAGCAGGACAGATTTTTGGGTATAGAGGATATGCTATATATACTCATTTGTTTTTGCTCCTTCCTGAAATCTACTGAAATGATAATAAAGGAGTTTTTGAGAAAACATAAGCTCACGAAGACACAGAATGGAAAGTGACATTCTGGAAGCTAGAAAGCCAATTAATGTACGTAACTGACTGCACAGAACAAAGAAAACTGAATTCTAAGTCAGAGGCCAGAAGCTGGAAGACAAGTTGGTTAGAAGGCGAGTCCCAGACCCCATGATCATCAGGCATCGGCAACGCTAGGTATCTCTGACGGGCATGCTAAAGGCAGGGTGGAAAATAGGAAAACTATTTGAAACTCTAAGGAGGATTGTGTCCCAGGTCGCTTGCTTCATTCCATGCTCTTCTGTGACGGTCCCTCCTCCGCCATGGCAGAAAGGTGGAGTTTTGTGCTCCAGAGAGGGCAGGAGTATAGTCCTAAAAAAAAAAAAAGGACCGAAATAACATTTACATCCTGAATTCTGAGAACCCCAGCCCTTTCCCCAAACTCAGTACCCACAATGCTAGCGATCAGAACCATACATTCCCAGTAGGAGACTGGAATATGCTTGCTTGGAAGACTCTGATCTAAAGATACTGACGTTGGGGATTCCCGCAGGAAAAGGCCTGGCTAGATCATGCTAGAAAGAACCTTCCAGCTAACAACTCTCCAACTAAGGCTCAAAAATATTGTCTCCCACACACCCCAGAGACAGTAAAACTTGGAGAAGGTAAAACCCTGCCCTGCCAATTCATGAGGCTGAGATAAGACAGACAGAAAGTTCCCCCCACCCCCCCAGGTTAACAAGAAACTCTATTTCTCCCAAGGTACATGGCAATAAAGTTCCTAACATCTCCCCGTCTGTGACTACTGCTTTCTCACTCACTGAGAAACCTTGTTCTCTAAACTCATAGGCCATTAGAAACATTGCTGTTTGAAAGCATATCAGTAAGAATGAATCACTCTCTTTTTGCCTGAAGGATTCGAGTCACCTTGAGACAGAGAAGCAGCTTTGGTTTACACCCCGGGTGCTGGGCTGCAGATAAGGGGTTTCTGGACACAGCATTCTACAGCAGTGTTTACTTCACGGGCCAGCCCTGACAGTGACCTCTTTACAAGGATCCCTGTTTACCTTGAGCCTATCAGAACACTGCTTCATTTAAATTTCACCCGAGCCTTACCCTCGCCCCAAGTCCTGTCATGCATGTAGCTCTTCCTCTGGGGAGGGACCTGACAGTTCCTCTGGTCCCCGGTCTCCCCACTGCCCCACAGGCCAGTACCCCCAAGTTGGCTGTTGGCTGGCCGGGCCAGGGCAACTCTTTCAAAGAAGACTAGAGGCTTTGGCACCAAGTAAGAAGCAAACCGAAAATGAGGTCCAGTGGAATATGGGAAATGGGATCGACGCGGGCAAGAAGCAAGGAGAATTGCGGGATGAGAGTGAAGGGAAGTGACGGGGGAGAGGCCAAAGAAGTCAGAGAGGATCAGTTCAGGAGCTTTCAGGAAAGACGGGGCGGGGGCGGGGGGGGGGGCGGCGGGGGGGGAATTGATGGTGATGTCAGAGGAAATGCAGACAGATGGAGAAGAGTTTAAGAAGACATAAAACACTTCAAGGAAGGAAAAGTATCACAGGGACACGTCTATGAATGATATTTACATAGTCGAAATAATGTCAGTTCTGAAGAGTTCTTTAACCAAAGTTGTTATATAATTATATGGAGGAAGTGGAGGGGGGGGACGGTGAGAAAATGGAACACATGAGCCCTTATCCTCCAATTTAGAAATCCATGTGTCATATTAAAAAGTAAAACATCAAGTATTCACAATATAAGATGTTATTTATTTATTTTTATTTTTTTTAAATGTTTTTATTTCTAGGAGAGAGAGAGACAGCATGAGCAGGGGAGGGTCAGAGAGAGAGGGAGTCACAGACTCTGAAACAGGCTCCAGGCTCTGAGCTGGCAGTCAGCACAGAGCCCGACGCGGGGCTCAAACCCACGAACCGAGAGATCATGACCTAAGCGAAAGTCGGACGCTTAACCGACTAAGCCACCCAGGCGCCCCATAAGATGTTATTTAGAAATGCGGACGTAACTGGTAAACTTCGAGGTGCAGGATTTGAAAGTGGCTGCTTCTGGGTAGGGGAAAATGCAGACAGTGGGCTGGGACGTGTGGCTTTTAACAAGTATTGTAACTGTTTAACTCCAAATTATGTGCATGTATAACTTTAAAAAAATGAAAACAACAAAAGATAGAACTCGGTTAAGCCTCCAGCTCTCAGTTTTGGCTCAGGTCATAATCTCACAGTTCATGAGTTCGAGACCTGTGTTGGGCTCTGTGCTGACAGTGTGGAGCCTGCTTGGGATTCTCCCTCTCCTTTTCCCTTTACCCCACCCCCTACCCAGTAAATAAATTTTAAAAAAGAAAAGATAGAACTAAAATCTTGAGCATAACTGCATATTAGTTGGGACGGGTTAATTAAGGTAGTCTAGGTTTATTTTTTTAATTTTTTTTAATGTATTTATTTCTAGGAAAGAGAGAGAGAGAGACAGCGTGAGCAGGGGAGGGTCAGAGAGAGAGGGAGACACAGAATCCGAAGACAGGCTCCAGGCTCTGAGCTGTCAGCACAGAGCCCGACGCGGGGCTCGAACCCACAGACTGTGAGATCAGGACCTGAGCCGAAGCCGGACGCTTAACCGGCTGAGCCACCCAGGTGCCCTGGTAGTCTAGGTTTTTAATTTTGATTGTTAAATTAAGTAGTCAAGCTAAATTGTTTCATTTTAACATTAGTAAAATAAGAGTATATAATTTCCAAGCAGAAAAAATGAATGGAGGGGGACTCAAATAGTCCAATAGAAGACAAGAAAGGAGAAAAATAAATAAATAAAAGACTAAAAAAATTCTGGACAGATGAAAACCACAAAACAAAGGGGCACCTGGGTGGTTCAGTCCGTTAAGCATCTGAGCCTTGATTTCGACTCAGGTCATGATCCCAGGGTCATAGGATCGAGCTCCGAATTGGGCTCAGCATGGAGCATGGAGCCTGCTTAAGATTCTCTCTCTCTCTCTCTCTCTCTCTGCCCCTCCCTTGCTCTCTCTCTCTCAAATAACAAAAATAAATTTAGAAGAATGAATGAAGAAGAAAGAAAGAAAGAAAGAGAGAGAGAAAAAGAGAGAGAGAGAGAGAGGAAGGAAGGAAGGAAGGAAGGAAGGAAGGAAGGAAGGAAGGAAGGAAGGAAGGAAGGAAGAAAGAAAGAAAGAAAGAAAGAAAGAAAGAAAGAAAGAAAGAAAGAAAGAAAGAAAGAAAGAAAGAAAGAAAGAAAGAAAGAAAGAAAGAAGGAAGGAAAGGAAAACCAATGGGGCGCCTGGTGGCTCAGTTGGTTAAGCTTCCGACTTTGGCTCGGGTCATGATCTCGCAGTTCGTGGGTTCGAGCCCCACGTCGGGTTCTGTGCTGACAGCTCAGAGCCTGGAACCTGTTTCAGATTCTGTATCTCCCTCTCTCTCTGACCCTCTCCTGCTCATGCTGTCTCTCTTTCTCTCAGGAATAAATAAAAAACATTAAATAAATAAATAAAATAATGAAAACCACCAAAAAAACATTTGCTAGAAATGAATCCAATGATATCATAATCATAATCAATGTAAATAAAGTAAATTCTCCAGTTAAAAGTCAATATTTATTAGGCTAAATACAAATTAATATCCAGCTATATATTGATTATAAGAGACATATCTAAAACATAAAAAATATAAAGGTTCAAAGTAGAAGAATAGAAAATATATGTGTGCCAGGCAAATACTAACCAAAAGAAAGTTAGTGTAGATGTATTAACATATATGTATGTAATAAAATAAAATAAAATTTGTAACAAAAATTACTTACAGATAAAAAGAGCTACTATACTGATTTGTTTCAATTCACCACAAAGATATGATTATTATAAATCTATGTTTTTTATTTTTTTAAATGTTTAATGTTTTATTTATTTTTGAGAGAGACAGAGTGTGATAGGGGGAGAGGCAGAGAAAGAGGAAGACACAGAATCTGAAGCAGGTTCCAGGCTCTGAGCTGTCAACACAGAGCCTGATGTGGGGCTCGAATGCATGAACTGCAAGATCATGACCTGAGCCAAAGTCAGACACTTTAACCAACTGAGCCACCCAGGTGCCCCTATAATGCTCTTTTGTAAATTAAAAAATATATATTTATTTTGAGAGAGAGAGAGAGAGAGAGAGACCGAGTGCAGGGGTGAGGCAGAGAGAGAGAATCTCAAGCAGACTCCAGGCTGTCAGCACAGAGCCCGATGCAAGGCTTGAACCCACGAACCGTGAGATCATGACCTGAGCTGAAACCAAGAGTCAGATGGCTCTTGGCTTTAACAACAGAGCCACCCATGGAGTGCCTGGGTGGCTTAGCCGGTTGAGCGTCTGACTTTCGCTTAGATCATGATCTCGTGGTTCGTGGGTTCGAGCCCCGCGTCGGGCTCTGTGCTGACTGCCAGCTCAGAGCCTGGAGCCTGTTTCTGATTCTGTGACTCCCTCTCTCTCTGACCCTCCCCTGCTCATGCTGTCTCTCTCTCTCCTAGAAATAAATAAAAAATATTAAGGAAAAAAATTTAAAAAAAAACAAAAAAACAGAGCCACCCAGGTGTCCTGTGTTCTTAATAATATAGTTTCAACTTTATCAAGAAAAATTGACAGAACTTCCAGGAGAGATTGATAAATCCACCACGCTTGTGGGAAATCTTAACATATATCTCTCAGTTAATTGATGGATCAAGAAAACAGAACAAGTATACATAACTGTATGTTTTTCATTAAGAATATAGAAGAATCAGGGGCGCCTGGGTGGCTCAGTTGGTTAAGCATCCGACTTCGGCTCAGGTCATGATCTCGCGGTTCGTGGGTTCCAGCCCCGCGTCAGGCTCTGTGCTGACAGCTAGGTCAGAGCCTGGAGCCTGTTTCAGATTCTGTATCTCCCTCTCTCTCTGACCCTCCCCTGCTCTCTCTCTCTCTCTCTCAGAAATAAATAAATTTTTCAAAAAATATTAAAAAAATTTTTTAAAGAGTATAGAAGAATCAAACAACACAAAGTTTTGACCTAAGAAAGCCCTGTAGTCAATCACTAAAGAATACATTTTCTTTTCTCATACACATACAACACTCGAAAAGATTTATTGAGATATAACTGACATATGATAAACTGCACACATTTAAAAGGTATAATTTGATAAGTTTCTTTTCTTAATTAAATGTTAGGTAAGTTTCACCTTAGTATGCCTCCACGGAACCATCACCACCATCAAGATAATGAACGTATATTCATCAATCCGAGAAGGTTACCCATGCCCCTGTTATCTTGGGTGACAGTGCAACTGGTTTAAAGATGACGTTTTCCACCTCTTGCAGCTGCTTGTGACTGGGTGACTTCTGGGCATATAAGCATAAAAAGATGTGAGTGCTGTTTACCGGACGGATCCTCGCGGAAAGCTCTCCTTAAAGAAGGCAGACAGCTGGCATGTACCCTTTTCAGTCCTTTTGATCCCTTTTCCCTTCTTCCCACTTTCTGTGTGCTGTTTGGAGCCCAGACCTGATGACTGAAGGACCGTGGGACCGGGAGGCACACTGAGGATGGAAAACGCAGGGAATCGCAAGGAACCTGGAAAGCCGAGGAAGCCCTGACACTAGCTTGGCCCCGGGCCACCTACGTCCAGACTTCATTCCCTTGAGGGGAAAGTTACCTTCCGTCTCATTTCAGTCTCCGCTATTTCCAGTCTCAGTTACAGACATAAATGCAGTTCCAATCTGACGGAAGTGGGGTTGTGTGCGTGACGGTACCTGAAAAGTGGCATTTGCTTAGGGGATGTGTGTCAGGCAAGTATTTAGAGAGGACTGGCTCCACTGCCGGCTGGGAAGTTGGAAAGCCCTAGAATCCACAACCTCCGATGAACTGGTCGCTCACTGCACCTTAGGAAGCTACTAACAAAGGGTTTTGTGTTCCGGTTTGTTGTTGGTGCTGCAGCAGAATTCTCCGTGAGACATGAAACTATGCTTGAACCAGACTGTACGTGGAACAGGACAGGGGAGGGGAAGGGAAGGGAAGGGAGGGGAGGGGAGGGGAGGGGAGGGGAGGGGAGGGAGGAGAGGAGAGAAAAGGAGAGAAAAGGAGAGGAAAAGAAAAAAAAAAGAAAAAAGGAAAGAAACAGAAATAACACCACTAAGGAAAGCACTCTCTCTTCTTGCGCGCGCGCGCGCACACACACACACACACATACACACACACACTCAGNGGAGGGGAGGGGAGGGGAGGGAAGGGAGGAGAGGAGAGAAAAGGAGAGAAAAGGAGAGGAAAAGAAAAAAAAAAGAAAAAAGGAAAGAAACAGAAATAACACCACTAAGGAAAGCACTCTCTCTTCTTGCGCGCGCGCGCGCACACACACACACACACATACACACACACACTCAGGAATATACAAGTTGACTGAGAGCCTCATTATATGGAGGCTGCCAGATTGAAAGAGCCAATTGGTTCTCTGCCCCAAACCGAAGCAGTTGAGAATGGCAGTTGCTAAGCAGTCCCTCGCTAGGAGATAACATTGGGGCCCCCAAGCCTTTGCCCATCTCCCTGGGTTATGAGCGCTGTGCTTGCCAACAGGGCGTGACCCCCGCAGAGATCAGCTTAGCTCTGATGTCTTCCCCTTCGAGCCTTAAAGAACTGGGGGGATGGTCAGGGCACAGAGGCCAATATGCAAAATAGGAGTTTCTAGCCTCAGTGTGATATCTTTGGCCACGGTAACTCATGTTCAAGAATTGACTGGAAGCTACTAATTATTTCATGAAACTTCGTTAACAAAACCACAAACAAACACAAGCAAAAATCTACACCTGGCCTGCAGTAGTCTATGGCTGGACCCACTACACAGAAGTGGCTTCCCCTAGAGATGGCTGCCAGAGCCGTATGTCACTCAAGAAGAGTATCACCAGGGGCGCCTGGGCGGCTCAGTTGGTTAAGCGTCTGACTTCAGCTCAAGTCATGATCGCACGATTCGTGGGTTCGAGCCCCGCTTCGGGCTCTGTACTGACAGCTTCATATTCTGTGTCTCCCTATCTCTCTCATGCTCTGTCTCTCTGTCTCTGTCTCTCAAAAATAAATACTAAACATTAAAAAACTTTTAATGAAAAAAATAAAAGAGATATTGAGTGCTGAAGGGATGTATTGCTGCAGAGTCTAGTAGTTACCCATCTAAGCTCTATTCTCTGCACTATGGGGTATTTACCCAAAGAATACAAAAACACTAATTCAAGGGATACATGTACCCTTATGTTTATAGTAGCATTATCTACAATAGTCAAGATATGGAAGCAGCCCAGTGGCTGTCGATTGATGAATGGATAAAAAAGATGTGATATATACAATGGAATATTACTCAGCCATAAAAAAGAATGAAATCTTGCCACTTGCAGTGATCTGGATGGAGCTAGAGAATATTATGCGAAGTGAAATAAGTCAAAGAAAGACAAATACCACATGATCTCCCTAATACGTGGCATTTAAGAAACAAAACAAATAAGCAAAGGGACAGAGAGAAAGACAGAAACCAAGAAACAGACACTTAGCTGAACGAACGGATGGTTACCAAAGGGGACGTGGGGGATGGGTGAAATAGGTGCAGGGGATTAAGGAGGATATGTGTCATGATGAGCACTGGGTGATTAAAAAAACCCACATAACTCCATTCTCCTATTCTTCATTAGAATAACTCTTATATTTCTCGTGTTCCCTGATAGCTAAGAGTGGCCATGTGACAAAATTCTGGCAAATGAGATGTAAGCCAAATTTGTTGGATGAGACATACAAGAAACCTTTGAAAAGGGGCAAAAAGGGGCACCTGGGTGGCTCAGTCGGCTAAGCGTCCGACTTTGGCTCAGGTCATGATCTCACGGTTTGTGGATTCGAGCCCTGCTTCGGGCTCTGTACTGACAGCCAGCTCAGAGCCTGAAGCCTGTCTTCGGATTCTGTGACTCCCTCTCTCTCTGACCCTCCCCTGTTCACTCTGTCTCTCTGTCTCTCTCTCAAAAATAAATAAAAACTATCAAAAAAAAAAAAAGAAACAGTGAAAAAAAAAGAAAAGAGGTGATGATTTATATGACTGGGCTGTTAGAACCTTTGAACAACAGGGGCCTAAATGCTGGCTTTCTCTTGGGGGGAGTGATATTTGAGGAGACACAGGGGGCGCTCCACACTGCACAGTCCCCAAGTGCCCTGTTTGCAGCACATGCCCATTGACCTCTTGCATAGTGCCCTGAGCTTCCGGCCCACAGTGGCTTACCATCAAGGTCTTCTTCCCCTGCAGGGGCCCCTCTTGGGCAGCGGCCCATCTAGATGGTTCAAGCCAAAGTACTTTTCATGATGTCTTCTTTGTTCGTGGAAACTCCCACATTCTTACCATGCCAGATGCTGGAAATGCAGGCTACCCCCTCGTATCAGGTCCTGGCTCAAGCCAACCAAACCATCAGTAAATACTAACCTCTATGATCTTATGCATCTTACAAATGCCAGGAAGCTCATACCAAGTTCTTCCAGAACTCTCAGTGCTCTGCTTGTGCTTTTTGGCAGCACGGGGACAGTAACTCCAGCACCCAAGAAACATCCAGCCAAGGGGTGAGGTGCTCACCTCTGCTTCTCGCAAGTACCCCCAGTCTCCATTCTCTCCTTACTCGGTCTGTAGCCTCTGCTCACCTCCCTCACAATGAGGGGTGGGGGGGAACCAGAACAGACTAATTATTCTATCTCCATACCTCTTCATTCCCTCATCAAATTTTTCATCTTCTATAGGCTGACAATGATGATAGGGACCATCATTGTTGGAAGAGCGGTTCTGTTTTGTCCAGTCCTCTTTCTGTACAATGGGGAGTACATACGTGCTCCTCTTCTCTCCTTGAGAATTCAGCTCAAATTCCAAGACAACAGGAAAACTCTCTTTCAAGATCCTGTTACATGCGCACTACCGCCTTTATTTTTCACATCCACTGTAGGAGTCAGAGAAATGACATAATTGAGACTTCGGGAAGAAGCCTCTGGTTAAATATGAATGGGGCATACACATTTATCTCTGTTCTCTCCAGAAGCCATGTCAAAATGAGAGTAAGGAAATAAAAAAGCATAAAAGCACAGGGCAAAGAGAGAGAAGACTACAGCAATGAGAGATATAATTTTGAAAAATGGAAAGTCATATGTGTGGGGTTTTAAATCCATAAGTTTGAATATTTTCCATTCTGCTCATGAGGTATGGAGTAGGAATCCAAGGTATAAGTTCATTGGAGTCTTAGAACTTATAAAGACTTTAAAAATTAGAAGTTATTAGTTCTTTGAAAGCAGGATCAGGAGGGTTGAAAATTCCTTTTAGGGGACAATGACCGAGGAGAAAAAGCTTACAGGAACGCAAAGACTGGTCCCTTCCTCATCCACCACACAGCGAGACCCACCAGCTGACTTTTTCTGGACCCTCTATGAGCTTTCGATTGCTCTTTGGACCTCACACTTAAGTCAGAACAGGTAGCCAAGGATCAATGAAGAGTTGAAGGCAGCCTTAAACATGAAAGACAAGAAAAGAAGCCAAGAAGATAATGGATAATGAAGGGATCAGAAGAAAATTCCAGGAAAACCTAAGGGTGGCTCAGTTGGTTGAGCATCCAACTCTTGAGTTTGGCTCAGGTCATAATTCCAGGGTTGTGAGATTGAGTCTTGAATTGGGCTCTTTGCTGTCAGTGCAGAGCTTGCTTTGGATCCTCTGTCCCCCTCTCTTTCTGCCTCTCCCCTGCTTGTTCTCTCTCTCTCTCTCTCTCTCTCTCTCTTCCTCTCTCTCTCAAAAATTAACAAACACTAAAAAAAAAAATTCTCTCTCAGGTTGCAGTGTGAGTTCGAGCCCTGCATCAGGGTCTGTGCTGACAGCTTGGAGCCTCCTTCAGATTCTGTGTCTCCCTCTCTCTCCATCCCTCTCCTGTTCGTGCTCTATCTCTCTCAAAAATAAATTTTAAAAAAAACATTAAAAAAAACTTTAGGGGCACCTGAGTAGCTCAGTTGGTTAAGCATCTGACTTAGTTTCAGGTTACAACCTCACAGTTCGTGGGTTCGAGCCTGAGTCAGGATCTGTGCTGACAGCTCAGAGCCTGGAGCCTGTTTTGGATTCTGTGTCTTTTCCCTGCCCCTCCCCTGCTTGCACCCTGTCTCTCTCTCCCAAAAATAAATTTCTTATTAAACAATTGTTAATTGTTAATTAAAAAATAAATTTAAAAGTGTATACATATTGTTCATCCCTCTCTCATATGATATGAAAACAGTGTGATCTTTGAAGCATCTTATGTCAGTTTTATAGGGATGATGATTTAAAATGGAGATAATTATGCTACCCAAGATGTCCTGAACCAGTATGTCTCTGAGATCTGGCAGTGACATTTAACTGAATGACCCAGTGATTTTTAGGTATCCTAATGGAATCTATTACAAAAACACATCCTGGGGAGCGCCTGGGTGGCTAGGTCGGTAAAGTGTCTGACTTTGGCTCAGGTCATGATCTCACAGTCTGTGGGTTTGAGCCCCGTGTCGGGCTCTGTGCTGACAGCTCAGAGCCTGGAGCCTGCTTCGGATTCTGTGTGTGTCTCTCTCTCTGACCCTCCCCCACTCACTTTCTGAGCCAAAGTTGGACGCTTAACTGACTAAGCCACCCAGGCACCCCAGATTTGGGGTATTTTAAGGAGGTAAGAGGGGCAGGACTTCTACACTCCTTGACAGGGAGGATGGAAGAAAAGAGAAAAACCAAAGCTGACTCAGTCCGTTGGGAAAAACAAAAACAACAGATATGGGGCAAAGATGAGATGGGTTAGGTCATCCCAAGAGAAGGTTCTGTGTCTGGAACCCTCTCTGGGTTTGAAACTCTGGAAGGGGTTTCCATCTATAGGTTGAAGCTAGAGACGCAGGAGTCGGCACATAAAACTGTGATAGATGTTGGAGTGCCCCAGGAACGACATGTTGAAGATGGGGAGTGCAAGAGGGTACAGAGTGAGAAGAAAACCCAAGACAGGATCCTGAGGAATCCTAACACATAAGGAAAGAGCAGCGAAAGGAGAAGCCTGAGAAGTGCTGAAATGGAGGAGTCAAAAAGATGGGGGTGGAAATAGTGCAGAGCACCATTGCAGAAGCCAGCAGAAACAAGTTCAAAGAAGGGATGTTTAACCAGGTCAAGTGCGCGGAGATGGCAAGCAAGAGAAGGGATCGGTTTTGTAAGGAGAATGTCACTGGCCACCTGGGCCAGAGAGGTGTCTTCAGAAATGCAGGGACGAGGAAGGTGAGGAGGGAGAGAAGACTGCCTTTGGAACAGCAGAAGTGTGACAGAGAAAGATGGGGTGGTGGCTAAAAGAGGAGGCATTTCGTTTTCAGAACATTTGAGTTTTTCTGATAACAAAACTAGTAACATACTCTTCATAAAACTTGTGGAAAGAAAAGCACAGTGTAAACAATAGAGAATTCTATACATTCAGCTGACAGGGTTAGGTGACAACTCTTCCTCCCTAGGTGATGGTCCTTTCCTCCACCCACCATATGTTTAAATAAAAATTGGTTACTTTGAAGGATGCTTGTTCCATTTCAAACATCATGAGCATTTTCCATGTCAATGAAGAAGCCATGGTTTTTGTTATTATAAAGGAAATAGATGTTCATTGTAAGATGAAATGTCAAACTAGAGTCTCAAATAAGGTTATTGGTGGTGTGGGCTTGATGCGAGTCCACTGAGAAGAAAGCATGGACAGAGCAGGTGTTGAAGACAGAGGAGGCTCTGGAGTGAGGTCATGACCAATGCCAGGAGGTGGAGGAGGAGGCTGGAGGGAAGGGACCCAGAAGCAAAAAGGTGGTGTGTTCTGCTGAGTGATGGGGGAGTAGACCAAGGTATGACGTGATTGCTGCAGGGAAATGGTGACAGGTCTGACCAAGGTCACTGAGGGCTGCTGAGAACGGGAAAGAGTTGTCTCACGGTGACACACCTTCCAGTGAGATAGACCTGGGTTTTGATTCTGGTTCCGCCCCTTCATTAGCTAACTCCTTGGCCAAATTACCTGATCTCTCTGAACCTCAGAAATCGAGATGAAAAAGTTGAAAAGTGGATGGTTGAGGGTCATTTCAGGATTGGGGTTTGGCTCGGCTTGTGGGGAGTAAAAAGGAACCCGGGAGATGAAGTTACTGCCAAGACAGTGGCTTAAAGGATAGATTATGGGGTCTTTGCTCTTGAGAGATGGAAGCAAGGAAGAAGCTAACTGTAAAAGAAAATAAAGGAAATTCTTTTCTTTTGAGAAGGGCATGAGCAGGGGAGAGAGAAGGGGGGTGGAGAGAGAGAGAGAGAGAGAGAGAGATCTTAAGCAGACTCCACACTCAGAATGGAGTACAACACAAGGTTTGATCCCATGACTCTGGGATCATGACCTGAGCCAAAATCAAGGGTCAGACACTGAACCAACTGAGCCACTCAGGTGCCCCAAGGAAGTTATTTTCAATCAAGTGGGCTATTTTTACATGTTTTAGGACACTGCAAATTTCTATCCCCCAGAAATAAATACTATGACATTTTCACTTATGTCTTGCCAGTGCTTGTAGAAAGAAGGAAATGACTGATCTAATGAAACATGTAAGAGCATGGACCCTACAAGGGCACCTGGCTGGCTCAGTCAGTAGAGCACATGACTCTTAGTCTTGTGGCCATGAGTTCCAGCCCCACACTGGGCCTCGAGCCTACTTAAAAATAAATAAATAAACAAACAAATAAATAAAGACAGACTCTACAGCTAGACTCCTTGGGGTCTGTCCTCTGCTCCATCACTTCTGAGCTGTAGAACAATGGTTCTCAAACTTTTTGGGTCTCAGGATTTCTTTCCACTCTTAAAAATGGAAGATTCCCTAAAGGCTTTTATGTATGTAGGTTATATAGAGAGATATTTATTGTATTACAAATTAAAACTGAGAAAGAGGGGCACATGGGTGGCTCATGATCTTACGGTTTGTGAGTTTGAGTCCCGCGTCGGGCTCTGTGCTGACAGCTCAGAGCCTGGAGCCTGCTTCTGATTCTGTGTCTCTGCCTCTCTCTGCCCCTCCCCAGCTCACGCTCTGTCTCTCAATAATAAATAAATGTCAATTTTTTTTAAAAAAACTGGGGAAGATTTTAAATATTAATTTATTTAAAATCACAACAAACCCATTACATGTTAATATTCCTTAGTTTTTATGAAAAAAATAACTGTATTTTCCAAAACAAATATTTAACAAGATCGGTATGCAATTTTACATTTTTGAAAATCTCTTTAATATTTCATTAGTAGAAGACAACTGGATTCTCAACTTGTTGCAATATATTGTTTTGATTGAAGGGTACAAAGAAAATCTGTTCTCACAAATATGTTGTTGGAAAAAATGGAAGCATCTGTATTTTCTCTTTCTTCCTTCCTTTCGTTCTTCCTTTCTCTTTTTCTTTTTTCTGTCTTCCTTTCTTTCCTTCTTTTTCTTTCTTTTTAGTTTTTATTTTAATTCCAGTTAGTCTGTATATGTTGTATTAGTTTCACATGTAGAATTTAGTGATTCAAAGTAGGCATATTTCAATAGTTTTTTTAAAATAACAATGTGTATTTTTTATATTACACCAAAATTGGACAAGTGTCTTAAAGGTTAGTTGCAACATAAAATCTGAAACCATATCAGAACTTTTTGTAATCTGTTACATTTGAATCCAGTGCTTTTTCCTGCATTTGGAACAGATCTTTTGGAGGCTATTGGTTCAATCTATAATGCAGATCTTCCAAAAGTTGGCACAATACAACATACAATTCTGACATACAGTTGAAAAAAAAAGTATCATCCATCTCATTTATCCAAAGGATACAAAAATGCTGATTCAAAAGGGCACATGTACCCCAATGGTCACAAAACTATTAACAATAGCCAAATTATGGAAAGAGCTCAAATGTCCATCCACTGATGAATGGATCAAGAAGATATGGTTTATGTATAAAATGGAATTCTACTTGACAATGAGAAAGAATGAAATCTTGCCATTTCCAACAACGTGGATGGAACTGGAGGGTATTATGTTAAGTGAAACTAGTCAGTGAAAGACAGATATGATTTCACTCGTGTGGAATTTGAGAAACTGAACAGATGAATACAGGGGAAGGGAAGGAAAAGTAAGATAAAAACAGAGGAGGCAAACCATAAGAGACTCTTAAATATAGTGAACTGAGGGTTGCTAAACGGGCGGGGGTTAAATGGGTGATGGGGATTAAAGAGGGCACTTTTAGGGATGAGCACTGGGTATCTTATGTAAAAGACGAATCACTTTTTTAAATGAATATAATTTGTCAAACTGCCTTACATACAACACCCAGTGCTTATCCCAACAAGCCCTCCTCAATGCCCATCCCCCATTTTCGCCTCCCCCCATCCTGTGATTTTTTTAAAAATTGAAGTAGAGCTGACACACACAATCCCATTAGTTTCAGGCGTACAACATGGTGATTCGATAAGTCTACATGCTGTCCTCACAAGCGTAGCCGCTGTCACCACACAACACTAACACAGTATCATTGACTATATTCCATACGCTGTGCCTTTCTTCCTTGTGACTTACTCATTCCATAACCGTTTGCCTGCACCTCCCAGTTCCCGTCAACTGTTCTGCCCATCCCCCAACCTCCACCCCTATGGCAAAGCACCAGTGTTTTCTGTATTTATTTATGAGTCTGTTTCTGCTTTTTTTTTTTTGGTGTTTGTTCCTTTTTTTAAGATCCGCATATAAGTGATGGGGCGCCTGAGTGGCTGGGTTGGCGCCCGACTTTGGCTCAGGTCACGATCTCACAGTTCGTGAGTTCCAGCCCTGCGTCCAGCTCTGTGCTGACAGCTAGCTCAGAGCCTGGAGCCGGCTCCAGATTCTGTGTCTCCCTCTCCATCTGCCCTTCCCCTGCTCATGCTCTCTCTTTCAGAAATAAACATTCAAAGAAAAATTTTAAAAGTCCACATATAAGCGAAATCATATTTGTCTTTCTCTGTCGTACTTCACTTAGCTTTATACCTTCTAGGTCTGTCCCTGTTGTTGTAAACGGCAAAACCTCGCCCTTTCTAGGGGTGATATTCCAGTGTATTTCACATACATATATGTATATGTACACACATATCTCACATCTTCATCCACTCATCTACTGATTGGGTGGCTGCTGTATCTCGGCTATTATAAATAATATTGCAACAGAGAGGGGCACGTATCTTTTCAACTATTTCTGTGTTCTTTGGGTAAATACCCAGTAGTTGAAGTACTGTATTATATGGGCTTTCTAATTGTTTGAGAAACTTCCACAGTTTCCAGATGGCACCAATTTACGTTCCCACCACAGTGTACAAGGTTTCTCCTCTCTTCACATCCTTGCCAACACTTATTCTTATCGTTTTGATTTGAGCCATTCTGACCGGTGTAGAGAATATCTCATCGTGGTTTTGATTTGCATTTCCCTTACGACTGGTGATGTTGAGTGTCTTTTCATGTATAAGCCATTTGTAGCTCTTCTTTGAAGAAACGTCTGTTCAGGTCCTCTTCCCATTGTTTAGTCAGATTGTTGGGTTTTTTTTTCTCTTGGGTTTTTTTTTTTTCTTTTATTGGGTGTTGAGCTGTAGAAGTTCTGAAGTTCTTTTTATTTAATTTTTTAATTAAATATTTTAATTAAAATTAAATTTAATTATTTTGAGAGAGAGAATGCAAGTGGGGGGAGGGGGGCACATAGAGGGAGACCGATAATCCCAAGCAGGCTCCAACTGTCAGTGCAGAGCCAGTTGTGGGGTTTAAACTCACGAATCACAAGATCATGACTTAGGCCAAAGTCAGACACTTAAAAGACTGAGCCACCCAGGTGCCCCGAATTGTAGAAGTCCTTTATAATATTTTGGATAGTAACCCCTTATCTGATACATCATTTGCAACTATCTCCTCCCACTGAGCTGCTTTGGGATTCTGCGAACTTTGCACTCTATTCCGTACCCTACAAGAAATCCGTCCTCTGAATATGGTGCTCCAAGGAGATGTAAGCCGTCGATCCTGTGGCTTCAGACCCCACCTTGCGGAAGTCAGGCCTCCAGGACCCCTGTTCTTCAGTGGTTTGACAGTGCATCACTTTCCTTCTCCTGCCACTCACCCAACCAGTCTCTGAGCTACTCACTCCATCCCAAGCGCCTCTGTGCCATCAGCACATAAGGTTCCCGCTGACTGGAAACATCCCCACCTCTTCCCTATTGGCTGAAGAACATTCCACCCTGTTGGAGGGCTCAGATGTTACCTCCAGGAGCCTTCCCAGACGCTGTGAGGGTTTGGCCCTTTCTCCTGTTCTCACGGCGCCTTGTTCGTGGCCCTCTTTGGGCACTTATCAGAAGTGTGGAAACACACATTTTCAGGCCGGCCCTGCTCTAGACTTGAGTCTCCAAAGGCCAATACTGTTTTATTTTTAATCAATCAATCAATCAATTAGAGGGGTGTCGGGGCGCCTGGGTGGCTTAGTCGGTTAAGCGTCCGACTTTCACTTGGGTCATGATCTCGCGGTTCGTGGGTTCGAGCCCCGCGTCGGGCTCTGTGCTGACTGCCAGCTCAGAGCCTGGAGCCTGTTTCAGTCTGTGACTCCCTCTCTCTCTGACCCTCCCCTGCTCATGCTGTCTCTATCTCTCTCCTAGAAATAAATAAAAAAAAAAAAACATTAAAAAAAAAAAAAAAAAAAAAAAATTAGAGGGGTGTCTGGGTGGCTCAGTTGGTTAAGCATCTGACTTCAGCTCAGGTAATGATCTCATGGTTCCTGAGTTCAAGCCCCGCATCAGGCTCTGTGCTGACAGCTCAGAGCCTGGAGCCTGCTTTGGATTCCGTCTCTCTCTCTCTCTCTGCACTTCTCCTGCTCACAGACTGTCTCTCTGTCTCTCAAAAATAAATGTTAAAAAAATATTAATTAGACACCAGGTCCTGAGGACTCAACAGGGGACACTCTCCTTCGTGCTAGGTGCTCCATCCCTCTCGCACACACCTACCACTACTGGAAGCAACAAAAGAAACAAAAGTTGCCAAGCTTTATTCGAGCTCTAAAGGGTAGAGATAACATCTAAACCTACACCCCGTCCCACCCTACACAGCCCCGGGCAGGCTCAGCCGCCCCTGCCACCAGTCTCATTTCTTGTCCTCCTCCTTCTTGTCCTTCTTGCTGTCCTTGCTGGCCTGGGAGGCCAGGGACCCCATGGCATTTCGGATGGCCTCATTGTTGGGGTCCACGCCAGGCAGGTTCTCCAGGACGCTCTGAAGGAACTCGGGGTCCTGCATCACATCATAATCCTCCTCCTCCTGGAAAGGGCAGTGGGGGCTTGGGGCCGGGGCTGGGCCATCTGGGGGCCTCTCCCCACCAGACTGTGTGTGGTGGGGCCGCGCCTGAGGACAGTATCCGGTGCCCACGTACGCACGAGCTCACGCTGGCACTGACCAGAGAAACTGGAACCCGGCTTGTCGGCCACACAGACAAAACCATACGCCTTCTCGCTCTCGGACACCCACCCTTTTTTTCCTGCCTTACACATTCTTTCACCCTTGAGGGAAGACGATATCCTATACACCTGTCCAGACTGCTCCCACCAAAAAGGAAGGACAATTCCAGAACACGAGGATGCTTACTCAACCTTGACTGTGAGCATTCTGTGGCCTTAGCCGAGTTTACAAACAAGAAACGTATACCCACATGTTTCTCTCCCTGTACCCCTCAAAAAGCTTACCCCGGAAACCCTGAAGAATGGTTTCAGGCCTAGAGGGCTTAAGGACGTGACCACCAAGGGACTCTAAGTGGGACAGGGGTGGGGAGTCACTGCGGGCCCTCACCTTGGCGGGCTCCGATGTGTCCATGGCTGAACTGGCATCGAGGTCAGCGGACTCTGCCTGGCCGAACTCTGAGGAAGACAGCAGTCTGCTGAGCTCCACTTCGGGACCCCATCTTGGCCGAAGCGCCCCGTCCCAGGCCCCGGCTCACCTGCACCCTGCAAGGACATCTGCATGGCGTAGGCAATCTGCTCCTCCTCTGTCATGCTGCTGAGGTCAGGGAGCCCAGTGCGCCCAAACTCCTGCTGGCCGATGGTCATCTTCAGCAGGGCGTCGTCTGAGTCTGGAAAGAGACAGAGAGGGGCAAGGCAGAGCTGGTGCCTGGGTCCACACAGACCCACCCTGAACCGTCCCCCCGCCCGTATATCCCAGGGCTGCCAGGCCTCCCCACTCCTCCCACATCTCCACCCCGGCCCACCGGGTATCCTTCGGCCCCACCCCACACCTTCAGCCCCGGCGGTGGCAATCCCGGCCTCGGCAGCAGAGGCTGCAGCCGCCCGCCGGGCCTCCTCCTCCTGCCGCTGCCGCTGCTCTTCCATAGAGACACGGAGGGCCTGGCAAAGGGCAGGGCAAGGTCAGATATTCTGCCCCCCCTCGCGGGCACTGGGCAAGCCCCCTGAGGGGTGGGAAAGGAACATAAAGGGGGAGCTTCTGGTTTAGGAACATGGGAAGAACCTGGAAGGTAAGAGATGAGACAGGGGAGGGGCGCCTGGGGGGGCTCAGTCAGTTAAGATTTCAGATTCTGTATCTCCCTCTCTCTCTGCCCCTCCCCCACTCACCCTGTCTCCTCTCCTTCAAAAATAAATAAACATTAAAAAAAAAGAGAGAGAGAGAGGATACAGGAAAAGGAAGGACTTGGAAGAAGCCTGGGCTTTAACCACAAATGAACAAAAGAGACGGACACGGGCCCTCAGAGATCACACAGAACTAAGGGGAAGAGGGCCCTGGAGGGAGTGTGGGAAAAGGAGCGAGGGTGTTCGGGACGGTCTAGCCCTAGAAAAGCCACGTGGCGTGAAGGTGTGTGAGGGAGGAGGACACAGGAGCCCGGGCTCTGCCCAAGGTCAGGGTTTGCTCACCAGGGCCAGCTCAGGGTCAGCGCTGGGGTCCACTCCGAATTCAAAGTCACTGGCACCGAGGCCCAGCATGGCACCACCTTCACCGGCCAGAATCGGAGAACTGATGAGGGCATCGGCCAGGCTGGGCCCCGGGGGCACAGTCACCAGATGAGAACCGGTACCATCTTTGCCATTCAGGGTGTTCACAAACGCCGTCAGCTTCTCTGTGTTCACTTCCTGGGAGAGGGAAGGACACGGGAGACGCTCCTTCCCGCCCTGCCCCTGCCCTCCCACAACCCCCGGCTTCAGCCATTTCAGCTCCTGCCTGCAGCTGCTCTCTCACAGTGCAGGCGCTCCCCTGGGTAAGGGCTGTTCCGTTTATCACCAAATCAAGCCCACGCCTCCCAACCCGTCCTTACTCACCTCTTCCCCAAAATTGATAATGTCAACATTTACTTTTTCCTTCTTGAGACGTTTAGCCAGTTTCACCAGCTAGGAAGAAGGAAGAGAAATGAGGAAATCGGTTCCATATCATGAGGGGAAATGACATACCTCACAAAAGCACAGGGAAATTGGTCGACCTCCCCATGGCGCCCCAAAAGAAACACTGCATCCTGCATATCGTCCTTTTCCCAAACCGACAACGGCAATGCCTCTGCCCGGCTCTCCGTTCCCAAATCCCCCAGCTGTCACCTGGACTCACATCTTTCTCATTGTCCTCCACAGGGCTGCCCACGAAGGCAATGATGCGCATCTTGTGATTCTTGCCCTGTCGGTGCTTCAGAGCCAGCTTGTAAAGAGAGAGGAAGTTCTCTCGGTCAGCCAGAGGCTCACCTAACTCTCTCCCTGTCATTCTGCTTCTCTTCTTGCGGTTTCCACATTCCTCAAGCCCACCATCACGCTCACAGGAGGGTCTAATCCCCCCGCCCGCCCTTCCTCCTTGCTGTGCCTCTGTGTGGACAAGGAAGACGGGGGGAGTCTCAGTTCAGGGGTCTTTCCCCTCACCACCATCACAGGTCCTGGAATTCATCCCAAAGTACCCTTTTTACTCATTTCTGAGTCATCTCAATCCCCCTGCTCCGGTTCCAGCTCACGAGTCCAGGGCAAAAATGAACAACGTTGGGGGCAGAACCTCAGAACAAGAAGGAACCGTCAAAGGGATCTAGTAGGACTCACATGGGCCACGCGGATGCCAGTGCAGAAGGTGATCTTGCCCTTGGGTTGGACGGTGTGGAGCTTGGAAAGGATGCGGCCAGTGTCAGGGGTGAGTGTGGTCAGTACTTCGCAGTCGCTGGGATGTAGGGAAAGGGATTCTGTGATTTCAGGTCAGCACAAGTGCCTCTAAAACTGGATTTGACTCATCTTTTTTTTTTTTTTTAAAGTAAGTTCTACGCCCAACGAGGATCACATGCTCTATCAACTGAACCAAGATGAGCTTCCTTTAGAGACCTTGATAATAACTGTAATCTCTACTTTTCTTAATGGAAAACCATTAAGAAAATGGTGAGTAAGTAAGAAAATGTTTAGAGAGTAGATCTTAAAAGTTCTCATCACAAGCAAAGAAAAATCTGTGACTCTGTGAGATATGGGTGTCAACCAGACTTAGTGTGATGATCATGTTCACAATACGTACGTATATCAAATCGTTATGTTGTGTACCTTAAACTTATGCCATGTTATAGGTCAATCATATCTCAATAAAACTGGAAAAAAACATGTAGTATTTAGTAACTATGAGCACAGGAAGTAAGTGATTGGTTTTGCCAACTTGCCCTCTTGCTCCCAATTTCCCATGAATCTCTCTCCCGTTACCTGCCCTCTGGGGGACAACCCTGGCTTGACGCTGCTGAGGAGGTCTCCCACTCGCTCCAGTTCTAGAGCCACTGGCCAGCCAATGACACATACACTGGGACCCAGGTGTGTGTGTGTGTTACTCATCTGAGGATTATCAGTCCTTAAAACAAATCACTTTTAGGGTAGGAGGAGGTATGATACATGCCCTGGGGACCCTTATCCAGAACCACTTTTCACGGACTTTAAAATATATTGTGAAATCTACCCCCAGATTTAGTTACATGACTGTATTAAATTCAGATTAATATTAAACTCAGGTTGCGATTTTCATTTCCACCGCATAGTGAGAAGCTAGTCTAGGAGGGCTGATAGGCAAACTCCACTTCACAGAACCTACTAAAGGGGGACACGGGAAACCACCCGGCCGCCTACCAAGCCCCCGCCCCCCTCCGCCCCACGTACTTGGCCAGTGTGATGAGGCCCACGTTGTTCTCAGGGTTGCTGCGGGTCTTGGAGTGACAGACGATGTTGACGGCGTCCTGCTGGGCCTGCAGCCGGGTGGGTAGGAAGTCCCCGTTCCGCATGTACTCACTGTTGTCCACGCTGCCAGAGGAGGGGGGAGGAGGGAGAGAAGACAGTGCAGGATGTCTCTGACACATTCTCTCTAGTTCCAGGGACACCTACCTCCCTGCAACTTTCCTTTGAGGGACATCGCAATGCACAGCAGTGCGTTAACACACACACAGACTTCCAAGCATTACTCCAGACTTACAGACTCAAAATGACAGAGGGAGGAAACAAAATTTAAATCTTCACTCCACGACTCATTCTGATAAGCACCAAACACTGAGATCCACTCATGTAACACGACACCTTTTCATAAGCGGCACATATGTGAGAGTAAGCAATGTCATGGATGTATAGTCTAAATTTGCCTTTAAAGTGAGAGTATCCCAGGGTGTCTGGGTGGCTCAGTCGGTTAAGTGTCTAAATTCTGTTCAGGTTATGATCTTACGGTTCGTGAATTCAAGCCCCGCACCAGGCTCTGTGCTGACAGCTCAGAGCCTGGAGCCTGCTTCAGTTTCTGTGTCTCCCTCTCTCCCCCCCCGCCCCCTCTCATGCTCTGTCTCAAAAATAAATAAAAACAGGGGCTTCTGGGTGGCTCAGTCGGTTAAGTGTCCAACTTTGGCTCAGGTCATGATCTCACAGTCCGTGGGTTCGAGCCCCACGTCGGGCTCTGTGCTGACAGCTCAGAGCCTAAAGCCTGCTTCAGATTCTGTGTGTCTCTCTCTCTTTGCCCTTCCCCCGCTTGCTCTCTGTCTCTCAAAATAAAGACATAAAAAAATTAAAAAAATAAAAACATTAACTTTTTTTTATAAAATAAAATAATAGGTGATCGACAGCACTGTGTGCAGGAAAGCACAATGCAATCACTTGGTTAAATGTTCAACAGCTTTGGCAGCTGGACTAAACTGCAAAAATTAGATTTCACGGATTTGGGGTCTCACTTCTTTTATCCTTGCAGTTTTCCCCCATCTAAGGAATCTAGATAATATGAAATACAACCTCCAGCTTCCCAGAGACCATAAGAGGCAGGTAAATGCAGCCGTCACACAAGCACTGAGCAGGACCGATCCCAGACGACTGAGGGCCTCTGGACTCTAACAGTCCCTGATTCCACCTGCGCTGAAGGGAGGAACGAGTGTCCTCCTACATGAGACCCTTTGTCTCCACTGGCAAACAAAACATGGCCCTGGCGGCAAACTTTTTCTTTAGTATCCTTGGGCAAGAAACAGAAACCAAAAATGATGAAGACCGAGAATTACTGTCTCAGGGGATTCCCTACTGTCTTAAGAAATTAAGAAACACAAATGGGAGTAAAGAACAGTGTTCGGGCTCAAATCCTCAATCTGTTACTCAGTGATTCAAGGATCCTGAGGAAGTTACTTAATTTGTCTAAGGTCTAATTAGTTCATCTGCAAAATGAACTGCTACCTGTACAGGGTGCCTATGATGATGAAGTGCATGGGAAGTACTTAGCACAGTACCTAAGCACAAGCATGAAACACAGATTAGTTCTCATAGTTGGAACTCCATCTATGGAAAGGAGGTCAAGGGCAGACTCGACTGACCATGCATTATATTCTTTTTTCCCCGGTTCACTGTTTTTGATTATTCTCCCAGCAGGGAAGGAACGGCCTCTCTAGCTTCAAATACACTAGTGAGTCCAAATATGAAAAACAAGGGAGGCTTTGAGGGCTGGAACAGCCGGAACAGCTACTAAGTATAAGGGCTGTGGGCAAGAGCAGCAGATGGCTGAGGGCTGGAGGAAGGGCCTCAGAGGAAGCAAGGGGGACTTGGGCGGTAGGGAGACAGACGACGGTGGGCATTGCGGCAGCAGGGCGCCCACTCGGACATGCATCGAACAGAGGGAGAGTGATGGTGGTACAGCAGGACTGAAGGCACAGATGCCTCGACACCCCCGTATGCATCCCGAAAGAACAGCATATGCATGCTGTTTAGTTTTTCTGGTCTTGACCTTTGCATGAATTGAATAATAAATCTATTTCTTGACTAGGTTTGCTCAAAGGTACATAATTTTTCTGAAAAAAAAGTCCATCTCAAAATAAGGGCTTAGGGGCTCCTGGGTGGCTCAGTTGGTTGAGCATCCTACTTCAGCTCAGATCATGATCTTGCCACTCGTGAGTTTGAGCCCTGCAATGGGCTCTGTGCTGACAGCTCAGAGCCTGGAACCTGCTTCTAATTCTGTGTGTGTGTCTCTCTCTCTGCCCCTCCCCCTCATGCTCTGTTTCTCTTAAAAATTAAAATAATAATAATAAGGGCTTATAATATTATCCACCTATTCCATAAAGTCTTCATTTAAAAAAGAATACAGATGCCTGGACTTCCCTGACCAGGAGTCTGACTCAGCAGATGGAGCGCAGAGTCAAATACTTCCAATTTTTAATAAACTCCTCCACAGAATTTTGATGCACAGCAGATTACGAGGCTCTACAGAAAAAGAAAGGAGTGGCTCGGATCATTATTCTGTGCCTGGACTGTTACAACTGGCCGCCAATATGTCTCTCTGGACCTAATCCTTCCTCCTACGCATCAAGCCAAGCCAAAATCTTTTTTTTTTTTTATGTTGATTTTTGAGAGAGAGAGAGAGAGAGCAGGAGAGGGGCAGAGACAGACAGAGACACAGAATCTGAAGCCGGCTCCAGGCTCTGTCAGCAGAGCCTGATGTGGGTCTTGAACATACAGACTGCGAGATCACGACCTGAGCCAAAGTCGGACACTTAACCGACTGAGCCACCCAGGCGCCCCAAGCCAGGCCAATATTCTTACACACCATTTTCTAAACAGCTCTGCCTCCCCACAGGTCAGAACTCTTTCAGAAGTCCTCTGTGGAAGGGTACCAGACAGAGGTCAACCACCTGAACTTGACATCCATCTACCTCTCAAAAAAAGAAATGACCTTACACCAACAACCTTATAATCAAGTCACACTAGCCTATTTCCTAATTCCTAACCACACCTTGGGCACTGACACATTGAGCAGCTTTGTTTCTGCCCTTCCCCCATCTATCAGTCTTTCCTCAACATGTGTCAAAATCCCTTCAAGGCCTCTCTGAAATCCCCTCTCGAAGATCCCTCAAGTACACTGCAACTAACAGATGGACAGTGCTGTACGGTTTCCAGGGCCCTGTCACAAACATGTTACCCACCTGTGCTGTAAGCCAAGTGGAGGTCACTACTCTTCCCAGTGAGAGATTTACTACCCTCTCAGGAACATGCAGCTGGTAGGTACCAGAACCTCCGTATTTTGCATTCAAAAGCCTGTCCGTTTTCTATTCTAACTTGCTCTCTCCCAGAAGTTGCCAGATTTAGCAAATAAACACCCAGGACTTCCAGTTAAATTTGAACTACAGATAATTAACAAATAACTTTTGGGGCACCTGGGTGGCACAGCCAGTTAAGTGTCTGACTTCAGCTCAGGTCTCACGGCTCGTGAGTTCAAGCCCTGCATGGAGCTCTGTGTTGACAGCTCAGAGCCTGGAGCTGCTTCAGATTCTGTGTCTCCCTCTCTCTCTGCCCCTCCTCCACTCAATCTCTCAAAAATGAATGTTAAAAAATAATTTTTAGGGGCACCTGGGTGGCTTAGTCGGTTAAGCGTCCGACTTTCGCTTAGGTCATGATCTCGCGGTTCGTGGGTTCGAGCCCCGCGTTGGGCTCTGTGCTGACTGCCAGCTCAGAGCCTGGAGCCTGTTTCAGTCTGTGACTCCCTCTCTCTCTGACCCTCCCCTGCTCACGCTGTCTCTCTCTCTCTCCTAGAAATAAATAAAAATATTAAAAAAAAAAATAATTTTTAGAAAAATAACTTTTTAGGGGTGCCTGGGTGGCCTAGTTGGCTGAGTGTCCGACTTCGACTCAGGCCATGATCTCACAGTTCGTGGGTTCGAGCCCCATGTCGGGCTCTGTGCTGACAGCTCAGAGCCTGGAGCCTGCTTCAGATTCTGTGTCTCCCTCTCTCTCTGACCCTCCGCTGCTCACACTCTCTCTCTCTCCCAGAAATAAATAAAACATTAAAAAAAAAATTTAAATAACTTTTTAGTATAAATATATCTCATGCAATATTTGGGAAATACCTATAGCCATTTCTTATATTAAAAACTATTGTTTATGTGAACTATTCAAATATAGCTGTGCAATGCTATCCTCCGCCCATGATAAGGAAACTCTTAGGTGGCTCTTCCATCCAACTGGAGATCTGTGTTTGTGTACTATTTTGTATTATGTTCCACTCTCATATTTAAAAGAAATTGTTAGGGGCGACTGGGTGACTCAGCCAGCTGGGCGTCCAACTTCGGCTCAGGTCATGATCTCACGGTTAGTGGGTTAGAGCCCCACCTTGGGCTCTGTGCTGACAGCTAGCTCAGAGCCTGGAGCCTGTTTCAGATTCTGTGTCTCCCTTTCTCTCTGACCCTCCCCTGCTCATGCTGTCTCTCTCAAAAATAAATAAAACATTAAAAAAGATTTTTAAAAAAATTGTGAAACCTTGCACAAATTTATGTCAGCTTCTAATCCAACTTATAATGAAATAATCAGCCCACCTCTGAGACTGATTAAAAGATCTAGCTCACCAGATAAGAGCTTTAATGTCAGACAGCAAGGGGTTTAAATCTTGGCTCGGATAAGTCACTTAAAAATGTTGAGCCTCGGTATCTCCGTCTGTAAAATGGACAGATATTTGCCCACAAGTGTTGTGAGGTTTAAGTAAGATATCGTAAATTAATGCCTGACACACAGAAAGCAATTTATAAATAATGCCTTTCAAGATAACACAGGGCAAGGTAATGGAGAAAGAGATGAGCAATCGGGGCTGGGGAAGAATTTACAATTTCTCTTCCTGACATCCATTATTTTGAGAAGAGGAGGGCAGAAGACTACCACGATGAGTGTGAGAAGCAGGACTCTGGCTACAGACAGCAGACCTGGGGCTGGTCTAGAGAAGACAACGCCAGAACAGCGCAAGGCAGCAGGGGTCGGCCGGTCAACGACTGTCCGAGAGCTGAGAGGTACTGGGGGTACTCCGGGCCCGTCCTCCTCTCCCGGGCCCTGGGATGACTCAGGAAGTCGATGCGGCTCCTTCCTTCCTGGCCCTGGGCCGCATCTCGCCGACGGGTCCCCCACCCCCACCCCAGGCCCACCTGGCCTCCGCGCGCCACGCGCCCCTCACCCCGTCCCGCCCCACCCCAGGACCCCGAGGCAGCTCCTCACCAGACCATAGTGCTTTCCAACACCATCTTGCCACCTTCCTCCCTCCCGGACCGCTTCCCTTAGACTGCCTAACAACAACTTCTCTCATTGGCCCAGTGCTCACCACCAATCACAGGCCCCGCTCGGCGAGCGGCTTCCGCCTCCATCCTCCACGTTGCATTCTGGGAATTGTAGGCGCAGCCAAAATGGAATTCACGCGGGACGCCGGGCCGAAGCAACACACAAAAAGAGGGCAAGCTTTTGCCGTCCCTGTCATGCAGGCTCTCTGGTTGAGTTCTCTGCCGGCTGGTCTACGAGAAGCAGCGAAGGAACCTTTGAAATTGCTGTGGATGTGTCTGTCAGCATCTTAATTTTTAGAAAGTGGTGCGATGGCTAATGACGTTCCAGCTCCGTCAGTTCCCCATAGCGCTCTGTGCACCTAAACCACCAAGCCCTTAGCCTCCTAAGTTGAATGTGTATTTCTTTCTCCCATTTAATTAAGGGCAGGAAAAGTGTCTTAATCTTTGCAGTCACTAAGCCTAGTACAGAGCCTGACACATGGTAAGTGCCCAGAAAAGGTTTGACAAATCTGTCCTTTTAACTAATCTTAGAAAGAATGGGAGACAAACTAGTAAACCATTTTGGTTTGTTAAGCAAGAATACTGTTCAAAAATGCTTTGGATTACCTTTCCCTACATACACACATAAAACTGGAAATTCCAGGCCTCTCCATTGGAGGGAAGGGGAAAAGCAGGAAGGGACCAGGCATGGCTACAGGACAACATACTTAGAGATGGGAGAAAGGAGTGTTGTGGATATTACCTAAACGTTGGCTTTATTATTTAAAAAAAATTTTTTAATGTTTACTCATTTTTGAGAGAGAGTGAGCATTAGCAGGGGAGGGGCAGAGAGAGAGGGAGACACAGAATCTGAAGCAGGCACCAGGCTCCCAGCTGCCAGCACAGAGCCCGATGGGGAGGCTAGAACCCATGAACCATGAGGTCATGACGAAGCTGAAGTCAGGCACTTAGCCGACTGAGCCACCCAGGCATCCCTAAACGTTGGTTTTAATAGATATGTTCAAAAGTTATTGGTGGGCATCAGAACTTGTATAGGAGTAAAATCTTCCTATCACTAGAGAGAAAAAAAAACTGTCAATATAACCATAGGAAAGGGGGAAATAAATAGGCACAGAAAAATAATTACTGACAAGTTCAAACATAACCAAAATATTTTGCAAACAAGAAATACAGCTACACATTGTAAATAGACACATACAAAACTAGTGACAAAGGGTAAAAACTGGAGCGCCTGGGTGACTCAAATCAGTTAAGCGTCTGACTTTGGCTCAGGTCAAGATCTCACAGTTCTTGAGTTTGAGCTTTGAGTTCGGCTTGCTGCTGTCAGAGTGGAGCCCTCTTTGGATCCTCTTTCCCAGTCTCTCCGCTCCTCCCCTGCTCATGCTCTCTCTCTCAAAAATAAACAAATATTTTTTAAGTTAAAAATAAAGGGAGAGAGTTAAAAAATATATCAGGCAATACTAATGAAAGAAAGAGTGGATAGCTGTATTAATATTGGACAAAACAGAAACCAACAGAAATAGCTGACGTTAGATCAAGAGAGGGGTAACTCCAAAGACTAGTTGAATGTCAAGGATAATGATAAGTTAGTATTCTTCTAACATTCAACACAAACAAAGAGACGAGGAACTTAATGTTCTGGAATGTTGTCACTGTTCTGGGAAAACATGATCCGTGATACCTGGGCAGGGAAGTGTCACCTCAGCTTTAGTCAGACGTTTAATAGGCTGTGACCAGTTTTCAGTCACTACACTTCTATTTATTTTAAAAAATTTAATGTTTATTTATTTTTCAGAAAGAGACAGAGTACAAGCAGGGGAGGGGCAGAGACAGAGGGAGACACTGAATCTGAAGCAGGCTCCAGGCTTTGAGCTGTCAGCACAGAGCCCAATGCGGGGCTCCAACTCACGAGTTGTGAGACCATGACCTGAGCCAAAGTCGGATGCCCAACCAACTGGGCCACCCAGGTGCCCCTAGTTCCTACACTTTTTTTTTTTTTTTTTATTTCTAGGAGAGAGAGAGAGACAGCGTGAGCAGGGGAGGGTCAGAGAGAGAGGGAGTCACAGACTGAAACAGGCTCCAGGCTCTGAGCTGGCAGTCAGCACAGAGCCCGACGCGGGGCCCGAACCCACGAACCGCGAGATCATGACCTAAGCGAAAGTCGGACGCTTAACCGACTAAGCCACTCAGGCGCCCCTAGTTCCTACACTTTTAAAAGTTTATGGAGATATTGCAAAAAATGCAAAATATAATGACCATCAAAAACTGAGACAGTGAGGGGCACCTGGGTGGCTCAGTTGGTTTTATGTATGACTCTTGATTTTGGATCAGGTCATGATCTCATGGTTGGTGAGATGAGCCCCAAGTTAGGCCTCACTCTGACAGCTCAGAGTCTGCTTGGGATTCTCTCTCTCACTCCCTCTCCCTCTGGCCCCCTCCACTCTCCCTCTTGTTCTCTCTCGCTCTCTAAGTAAATGAATAAACTTAAAAAAAAAAGAGAGTGAAAAATAGGTGCTATAAGATTGACTTGATTCACCAGTGACCCTAAGAGAAGTTTGGGTTGGCTGGTGGGGGCAAAAACATAGAGGGAGTTCAAGAGAGATTCGGGTCAAAAAAACTATTAAGAAAAATTCATTTGTAAGACACTTAGCTAACCCTGGCCACTGACTGGAGATTTGTTAAGAAAATTTTAAGGCATGATAGTATAGTTATAGTTATACATATTCAAGTTTTTTTTTAAAGTTTATTTATTTTGAGAGAGAGAGAGAGCAAGCACAAGCGGGGAGGGACAGAGAGGAGAGACAGAATCCCAATCTGCGCTGATGGCACAGAGCCCGATGTGGGGCTCTAACTCTTGAACTGCAAGACCATGAACTGAGCTGAGACCCAGTGTCAGACTTGGTCAACCGACTGAGCCTCCCAGTGCCTCTCTCTCTCACTGTCTCTCTCTCCATATATATATAGTTTTAAAAGAGTCCATATCTCTTGAGTATTTATGGATGAGGGGTGCCTGGGTGGCTTAGTCGGTTAAGCGTCCGACTTTCGCTTAGGTCATGATCTCGCGGTTCTTGGGTTCGAGCCCCGCGTCGGGCTCTGTGCTGACTGCCAGCTCAGAGCCTGGAGCCTGTTTCAGTCTGTGACTCCCTCTCTCTCTGACCCTCCCCTGCTCATGCTGTCTCTCTCTCTCTCTCCTAGAAATAAAACATTTAAAAAAAAAAAAGAGTATTTATGGATGAAAAGATATGATGTCTGGGATTTATTTTAACCTAATCCTTTGGAGGTGAAGAAGGTGGTGATGAATGTAATAGATGATGATAGTAATAGATTGGCCTTATTTCTGTTGATAATTATTGAAAGCTGGACCATGCATACGTGGTGGTTTGCTACTCTACTTTGGGTTGGATATTTCCTTAAGTGAGTTAACTGGAAACTGATGCTGTATGATGGACTTCTAAAAAATACTTTTTTTATTTTTATTTTTTTAATGTTTTATTTTTTTTTTTGAGAGAGTGAGACAGCGTGAGCAGGGGAGGGTCAGAGAGAGAGGGAGTCACAGAATCCGAAGCCTGCGTGGCTTAGTCGGTTAAGCGTCCAACTTCGGCTCAGGTCATGATCTCACGGTTTGTGGGTTCGAGCCCCGCGTCGGGCTCTGTGCTGACTGCCAGCTCAGAGCCTGGAGCCTGTTTCAGAGTCTGTGACTCCCTCTCTCAGAAATAAATAAATAAAACATTAAAAAAAGAATAAAAAGTAGTTTTTCAAATGATATTGACCTTTTTGTGTCTAAAAACTAAAGAGGAGCACCTGCCTAGCTCAGTTAGCTTGCGACTCTACTCTTGATCTCAGGGTTTTAAGTTCAAGCTCCACGTTAGGTGTAGATTACTTCAAAATAAAATGTTTAAGAAAAGAGAAAGAAAATGGGGCGCCTGGGTGGCTTAGTCGGTTAAGTGTCCGACTTTCTCTTAGGTCATGATCTCGCGGTTCGTGGGCTCGAGCCCCGCGTCGGGCTCTGTGCTGACTGCCAGCTCAGAGCCTGGAGCCTGTTTCCGAGTCTGTGTCTCCCTCTCTCTCTGACCCTCCCCTGTTCACGCTGTCTCTCTCTCTCTCCTAGAAATAAATAAAAAAAAAAAAAAGAAAAGAGAAAGAAAAACTAAAGAGTACACAGTTTAATCTGGAATCTATGGCAAGAAGGGATGAGACCCCCACTCTGGTGAATGACTTTCAGAATAGCTGAGACTGACATGCTTAAAAGAAAAACGTTAAACTAGGCTTTCCAGCGTTAGTACCTTATGGTCTCATTTGGTTTCCTGAACTTTTAGGTACAGTTTTATGCAGAAGTAGCAGCTGCTGCTCACCACTAGAGGGGCCCTCTGACCATAAAAGGGTGTCTACACTCAGCACGAATAATTGAAGTGAACAGGTTACGGGCGGCAGACAGACCACTTATCCCTGAAACATGTTCAGATTCTGCTCCTATTGGGGAAGAAGTTTCTCCTTATCCAATCTAAAGGAAGGCTGAGCCTATGGCTTAAATTCAAAACTTTGAGCATCTCAAGTTCCTTTACTCCCAATTACTTGTTCGATCATTGTTTTCGTTTTTATCACCACCTCACCCCAAAATTATAATTAGAAGCAGTCTAATCAGTCTGCTTCTCCTACCCACTTGGACAGAACTTTGTCAACAGATTAGTCTTGGAATTATTTTGATCATGTTCTACTTAGAGGCAAAAAACCCTACAGTTCCTCACTGCCTACAGTAATTTAAAATAAAGAATTCTGGGAGCACCTGGGTGGCTCAGTCAGTTAAGCGTCCGACTTTGGCTCAGGTCATGATCTCACGGTTCGTGGGTTCGAGCCCTACGATGGGCTCTGTGCTGACAGCTAGCTCAGAGCCTGGAGCTGGCTTCAGCTTCTGTGTCTCCCTCTCTCTCTGACCCTCCTCTGTTCACTCTCTCTCAGAAATAAATTTTTAAAAACATTTGAAAAAATTGAAAAAATAAATAAAATAAAGAATTCCAGGGCACCTGGGTGGCTCAGTCGGTTAACCATTTGACTTTGGCTCAGGTCATGATCTTGCGGTGAGTTCGAGCCCCGCATTGGGCTCTGTTGACAGCTCAGCCTGGAGCCTGCTTTGGACTCTTGTGTCTCCCTCTCTCTCTGCCCCTTCCCCCCACACCCCCCGATTACATTCGCTCTCTCTCAAAAATAAACACTAAAAAATGAAAAGCAAAAGAAAAATAAAGAAATTCCTCAGTCTAGCAGTCAGGGTTTCCTGTGCAGCCTCCACTTACACCTACTCCAAGATTCCCACTCAAGTCTCCTCCACCATTGCTTCCACTGCGGGCTCTTGTTCTCAGTTTTGGCGAGATACCACTAGGTTCGGGAGCTCAAGTACAACTTTTTCCAATACTTCTAGTCCACAGTGACCTCTAGTTTTCTTATCTATTCCATACCATTCTCCAGACAACAGAAATCCTTAACTGCAATCCCATCTAACATGCTGCTTCTGTGTACACACACGTATGTATTTGCACCCCTCCTGAACACCATAAACTCTTGAAGGTCAATTACTTCTTTGGACCTCCAACTGCCCAATGCATTGCTCGTTACCTGCTGCTTAAATATTTGTAGAATGATCTTAACAAGATAAGGAACAGTGCTGTGGAAAGAACAGTATTAACTTGCTTCTCTCCAAAGCCCCCCACGTACAAGCCTTAGAACGAGCACCCCCTTTCTGGTCTAGTTCTCCATCACAGTAAAAAAGCCTGAGCTCAACCTCATAGAAGAAGAAATCAGAACTGAGGGAAGCTTTCTCTTTGTTCTTCCAAGTAACACCTTAGGGCCAGGCTGGGGGAAGGAAAGAGAGGGAATCTCAAGACCAACTTATCTCAAGCTTGCTTTGTCCCTTTCCTTTCCTCCTAAACTCGAGTTAAACCCGTCAGTTAAAACGGGTAGCCTAGGAGCCTGGAAGGCAACAGACCTCCAGGAACTCCCTTCGTATTCATTCACAGCTTTTCCCTGTCAAATTGAAGTTGTTACGGTGGAGGGGTGGCTGGAAGGTAAGGAATGGAGCCAGCACCAGCCTGCACCAGCCTCCAGGAAACTGGGGAAGACACAGTATTTGCTCAAAGAAGTGCAAACGTGGAGGCTGAGCAGGAGGGTGGACTGTATGGTGTATGACAAAGAATCAGGGAGAAACAAGAGGTCTAAATAACTGATGAAAGTTTAATACATTAAAACAGATATTTATCACTTTTATATTGCATTTGCCATTTCCGAACAATACAAAGTAGAGGCAAATAATGACACTTCATAAAAATGTTGATTCCCCAGAACTCCCTTCCCTAAGACCCAGCCTCCCTCAAATATTCCCTCCCACCCCCTACAGAACTCTGTCCTGAATAAAACACTTAAATACATCATAAATAGTAAATTATGAAAAAAAAATAGCAAGAATTGTTTCTTTCCTTCTTGTAAAAAAGAACATGGCAGCAAAGACAGGCAGCCAGAAGCTGGCTGGGGGTGTCTAATATAGACAGTTACTTGGGGGACGGGCAGGACGGAGACGGGGGAGAGCGCTCCACAATCCGCCTGAGGTGCCAGGCCCCCTCTTCCCCTGGCAGGAGCAGGAGGACTGGATGGGGAACCACAACTCTCGGAGACGGAACAGAGGGATTACGTGGCCCCCACTTCCGTGTTCTCTGTATGAGAAGGGGCAGGGCACGTGGCACAATGACCTCACCTAGGCCAGAATCTGCTGGCTCCCCCGTGAGCCTAAGAGAATATTCTCTAGCCTCAGAGATAGACTGCCTGTTAAATGGACACAGATCCCCTTTCCACTTCAACTGCATGAATAGCAGAACTCTGTTGGAAAAGGTGGGAAGGGCAAGGAAGAAACCTCCTTTCGAGAAGGATCCAAATTTGTTTAAGTCTTCATATTTAGGAAAACAAGCAGAATACATTTCAAACTGCCAAACCATAATAATTGTGATGGCCCGGCAGTGAGTAGGGTTCCACCTAGGAAGGGCTCTGATCTTCTAGCCCTGTGACTGTCCTGTTTCAACAAAAGGGATAAAGATTACCCCACGTCCCACTCTCTCCATTCCTTCAGTCTTAAGAAATTCATCAAGAGAGGAGGAGCTAAAGAGGAGCTGCTCTTGGCAAAGCAGTGCCACACTTCCATTTCTCAGACACCAGGGGGCTCTTCTGAGGGAACCCCATGAATAGGCATCTCTCCAATGCTTCTGGAGTTCTGATCTGAACTGGCTTGAAATTGTGTGCTGTGTGCTAGTTTTCCTTTCCTTTTTTAAGGAATAAAAAAAAAGAAGAAGAAGAAAGTAGGGGTTGATTTAACACCATCACGCCCCCAAAACCTTTACAAAGATTACAAGGGTCTTCTTCCAGAGGAAGAGCTAAGGTGGAGACAATGTGCCAGCCAGTCTGTCCTGAGGAAATTAAGAGTCCAGCTCCTGGTGAAGGGTAGATGAAGAGGAAGAAAACCATCAAGTACAGCAACCCCGCTTCCAGAAGGAAGAATTGGGGGCTTGAAAACAATTCAATTGTGGAAGCCAAGGTCGGCCAGTTGAAAACTCGTGCCACTCAACTCGGAAGTGGGGAGGATGCTGCTGTCCTCAACCGTGTGAGGCACTAACGCCCATTCATATGGAAGGGGAGGGAGAAGAGGATCTTCTTCGGGAAAAAGACAGAGGCCCCCAGCCTCCAGTACGCTCCTTCTGTGACGACCATGAGGAAGTTACACTCAGCACTGCTGGGGCAAGGGCTGGCGTCTTGGGATCACCAAGTTGGCAGAATCTTGTTCTAGGTCTTCTGAGGCCTTTTGCTCACTGGAAAGGGAAAGGGTATAAAATTAAGGCTGTGGAGTATGAGATGAGGAGGCAGGAATGGAATTCAAGTTAATCTCAACCTGACTGAAAGAGTTAAGTCTTCTATTATCAGTCTTGGCTTGCAAGCATAAGGTTGCCAAACCACAGCATTTAAAAAGGCAAGATTTAGGGGGCACCCAGTCCCTGTAACCTTGCCAATCAACTCCTTGTTCACTCCATCAGTGACCATCTTTATACCCTTCAAAGCATTCACCTCCCCCACATCCCAGACACTCACGTGGGCGAGCTCTGACTCTGCAACTTCAGGCTCTTCCAAGAGGGTTGAACTAACAAGGGGAAAAAAATGTAGGCAGAGAGAAGTATTAGAAGATACAAAAAAAAAAAAAAAGGACCCTCCTCTCAAGTCAGATCTTATACTGCTTCTCTGTATTTCAATTCAGGATCAATTCAGAATTTGGAAAGAAAAGACCAAGAAACTACCAGATTTAGAAGCATGCTGTTTTAATTAACTATCTTCTTGAGTACTACAAAATATTTCCTAATACCCTCCCCTCCGTCCTCAATCCCCAGGTGTGGCGGTCACTCAGTGATTGCTGCTGCCTGATACTCATGCCGTTGTGCAATTCTCTTCTGAGTGCAGGCTGGATTTAGTGCTTCTCGTCTAGTGGACAGAATGATGGAACATCAATTCTGAGATCAGGTTACCAAATACCCTACAAATACCCTACCTAGCTTCCTCTTCCACCTGTGCTCTCTGTTTGCTCTGAGAGAAGCTGGCTGTCACATGGAGAGAAGGATGTGACAAGGAACTAAGGGAGTACCACTGGCTAACAGCCTGCAAGGAACTGAACCTTACCAACCACCACGTAAGTGAGCTTGCAATTTGATCCTCCCTCAGGCGAGCCTCCAGATGAGGCTACTTCCCTTACAAACAGCTTCAATGTGACCTCCTGAGATCTTGAGCCAAAGGCACCATCTAAGTCACACTGAAGTAGTTAAGCCACGAAAATCTGAGATAATAAATGTCGGTGTTTCCAGCTGCTGAATTGGAGGTAATTTATTACACAACGATAATACAGTTTTGTACCTGGAAGTGAAGTGCTGCCAAACTAAAAATCCAAAAAGTGGAAACGGCTTTGGAAGAGGGAAGTTGGGCTTTAAGGAGAGTTTTAGTGAAAGTTTAAAAGTGCCATGAATATACTGCAGAATCTTAGACCTGAATGGGTGAGTTGCCAGTGTGGGCTGAAAGGAGGGTGAGAAAGATCTTATTGGAAAGTGAAGGAATTTAGTGGAACAAAGTTTAACAATAATATACAGTTATGTGAAAAGTAGAATATGTACCTAATGAATTGGGTGATCTGGCAAAGAATTCTAAGCAAAGTAGGTGCCATGCAGTTCCTTTTTTTTTAAAAAAAGAAATTTTAAATGTTATTTAAAAATAAATGTTATTCATTTTTAAGACAAAGACACACAGCATGAGGGAGGGAATGCAGTTCCTTCTTAATAATGCTTAAAGTAAAACTTAAAGAGAAAAAAAGACTAAGGGAAGGACTATTAAATAAAAGGAGGACTTGCCAGGACTTAATGGTTTTGAAAATTCTGAGCCCCTCCAATAGCAAAGCAGCCTACAATTAAGAAGGGCTTGTGAACAAGCAAGTTTTGTAACCTGAGCACTCCTGGGAACACGTGGCCTAAGGACAAAGCCAAGGGTATGACTGTAAAACATCCTATTGAGACCTCAGAAAAATCAAAGTTTGTTGGTTAGAGTACTAGTCAATCATCAAGAGGCCATCCAAAATGTCTTGTAGATCCTCTCAACAACAGGGTCTCTAAGAAGCAAGGGCTCATCAAAATGGCACCTGTAGGTGTGGCTTTTGTCTGAAGGACTGAATCCCAATGAGATTCATAGGAGGCCCACAAAACCTCCGGAGGGCATTATAACAGAAAACAGTACCAGCTTGGACTGAAAGGGACAGAAACAGTGCAAAATGGAGAGACCACTGGACCCTAAAATTGTACTGGCAAGAGAGCAGGCTGAGAAAACTACTCAGCTGCAAACACATTCTAGTTTTTGTGAAGGGAAGATCCAGACAAGACTCCAAAGGGTAGAGCCAAGAGCCATGGAGAATTACTCCCATGCTTTCAGACCTGAGAAAAGAAACCCCTGCAGCCGCTGGATTTGGGACTAGCTACTCACCAGTGACTCCTCTGTGCCTCCTTTGCTCCTCTTTTCACACAGGAAAGTGTACAGTGGTTGCCCCCTCACTGCCTCACCACCGTCTACTGGGTACGTAGAGAGAAAACCTGTCTCTTTGTTGTCACAGGTCCAAAGACTGAGAGGAACTATACTCGAGGAACAATACCTGGGTAGTTTGTCCAAACCAAGACCTAATTCAGAGGACAAAATTCTGGAATTTGAGTCGCTGCTGTAATGGGATGAGACTTTTAGAGACCGTGGGAGCCAATGAATGCATCTTGCACATGGAGGAAAGTGAATTATTGGGGGCCAGAAGATGGACTGTGATGGGTGGGCTTTTTAGGTGGCTCCCAATGGTCTCTGCTTCCCGAGTATTCACACCTCTGTGTAATCCCTTCTCCTTGTGAGGGTGGGCCAGATTTAGTGACTAGAATGCAGTACAGGTGATAGGATGTCAGTTGTGACATTAGGTTACAAAAAGATTATGGCTTCTGCAAAAGGGCATGCACTCTCATTTGCTCGCTCTTGAGGAAAGCCAGCTGCTATGTTCTGAGCTGTCCTAATGGAGAGGCTCACGTGGCAAAGAACCAAGGGAGGTCCTCAGTCAACAGTCCGTGAGGAACTAATGCCCTCTGTTCAGTAACCCACAAGGAACTGAATCCTGCCAATAAGCATATAAGTGAACTTAGACGTGAAGTCTCTCAGTTGAACCTTCAGACGAGACAGTAAACCTGGCTAATACCTCATGAAAGACCTTGAGCCAGAGGACCCAGCAAAGCTGTACCAGATTTCTGACCCACAGAAACTATAATACATGCTTGTTATTTTAAGCCACTAAGTTTTTAGGTTTAATTTAGTTTGATTTATTATAATGGAATAGATAATTAACACACCATGTAACAAAATTAAACCACAATCTTCATACTGGATTCTTTTGCAAGATTGAGTATTCATTTTCTTTACTGCCCAGGAATCTTCCCAAGACTTACAAAATAAGTAGAGAATTCTCATCTAGCTCAGCAGGAGATAAAGGGTTAGTTGGGGAGTATTTTGACTGAATATCAGAAAAGTCTTGCACAACCCCTAAAGATGGAGAGATACTGACACACTTTTCCAAATCACTAAAGATGAGCCAAAGGAAAGTAAACCTGCAAAAATCTAGTGAAGAGCAAATGACAAACACTGATCTCTTTAAAAAACAAAATTATGGAGGTTGCTAAGGACCTGAAGAGAGAGATGAAAAGATTATATGTAGAAAGGGGCCAAAGAACCAACCTTGTAGTTTGCATTTGTAAAGTTTCTTCAACTACAGGTGAGAAATAGGGGTCAGGAATAGTCGTGACCTCACTGATTTTCTCCAAAGGTGGAGTCTGAGGTAAAACATCAGGACGACCGAAGTGGACGCCTGGAAAAAAGAAAAGGGAAGAAAATCAATAAAAAAGACAAAATGGGGTGGGGGAAGTACAGGGGAAAAAAGGCAGCAACTTGGCTTTTCCTGGACAGGAAGGGGGAGTAGAGGTCCTAGGCAGATAAGAGAGGGCTCGGAAGGGGGGGAGGGCATGCCCAATCACATGGGAACCCCAGCCCTGGCGCTGACCTGGCTCCACTTCCGCCTTTGTTGTCACTTGTGCCTTGTGCTCCCCAGAGACCGATGCCTGGTAAGTAATGCAGGAGTTGCCGCTGGGGCCTGCTCGCCGTGAGAAAGATGAGCCAGACCGAAACTTTTTGGAAGGAGAGGGCTTCACTTCAAAAGGGAAAGAGAGAGCCTACTTAGCACCCACCTAAGAAACCATCACCAAGACACAGATACAAATCGCCAGCATCCCCAACACAGACCCAAAGGTGCTCTGCAAAGCGGGAAGAAGGACTAAGGTCAACAAAGACAAGCTCTATGAACTACTCTTCAGAGGAGAGGGTGTGCATCTCAGTTCACTGCGCTTGGAAAGCAGAGAACCTAGAAAAAAGGGGACACGTACACATCTTTCCCCCGCTACACGCAACCTTGACGGCTTTGCTTCCACCTGATGAGACGTCCTCCACTCCGTCACTCCCTTGTTCTTTAATAGTGTCCTCCAGCTCAAGCTGACGAAGATGGCCCTTTCACTCTGCATCCTTGGAGCACTTACGCACACAGCACCGTGATACGTAATTTATAGATCACTTTGAAAAGACTTTGAAAAGATTTTTCCATGTTTCTTAAGACTGTCTGGCATGCCTAAGTCCTCTCTGCCGCACTGAGGGACGACTGAGGCCTACGATGAGGAGACGGGAAGGAGGAGTTGGAAATCTGCCAGGGGCAGTGGCATGGAAGGTTTGGGAAGAATACTGGCACTTCCCAATCATAAAAGTTGAGGGAAGTGAGTAAGAACAACTGCTAAGCAGAAATCAGTAAATGGCTTCTCCAACCCTTTGATCCTAGTCTGAGAATTCCTCGGCGCTGGGGATACGAACAGAAAACAGAACACTTGTGATAATCCTTGTCTAGCTCTGTAAGTCTGGCTCTGTCTCAGCCTGTGGCGTGGACCCTACTCCCACAATGACACCTTTTCCCCACCAATCCCACTTCCCAGAAATGCCCCTCACCTCAATGACACACGAAGGGAGAGCCAGGGGGAAAGCAGCGACTTGGAAACCATGGGGACAGACAGGGTGACTGACATACAGACGGGCAGCGGTTCTCACGGGAGGTGGGTAGAGCAGAAGAGGCTTTGGCAGTTCCCTGACAGAGGTGTCTTGCCCCCCCATCTCCTGGAGTAAGGGAGCCACTGGGGGGTCATCTGGTAGAGGCCACTTACAGGGAATCTTCTTGAACACGGTGTTGCACATAAAGCGCTGGAACCGTTCTGCATAGAAGCCTGGCCGGTGTACCGACACGGTGTCCTGCAGAGCAGAAGAGATGGCTGCGGGGTTAGAGGCAGGGAGGCCCAGCAGGAGGACCGCTATGCAGTCCTGGGGCTGTTTTCCCTTAGGCTGAGACCCAAGCAGAAGGGTAGAACCCACAAAATAAGAAAGAAGAAACTGAGGGGGCAAATCAGAACTGAAGGAGGCAGGAAAGCCTTTAGCAAACTGCTACTCACCCCATCATGTACCAGAGCCTTCCAAGAGTGCTCCAACTTCTTAACAAACCTGCCAGGAAGAACGTGTATCACAAAGTCACACAGTTTTTAAATGTACTTTTCTCTTTGATAAAGCTGAAGAAGCTGGGAAAGCACTCCCTCGGTAAAACTGGCTTTCCAAAGAACAGACAGGGTTGTGCTTGTTCAACACGGAGATCAAAGCCGTTTCCAGGGAAGTCACTTATTACCTCCCCATAGAAAGAGGGTAGTTAACGTGTCCCTGGCAAGTCAGGGACAAGTGCATGTCTTATAAAAGGAGAACTGAGGGAACAGATGGGCATGCTACCAGATGGAAGAGAGGAGTTATATCTGGATGATAACACCCCGAAACGGTAAACCTTCAGCAGCAACTGAAACCTTACGGGGGAAACCTGGGGTCCAGCATTTCCAGCTCCCCCCTCACCACCACTTCACTACCTCGGTCCCACAGGCTAAGCCCCTGCACAGAACACAGTGACCCTCCTGTTTCTCCTCCGAGGAAAGGGGAACATGTTTCCAGCTATGCCCCAATGTGGAATGTGACTCATCGCACAGGGTTTTCACGAAGAGCCAGATAGTGTACTCTACCCTGGCACTTCTGAGGACTGACTCAGCTCTCCACACAGGTGTGTGTTAGGTCTGGGAAAGGGGCAGGGTAATGAAGCCAGGGAGACAGGCGAAATCAAGGAAATAACCCACCATTTAAAACCTAATGAGGTAAGCAGCTAGACTGCAACTGACTGTTCTCGTTCCAGAAAGAACTCAGGGACAAACCCACGTGAAGGAGAAACGTGAGGGGTTACCTGCAAGCTTTCTGCCCCCGAATTTGGGATCCATGTGCTCCTCACCTGTAAGACTGTAGAATGTCAATGATCCCAATATAAAGCAGCAGCCTTTCCCCTTTACTATTGCGGGCAGGGATGCCACCCATACTGTTCGGGAAGACAAGAAGAAAAGAGTTTTAAGAAAAGCTTTGACCTTGCACAAAGGGGCTTCTCTCGCCCTCCAGTCAGATCAGGACGGGGAACTGAGACCTGAACATAACTGTCCCATCCTCCATAAGCTGGGGAGGAGTGAGAGCATTCCTCCAACCCCAAGAACCACTCTGAAGTATGTATTCTAACCTCTCTGCCTCCAAGTCTCACTCGCCTGCCCCTCCAACCCCAATTCCACCAAAGAGAATCTAAAATCACCCCTACACAGCAATGCTGAAAACGTTCTGGTAACTCTGAACTTCCTCAGCACTTTCGTATTTTAATTCACACCCACTAGGACGCAACTCTTGAGAGTCACAGTAAAGGATACCTTAAAAATGAAACTACCTACAAGGCATTTATGGTACTTTGTTAAATACACTTCCTTGATAGACCCAATGTGGTAAGAAGGACACCTTCCGTAAAACTGCTGTAACAAATTACTTCTCGTGAAGTTGTAATAGAATAAGCAGCCATGTCTAAGACTCTGAGTATATTCTTTTTGAAAAGTCTTTTGATTTTGAATAGGTCTCTTTTTAAGATGTACTACAAATCCCCAATTTAAGACCTCTCCCTTTCTTTTTACATTCTTAAGAAAGTTCATCCTATAGTTTTATAAACATTAATATGGTCAACTTAACTCCTGAAACAGGGCTACTCTTAGCCCAGAAGCTGGGTCCCTTCCTCAAGAAAAGCCTGAAACGAGTCTACGCTCTCTGCCCCAGTGCCCTGGGCCCACTCACTGGTCGTCGGTCTCCATGGTGCCACCGCGCCGAGCCTCGCCCTGGATAGACTCCATAGCTGTGGAATAGAGAGCCTTCTGGGGGGCTGGTCTGCGAGTGTCAACCGAGTACTGGGCTTCATTGGCTAAGGGCTCTCGTTGTGCATGATCTATGTTATGGATTGACATCAAGAGGCTATAGTCCATTATCTTGAAGCTCTGTAGCACCTAAGTGGAAGGAAAACAAAAACCAAAATCATGATCTGAGCCGGGAGAGAAGAATTTCTTTTCAGGCTCTCACTGCTTTCATGATTCTTTTTTTTTTTAAGATCCTAAAAAAAATTTTTTTAATGTTATTTTATTTTCCAGAGAGAGACAGAATGTGGGAGGGGCAGAGAGATGAGACACAGAATCCAAAGGAGGCTCCAGGCTCTGAGCTGTCGGTGCAGAGCCCTATTCGGGGCTCAAACCCACGGACTGTGAGACCATGACCTGAGCTGAATTCAGACGCCCAACTGACCAAGCCACTCAGGCGCCCCTAAAGATATATTTTTAAATGTTTATTTATTTAAGAAAGAGAGAGGGAGAGGTGGAGGGGAGAGAGAAGTGAGAGAATCCAGGCAGGCTCCACATCATCAGCATGGAACCTGACCTGGGGCTTGATCCCATTAACCACGAAATCATGACCTGAGCCAAAATCAAGAGTTGGACTCTCAACAGACTGAGTGACCCAGGTGACCTTCAATTATCTTTTTTTTTTTGTTTGTTTAATGTTTATTTACGGAGAGGGGAGTGGCAAAGAGAGGGGGAGAAAGAGAATCTCAGGCAGGCTCTGTGCTGACTCACAAAGCTCGAACTCACAAACCGTGGGATAAGGACCTGAGCCGAAACCAAGAGTCAGATGCTCAACTGACTAAGCCCCCCAGGTATCCCTTGACAATAAAACCTCCAGGGTTAACTTTAGGCTTATCCCTTGCTCCTCCTAGTCCCTGAAGAAGAGCATACTAACCTCCTCTGGTCACCATTTATATCCCCTCAGCTTTCTTCTATTTTACTAAATATGTATTAGGCCACTGCCTGGCCCACAAAACCCTCTTTGTTTGTTCTTTCCTTGTATCTCTTTGTGAAAAAAGCATCATTTTCTCAAGGGAACAGGGAATACATATTTGTGCTGTAAAGAATCCACAAGGAAGGTCTGGTGAAAGTACACTTCGTGATGGAGCAGATCTGTTGCAGGACTTTATATGCCCAGTTTCAATTCAGTTCAGTATTCAGCAAAGCCCTACCATCTGTAGGCACTGTGTCTGCTTATGGGGATACAAAGATACTTAAGAGAGTTTCTGTCCTCAAGGATATTATAATTTAGGAAAGGAAACACTGCAAAAATAAACGTAATACAGTCTAGTATGTGCAACAATGAAAGTGCTTACATGACTAAACAGTGTAGAAATCAGGAAGTGATACATAAGTTTATGAAGAATAAATGAGAAAATAAGTCCTAATAAATAAAGAATATTCCAAGGCCCGGAGATATGAAACGAACAGCATGTTACATCCTGGGAGATGTAATTTGGTACTGTTAAAACAGAAAATGCAAAAAACTGGTGTGGCAGATTACAGAGGTTGACAGGGGAAGAACAGTAACAGGCCTGAAGTGCCATATTAAGGAGCCTCGATTATGCGGCGCCTGGGTGGCTCAGTTGGTTAAGTGTCCAACTTTGGCTCAGGTCATGATCTCATAGTTTGTGGGTTCAGGCCCCATGTCAGGCTCTGTGCTGACAGCTCAGAGCTTGGAGCCTGCTTTGGATTCTGTGGAGAACTTCAAGCAAGCTCCATGCCCAGCATGGAGCCCAACACATGGCTGAGATCATGACCTGAGCTGAAATCAAGAGTTGGCACTGAGCCACCCAGTGGGCCCCTGGAGTGATTCTTTGTAAAGTTTGAAAACAACTCTCTGCTCCACTGTATCTAGTCCTTTCAACCAAAGGACTCAAACTAACATAGGCATCACTCTGTAAATAGACACAGAGTAAGCAAAGGATAAGGATGGACAATGTTACAGAGTAGAGGAAGATAACCCTACAGTAACAGTTAAGGGAAAAAATCAGTAGGAAAAAATGTCACAAAAAGCAAGGGAAAGGTATGTTAAGCAAGTGGAAATAGTCAACTGTCAAGCTGCAGAAAATTCAAGGAAGGACTATGAAGTAGTCTCAGGGCACTTGGGTGGCTCAGTTGGTTAAGTGCCTGACTCTTGATGTTGGCTCAGGTTATGACCTCACAGTTCAGGAGTTCAAGTCCCACTTTGGATAGCGGGGAACCTGCTTGGGATTCTCTCTCCCTCTTCTGCTGATTGTGCATTCTCTCTCAAAATAAATAAATAAACATTAAAAAAAAAAAAAAGGTAGTTGTCTCTATTTGGCATCCCAGGTGGTCACTGGGGAGAGTAGTTCGTGTGAAGAGGAGACAGCAAAAGCCAGGACAGTGGGTTGAGGCAGGAATAGGAGAGGATAAATGAAAAGAAAAAAAGAGAAGAGTAGGGAGAAGGAAGAGGCAGAGAGAGAGACAGACACAGAATTTGAAGCAGGTTCCAAGCTCTGAGCTATCAGCACAGAGCCTGATTCAGGGCTTGAACTCAGGAAACATGAGATTATGACCTAAGGTGAAATCAAGAGTCTGTCACTTAAGTGTCTGAGCCACCCAGGTACCCCATAATTAATACATTTATTTAAAAAAAATTTTTAATGTTTATTTTTCAGAGACAGAGAGTGAGTGGGACAGGGGCAGACAGAGAGGGATGATACAGAATCCAAAGCAGGTTTTGAGCTCTGAGCTCTCAGCACAGAGCCCGATGCAGGGTTCAAACTCACAAACTGTGAGATAATGACTTGAGCCATAGTCAGATGGATGCTTAAATGACTAGAGCCACCTAGGCGCCGCTGTAAAAGTTATTTTAAATGAAACCTGGGACATACAGGGGTGCCTGGGCAGCTAAGTTGCTTAAGCATCCAACTTTGGCTCAGGTCATGATCTCACGGTTTGTGGGTTTGAGCCCCGCATCAGGTTCTGTGCTGGCAGCTCCGAGCCTGGAGGCTGTTTCAGATTCTGTGTCTCCCTCTCTCTCTGCCCCTCCCTGGCTCATACTCTTTCTCTGTCTCAAAAATTAATAAACTATATAAAAAAAATTTTTTTAATGAAACCTGGGACATATAGAGCTAAGGAACTGAGCCCTATCTCCCACAGATTTGATGCCCAAGAATAATAACCTGTTTTAGTGACTGAGATTTTTGGTATCAGAGTGAAGGAAATATACCAAACTCACCAAACAGTCACGCTGTAGGGTCTTACATAGAGCATTGTACATATCAGCATCCAAAAAAAGACCATCTGGAATGTCTTGTAAGAAGTCAAGGTCTTTAAAGGTGGGGAGAGGTTTCTCTCGCTCTTTTTGGGAAGCTCGCCGTTTGTACGTTGAGCCCTTGAGGTCATATTTCATGTGCATCTTCACTGACCGTGGTAAGAGATTGTTCATCACCACAATTCGAATGTTCTTACCACCTGCCTGCACACAGTACAGCCCATAGAATTTAGGCAGCAAAGTGCGAGGGTTCTGGTTGAGGTTCTGTGGATTTAAAAGTAAAAAGAAGTAGGAGAACAAGTCAGCTCATTTTCAGTGAAATTCAAGGGCAAAAAGTTGCCACCCATCTTCCGTTGTCTGGTACATGGGGTTCAGGTACACCTATCTGCCCATAAGGCCACATTGTTATTTGCTTACAATTTTCCAATGTATCTATCTCGGTGATCAGATTACCATCAAGCTGAGCCACAGACCCTCCAATCCAGGCATCAGTCAGAACACTCCATGTATGATAGGTATCTCCTTTCAGAGAGGTTTAAGAGAAACCCATATTGAAAAAGTCTTAATTCTAAGCCCTCCGTATAGCATGTTGTCGTGGGTGTGATGAGAAGCAAAACTAACTCCTTCAGAACTTCAAGGGCAGTCAAGGAGAGTAAGGTGGAATAGAGTACTATCAAGGGAAGTCACCAACCTTATTCCTTGGTGTAGGAGGTGGACTAAGAACAGAAAATAAAATTATCACTGAATATCACCTTTGGGTAGGATGGTCTAAGCCAAGTAACACTAAAAACACGACAGATAAACAAAACCCCTTTTGGCCCCAGAGAAGCAAGAGAGATGGGCCGAAAAGCCCCAAAACGAACTACGTCTTTATGACCAAAGCACAGACATCGTGTTGCCCTGTTGACAAGAACCCCCACCCGCCGGGCCAGGAGTGGGGTGGGCAGCGCCCCTCTTCTCTCACCATGTAGTACCCTGGAAGCAGCTTCTGCAGGAACTCTGCCTCTTTATGCTGGACTGTTTTGATGATGAATTCGTCGTCACTGGACACATAGAAGAGGGAGCCACTAGCCCCAGAGCTGCAGAGTTCAATCAGTGGCTCATTGCAGAGGGAGTACTAGGGCCCAGAAAGAGAAGGGCAAGAAGTTCAGGAACATTAGGGTTTGGCCAACCAGAAATTAAGTACAGATGCAATTCTATTCTAAAGAAAAACTAGAGCAAGTCTATGAAAGGAGGGTCTTCCTTTGGGAGGATCCCTCCGATGGCGGAGTCATAGGGTTCTGAGATCTGGAAGCTTACCAAGTAATCATCGGGCCGGATACCAAATAACTCCCGAAAGTAACGGAAGGCAACAGGTGCATAGGTTTTGAAGCGAAAGTCATTGTAGTGATGAGCAGGGGTCAAGTTGCTCCCTTCACTGTAGGGTTAAATAGAAGAACTTGTAATTTACCAGTCTCTGTCAACCCAGGAGGCCACCCTGGGCAGACACTTCAGAGTCACTCTTATGAGTCAGTACATCCCTTATGAGAGGACCAGAGGGATTAAGAGAGTCAGTTACTTAGTGGGACATTGGCACAACATAGGGATTAAGACATGGGCACAGAGAATCATACTGCCTCTTACCTTGTGCACTAAATTGCTTTAGTGCACATGCTTTAGTGCACAGGCCAGAGGCTCATGAAGTATTCAAAAAACAGCATCTCCTGTCTAAATTCTTCAGTCCCACATCATCCTAAGATCAAGTTAAGGACTGGATGCTGGGCACATGCCTAAATTAGACCTGAACCCCTAAAACTGCCCTGAGGTTGATAAGAAAAAGCTGCACTTCCCAGGAAATTCCCATGAACGTTAACCTCTATACCTGGGAAAGAAGATACTCTCCACCACATAGAAGTCTTGCATGAGGACATCACGCTCTGGTTTGGTACTCAGGCTTCCAACAGTGTGAGTAATGCCTAACTGGATGGCACCTTTCAAGGCAGATGAGGTTGTCTGAGAAACAGAAGAGAAATGAGAGAAAAGTTTCTAGTATTAAATCTGATCAGAATAATAAAACTCCGGAGGAAGAGCCAGAAGCAGCACTCAAAAAGCAAATGCGCTCCTATTACTTCAGACCAAGCTGGGGCAATCCAGTTCCTCCATCCTCTTGCATATGCGGCAATTAAGCCTGGTAAAGCCTGGAAGGGTACAAAGATACATAGTAGCAAAGGCAGACTGTCAGTCAGCCCCAGCTGTCAAGTGTTCCCATCTATCCGTGTCTCCATCTAGGAGACATGCTGTCCTGAGAGAATAATCTTACATCTCACTCCAAAAGTTGCTGCCCCCAGAGTATCTGGGGCTTCTCCAAACATTTTATTCATGGAATATAGAATGTAACTAAAATTAACTGATACTCTGATTGACTCCTTGGCTACAAAAGGCCTGTTAAGCCCTTTTAAGGCAGGGCCTGATTGGTGTTCCAAGGACAACAGAGTGGCACAAAAAGTTTCTAACTGAAAAAAAGTCTAAAGATTCAAATTAGTTCTGAGAGAAGTATTTGAATTTAAAATGCTCACACTACAGTCAAAACACAAATTCAAGAGCAGGTATAATCCTATAGGAAAATATCAGCTCACCTAGATCTGTGCTGTCCAATACACCAGACACGTGTGGCTATTTGTCAATTTAAAATCAAAATAAACTAAAAATTCACCTTTTCCATCTTTCCAGTCACATTCAAGTATGTGGCTACTACTGGGTAACACAGAATATAGCACATTTCAGTCACTGTAGAGTTCTACTGGACAGTTCTGCTCTAAATGATTTCCCTCATCCCCAACCCTCACCGAGTATTAAATTACCAGTACTTCTATTTAGTTCTCATTAGTCATTAAAATTAAAACTAAATAAAATTAAAACTAGAGGATGGCTCACTGGTAGAGTATGTCTCTTGATTTCAGTATCATGAGTTTGAGCCCCACATCACGGATAGATTGCTTTCAAAAAAATTTAAAAAAAATTTTTTTAAGGTTTTATTTATTTCTGAGAGAGAGACAGCATAAGAAGGGGAGGGTCAGAGAGAGAGGGAGATACAGGATCTGAAACAGGCTCCAGGCTCTGAGCTAGCTGTCAGCACAGAGCTCGACACGGGGCTTGAAACCACAAACCGTGAGATCATGACCTTAGCCGAAGTTGGCTGCTTAACCAACTGAGCAACCCAGGCGCCCCTAAAAAAATTTTTATAACTAGATTTTTAAGTGTGTGCCTCTCCAGTTAGACTAGAAACTCATCTTTTTGTTCTCAATGTTCAACACATAGAGCTCAATATGTATCTGCTGAATTGACATGGGCCTTGAGCCCATTCTCAGGGAGGGGCAGGTGGCTGACAGACGTCAGTCCACCTCTATTACTTGGGGCAGTGCAGTAAAGGCAGAGAACACACATAAGAAAAATTTACATGGGCCAGAACAGGACTCCAAGAAATCATCACATCCCATATCAGACAAGTAGAAGATGCTCGATGGAAGGTGAACACTGTCCCTTGGGAAGCTGAGCATCTGCAAAGTAGTCCAGAGCTGAAAGTAAACTCTAAAGTCCAAGTTGTAGGATAGTTCTTGTGCAAAGGCTAGGATGTCAAGAATTGAGACAAGGTGTGGAGAATATCATCAAGGAGACAGAACTATCCCCTCCTGGAGTAGGATGAAAGAGTCCCACCCAGACACACCTTCTTATATGTCGTCTCTCCTGAAGAGTCAACGCCTCGGTGGCCTATTTTCTTCGTGGACATGCCAGAGGAATACGCCACCTGGAAAAAGAGTCAAAATTAGCACGTAATCCCCACATCATACACCATGCAGCTACCATGAAGGTACATTAAAACAAATCGAAACACTCAACCCACACTTTCTGGAAGAACATTTTACAAAATTCACAAGATTCACTCCATGCAAACATTCAGCTCTAGTGTTGCTTCCCAATGAACGAACTGGCTAAAAGAAGACAGAAAATTCCTAGGCACACATATTTCATTTATTTATTTATTTATTTTTTGAGAGAGAGAGAGAGAATGCAAACTGGAATAGATGGAAAAGAGAGGGAGCAGAGAGAGAGAATCAGGCAGGCTCAACGCTCAGTGCAGAGCCCAATCTGAGGCCTGATCCCATGACGCTGGGATCATGACCCGAGCTGAAATCAGAGTTGGACATTCAACTGCCTGAGCCACCCAGGAGCCCCACATACTTCACCTTTGATCATCAGAAACAGGACATTAAAAAAATGATTACCAGGGGCGCCTGGGTGGCTCAGTTGGTTGAGCGTCTGACTTCGGTTCAGGTCATGATCTCACAGTTTGTGGGTTCGAGCCTCGCATCGGGCTCTGTGCTGACAGCTAGCTCGGAGCCTGGAGCCTGCTTCAGATTCTGTGTCTCCCTCTCTCTCTGATCCTCCCCTGCCCATGCTGTGTGTGTATGTCTCTCTCTCAAAAATAAATAAAACATTAAAAAAAAAAAAATGAGTACCAGGGCTCATGGGTGGCTCAGTCGGTTAAGTGTTCGACTCTTGGTTTCTGCTCAGGTCATGATTTCATGGTTTGTGAGTTTCAGTCCCTCATCAGGCTTTGCACTGACTGTGCTGAGCCTGCCTGGGATTCTCTTTCTCCCCCTCTCTTCCTCTGCCTCCCCTGCTGGCACTCACCTATGCTCTCTCAAAAATAAATAAACTTAAAAAAAATTGAGTATCATTAAGAAAAAGCAGATACAAGAGAACTATTGAAATAGCTACTCCAGGAAAAAAAAACCTCAGTTCACAGAAGCAAGATAGGCTAAAAGTAGTTCCACAGATCTTTCTTCACCAACCTCCTTCCAGAAATTACTAACCCTCTAACCTTCAACCCAACCTGAACACTATTTGCTTGAAGTGAATTCACCAGTAAAAATGATCTAGCCACTTGCAAATCCAAGTACTGCTAGCTGAGGAATAAAAAGCTGAGGCAATTAAGAGGACTCCTCTGAGATAGGGGCCTCAGGGCCTTGGAGAGATTCCTGTGAATGAGATATGGCTTTGTTTTCCACCCACATGACAGCCCCTGAGATGAGGAAGGAGTAAACCAGTACAGCAGCCAGCGGAGCCTAGAAGGCAGTTCCCCACACCAAGATGAAGCACAAAGACACAAAGGTATTCTTCATGATGTCAATACTCATTAAGTTAACAAGCCAAAGACAAAAAAACCCTGTGTCAATAGGGTGTGATGATCTTAGGGCCTGATATTCAAGTTCTACCATTCTTGCTAAAGCCCTTAGTGTCAGAAAACTTTTGGTATATAATCTCAAAGATCTTAGAAGAGGGTCTAAAGAGAAAAATCTAAAATCACAGGCTAACAGGGGCCTGCATTCGGAGACCCTGTCATAAAACCCAGGAGAGAGGCAAGAAGTAAGAAGAGGTTTGGGAATAGAAAGGCAATTAACAGCTTCTATACGGTTAAAAGAACTTCTTTTAAATTCACTGAAGCTATGTAACCAGGAGGCAGTAATAGCAAAACCCGAAGTGAGCTTTAGTGATGGACTGTGTGGTTAGTTTTAACCCCAGCCTTATTGATCCCACTTACTGTGTGACCTTGAGCAAGTTATAGAACCTCTAATCCTCACTTTTCTTATCTGTAACACATGGGTAACAATGGTACTTAGTTCACAGGGGTGTTTACAGGACTAAGTAAGAATAAAGGGCACTTAGGTAAATTATTTACTCTTTGGTACACTATATTTGATACATTGAAAAAATGATAGGGGCCCTTGGGTGGCTCAGTCAGTTAAGCCCAGCTCAGATTCTGTGTCTCCTCTCTCTGCCCCTCTCCTGCTTACACTCTCTCTCAAAAGTAAGCATTAAATTTTTTTTTCTAATGATCATGTGAGCTACTATTAATAACTATGATAAACTGCAACAAAAGTTGTTGTATAATTTCCAGCTTACCAAAGTTATGTAAGAATCTAGTCCAGCTTCCAAGATCCAAGTAAGGGAAAAATAAAGATGTCATAAACAGGTATCCTTCTACCCCAGAATTAAAGCTTTAGAAACATAATATCAATATAAAACTCACCTCAGATGCCATGGGTCTCTTGACGCCAGATGCTGTTAAAGAATAAACAAAACACAATTACAAGTGCATACACACACACTAGTACCCACAATCTCTATCACGCACACTGAAACAATCGGGGTTTGAGTCAAACTAAATCTATGAGCTCCTGCCTCTTCCTCTGTGATACTAGATCCTTTTGGGAAGGGGTTTTAAATATCCCTTCATCTTCTTCCTCCACACTCACAGAACCCTTATGCATATTCCTGGCTTATTCTAGTCTCTTTTCTTACTCAAGTGTTGATATTTTTTGTGGACAATATATCTGTTCTTGATACAGTTAACCATAAGAGTCAAGAGGATCTCATTTGATACGCTGGCTGAAAGAGAATGGGTATGAGATATACCTAAGGCTCACCGGGGAGTCTAGGGCTTGATAATTTTTCCTATAGAGCTAAAAGGATTAAGAACTTTTAGAGCCTATCTATGGTGCTTTATTCCTCCATTAGTTATTTCAGGAAAAAAGCTAAAGAGCTGCTCTATGGAGATGAGGCAGCTAAGGATGAGAAAATGCAATGTTAAAATAATGAAGATTCTGCATCCCTACTTCCTCACCTTGAATTCCACTGTAAACTCAACAGGAATTTGTTGGCATTTACTTACCAAATGTTTAATCAATGCAGATGTATAAGACAACTGTGTGGGTCAATCTCATAAATATTATGACTTTTATTCATTTAAGTTTAGAAAAGATTGTAAGAATATATTTAGCTAAAATAACTAAAAGAACCTATCTGTAGGAAACCTACTCTGAAAGGTTAAATCAATTCTCAAGGGTCTGCCATCCCTGTAACTTTCATCCATGATCATACTGGACCATGACCACTCGGAGACAGACCGTCCTCCCCTTCACGTTGGAGAATATTCAGCTTTATCTTCAAAGACTACTGATATATCACTTCAATCTAATTCTAATGAATTCAAAGGGAATAAAGATTAACCATATTAAAGAAAATTAAAAAGAGGAGCCTGATGAAATGATCTTCAATAATGTTAATACCAGAGTAGGAAGACCTCAGTTCCACTGTATGTATAAGGATTAATGGTGAGGCAGCAACAGACACATGGGATTAAGGGCAATAAGGTAATGTCTAATTACGACTGTTTAAGACAAATGATCAAGGGCCCTGAGAATGTCAGAATACAGCTGAGCTCAGAGGCAAGGTTGTAATAATAGCCCTTAGTCGTACAGAGGTCACAGACTAAGTATTTCTGTTACCAATAAGCAGAGCAGTAAAATTTCCTTCCCTATAGTGAGTCAGGGTGGCAAAAAATGGGGAACAGATGGTTTTCACTCCTCTTCCAAAAAAAGGAGGCAATGGAAATGTCATCTAGCTGTTAGGAAGATATGCTGCATATAATGACCCAGAAAACTGGAAAGCCAGCAAAGTCCAATCTACCCTTTATAGATGCTTCATCTTTGATCATTATCTTCACCTGGGTAAAGACTAGGTCAATTAGTAACGGAATCCCAAACCGAAGCTTCCAAGGAATACCAAGCCAGGAGGACTCAGGATTAGGATTAAAACTGCTACTCACCTACAATAAATTTAAGGTGTCCACCACCAACAAAAAAAGCCTAACCTTTTATATCTTACCACCTTTTATCAAGAGTCAACATGCTGAGTTATTTAAAAATCAGAAGACCTGCGTTCAAATCTCTCTTAAATCAGGCAAATTTTTCTCTACACTTAACTAAAAAAAAAACCTATATTAGAAAGCTTATTTAGGGGGGGAGAGGGGATGGGCTTGGAGGAGGACACTTGTGGGGATGAGCACTGTTACGTGGAAACTAATTTGACAATAAACTATTTGTAAAAAGAAAAAAAAAAGAAAGTTTATGTAAAGATTAAAGGAGATAAGCTAAAGCAAGTAGAGTATAAAGTACTATACAAATATGTTCTTACTTTCTTTTTAAAAAATTTTTTTAGTTTTTTATTTATTTTTGAGACAGAGAGAGACAGAGCATGAGTGGGGGAGGGGCAGAGAGCAAGGGAGACACAGAATCTGAAACAGGCTCCAGGCTCTGAGCTGCCAGCACAGAGCCCGATGCAGGGCTCGAACCCAAGAACCATGAGATCATGACCTGAGCTGAAGTCGGACACTTAACCGACTGAGCCACCCAGGCGCCCCACAAATAAGTTCCTTCTGAGTGATTTCTTTTTTGTTGTTGTTTATTTGTATTTGGGTGGGGGGGCATTGAGTGAGGGAGGGAGGAACAGAGAGAGTCAGAGACAGAATCCAAAGCAGGCTCCAGACTTTGAGCTGTCAGCAGTGAACCTGACATAGGGCTCGATCTCATAAGCCATGAGATCATGACCTGAGCCGAAGTTGGACACTTAATCTACTGAGCCACCCAGGCATCCTGACTTTTTTAATGTTTATTTTTGAGAAAGAGAGAGCATGAGCAGGGGAGGAGCAGAGACAAAGGGAGACGGAGGATCCTAAGTGGGCTCTGCACTGACATCAGAGAGCCTGATGCAGGGCTAAAACTCACAAAATGTGAGATCATGACCTGAACTGAAGTCAGACGCTTAACCGCTTAATGGACTGAGCCACCCAAATGTCCTGACGACTCTGTGTGATTTTTATTTTTTTTAATGTTTTTATTTATTTCTGAGAGACAGAGACACAGCATGAGCAAGGAGGGTCAGAGAGAGAGGGAGATACAGAATCTGAAGCAGGCTCCAGGTTCTGAGCTAGCTGTCAGCACAGAGACCGACGTGGGGCTCGAACCCATGAACCGTGAGATCATGACCTGAGCCGAAGTTGGACGCTTAGCCAACTGAGCCACTCAGGTGCCCCGACTCTGTGATTTTTAAAGCAAGAGCAAAGCTGGGCCCATGGCAAGGTTTAATGTTCAATTACCTAGACCTTCATGAAATTTTAATTAGCATCTCAAATTACTTGGCTCCTCCCAAACCCCCCACAGCCACCCCCCCATACCCTCCTGCAAGTGCACACATGCAACTTATGGAATCAGTGATTCTCCATGAGAAAAATCTCATGGGCTTTCAGCTGAGAAGACTAACACTGATTCTGCACTCCCTGGTCAGTGCTTGGCCTCTCCCTTCCTTTTTTACCCCAGAGGAAGAGATTTGGAAGGGATCTGGCAGAACCAAGGAAGGCCAACATTCAGCCCTAGTCTGACAGTACTACCTAGAAAATTATCTCCTCTGTACAAAAGTAGTCACTGGACAGGGGCGCCTGGGTGGCTTAGTCGGTTAAGCGTCCGACTTTCGCTTGCTTAGGTCATGATCTCGCTTTTCGAGGGTTCGAGCCCCACGTCGAGCTCTGTGCTTACTGCCAGCTCAGAGCCTGGAGCCTGTTTCAGAGTCTGTGTCTCCCTCTCTCTCTGACCCTCCCCTGCTCACGCTGTCTCTCTCTCTCTCCTAGAAATAAATAAAAATTTAAAAAAAAAACAAAAGTAGTCACTGGACAAAGTTAAACAATATAGATAAAAAGGCAGCTTAAGTGATTTCAAGGCACAGAGTTAGGTACAGGGCTTTTTTACTCCCTGAAAAGTTCTACTTTGCTACCTTTCCTAGTTTTATCCCCCCAAATTTTATCTCTAGGGCTGCTACACTCTTGCAAAGTACCCAGAACCAGGGTGGGAGGAGTTCACTCACCAGAATTTTGGTGCCAAGTGCTTAGCTATCAGCAAGTGCAAAACTGGGATTAATCCCAAGAACACTATAGCAGTTAGAACGATATTGGGATCTAAATAATAACAATCAGACTAAGTAATATTCTCTCCAAGGAGGAGAACATGGACCTAAAATTTACTCTATTCCTTGCTTGAAGTTCTGCCCCTGGGCTGCACACTGGAGCTTGAATCTAACAAAAAACAATGAGGGGCACTTGGGTGGCTCAGTCAGTTGAGCGTCCGACTCCAGCTCAGGTCATGATCTCACGGTTTGTGAGTTGGAGCCCCGCGTCGGGCTCTGTGCTGACAGCTCAGAGCCAGGGACCTGCTTCAGATTCTGTGTCTCTCTCTCTCTCTGCCCCTCCCCTGCTGGTGCTCTCACTCTCTCAAGAATAAAGAAGAACATTAAAAAAAATTTTTTTAAACAAAACAAGTTGAAAACTCAGCTCCTTCAGCCATAGACGAAGCTACTGGCCCATTATCAAGCTAACAAATCAATAACCATTTCTATTATGAAAAAAGCCACTCCAAAAGGGCCTTTGAGAATTTTAGTCTAATCCTCTTTTTTTAAGTAAGAGCAAAAGCATTAAGGGGTGTGCTCAAAAATCAGGACAAAGGTAGTGACAGAGCCAGAACAGGAATTCACATTCCTAATCTCCAATTCAACTCTCTTCCTTCTAAACCATCTTTTGTTTCAATTTCATGGCCACCTAGTGTCTAGAGAGCCCAAGCAAGCACTAAGGGAACTAGAATACTCTAACAAACTAAACAAATCTCAAAACTGCTAAGAGACAATAGGAACACATATTTTCTTTCCCTGAGGTACCCCCTTCCCTTGAGACAAGGAAATCTTTTTTTCATTCTCACTGATAGGGTCCTCCTCCTTTAGTTCCTCTCAATCTTAAATTAACGACAACTCTGTCCTTCTGGTAATAGTCATCAATGTTACTGGCAAAAAGAGCTTTTGCTTCTTTTAGTGAAGTTATCCTTGTTCTGGACTAAATAATGCCTGTATTCTAGAGCAGCAGAAACTTCTTTCAAGTCTGATATTTGAAAGAGCAGTTTCACAGTTTTACAGATGTTAAGGTCCTCACTAGTAGCAGAAAAGTACCTTTTTGTCCTTGTAATAGAATGTCAATAACTTTAACAGACAAAAAAAGAACTCCATCTCAGATTAGAGTTTTCTTTTTGGTACGTGTGGGACCATGACTGGCTCTGATTAAGCATAAGGCTTTTATTATTATTGAATTTGCAGTGGATAAAAAGAAGGCATCTGACAGTCAAACTGTGTGTGTTTTGTTTTGGGGATCTTGGGACTGACTGCAGAATCAGTACCAATCCTTGGCACATATTAACTTTCTAATTTCTGAAAGAATCAATTAACTCCACATCTTATGCACAGAAGAGCTAGAAATTTTGTCATTTTTCTAGGAGAGCAGAGGTCAGAAGAGGAAGTTGTCTTCTGTACTAGTCTCTCCTTTACCAAGGATTCCTGGTTTGGTCAGTACCCATTCAACAACAAATAGTTAATCTGGTTTAAAATCATGTTAGTTCACACACAGACTTTCAGATTAGTCAGGGGAGCAGTAACAGCATAGTGGGTAGAAATGTGGACTCTAAAATCAGAACACCTAGGTTTGAATACTTGATCCACCACTAACTAGGCAACCTTGGACAAGTCAGTTAAAACTCTCCAGGCCTTGGTTACCTCAGCTATAATATAAACAAATAATAACATGTTCCTCGTAGAGCTGTTAAGGGAATTAAATAAATCATGTACAGCACTTAACATGATAAATATTCTATAATACTAGCAATTATTATCTGTATTGTGAATTATGAAACCTATCTACAGGATGGGAAGGGTCAGAGGAAATGAAAAGATGCAGTAGAAAGGGAAAAGAAGAGTTCAGACTAATTTAATGAAACAGAAGGAAATGGAAGTTATGGAAAGATTTTGAGGGAGACAACAGGTAGTCGACTGACCCGTATTCTACTGTGGAACTGTAAGAAAAGGAACTTCTGTGTTAAGACAGCATCTTTTTCAGAAAGGGCAGAGAGAAATTGGGAGCTAATATCAAGTAATGCTTGCAAGACATCCACAGCCTTCTCAGAAGAAGGCCATGTACTAACCACTACAGAAAATCTGTCATTGTTATGGGGAAGGGAATCTGGCTGCTAGTTACTGCGAGGAGCTCATGCTTCTTCAGCACAGATACACATCAGATCTACCTCTCTTACGGTTGACCCCACAGCACAGAAAGTTGAAACCTAAATGAGGAAAAACAGAAAAGTTATCACTTACTTCTAGGGTTCTACTTGCTTACAGCAGAATAAGCATATTAAAAAAAAAAAAAAAAAAACCTTCTAAAGTTTAAAATTCTGAACAGGGCTTAACCTGACTCCCAGCACCATACTGTGAAATGTACCATGATTTTTGGCAGTTCTGAGTAAACGTCCAAAAAACAAGAGAAGTTCTGGCAGAAAATTCCAAGAGTGGTCACAAAATCTGTAATCATATCATTTCACTCTGGAGTGATTTCATATCGGCAAAAAAATTTCAGGTGCAAAACTCATTTGTATACAGGCATCTACCCTTTTGATGGTAGATTAAAATAATGTGTGTACATTTTATTTGAGGGTATTCCACTCTTGGAGGATAATTTGGTAATATCTAGCAAAATGTCTTAAAAACATGTATGTACAATTTGACCCAGAAGTGAGAATTTATCCTAAAGAAATAGTCAAATGGATAAAGATGTATACACAAAGATATTTATTGCAGAACTGTATGTGATAACTATTTTTGGACACATACTGTAATTAGAAAAAAAATCTAAATAAACAAAAGGAGATTGGTGATATGAATCATGTCATAAATAGAATATATAAACTATTATTTTTACGTATATTTAAGGATAAGATATGAAAAAGTTTTAAAAAGTTATATAGTACAATATTTTTATAAAACTTATCTATAAATTCACCTGGATTTACAATGAAAAGGTCCAAAATTAGGTTGGCTTTGTAATTTTAAACATTTATTTTCCCTTATCTATGTAAGTTTTCCGGAACCAATAATTAGATAGATAACAATTAAGGAAAAGAGATACACAGGGACACAGGGATCCTTTACTACTCCATTTTTCCTAGTAAACCACCCCTAAATAGTCCCACACATACAGACCAACATCACTCCCACCTCACACATGATCTCAAGCTCATTATAATCATATCGAGCGGCTGCAGAGATAGACTAGAAGAAAAATGTGAGAAGAAAATGTCCAGAATGCAGATAGTCCCAAGCTACAAATAAGCATGACTCCTCTACACTCTCTCTCCACCACAAATTACTTTGAGATATTTGTACAACCTGAAACAAACATTCATCAGCACATATAAGAGGCTCTCTCTGAAGAGGTTTATCTTTCATGTTCTCCAGAATATCAGTATTTTCCTATAAAACAGGGATACTTAATTTCAGCGTATCTCCTGGGTACCAGGCCCTGAAAAATATAAAAGATCTATCCACTAAATTATGAAAATAAGTTGGGGAATCTTTAATGTTACTAAAATAATTTCAAAACAGCTGAACCAGTCTAATGCCAAAGTGGAAACAACCCAATCAGTTCTTGCTAAAATACAGCACTGATTCATCACATCACATCACAGCACTCACCATTTTGGTCCTTGGCCCCACCCTAACTTATGTTTCTGATGATAAAGGTATTAGAGGGGCTGGTTTCTAGTCACTTGGCAAAACACACTGGGACTCTCCATATATTTGCTTGTTAGCACTGAACTACTGGAGACTGAGATTCACCATTAAGAAGGAGAAAATGTAGACGAAAAGAAAAACCATCAATGTAACTCTGAGAAGTATAAAAAAAGGCGAACTTCAGAGGGGGAAACGAATTGACTTTCAAAGAGGAGATAACTGAAATAAGGATATTTTCCAACCATAAAAACCTCCGACATTAGGGTTGTTCCCCCCCACCTCCCGCCCCAGAGTGTAGAACAAAATAGAGTTGGCCTTAATACCAGAGCCTCTCCCTGCACTTTCAGAGCAGAGGCATTTCCGTTGGAGATGAGATGACATCATCCATCAGATGAAGAACTAAGAGGCAGTGTGTGACTGACTTCAATGTTTGAAGTACACATATAATTTGGGGACGCTCGAGGCTGGCCGGATGTGCATTCCTCAGACGACTGGAGTTCTGCCTGGGCAAGTCATACAGAAGCAACCCCAGAGACCTAGTTTAATGACTTACCAATACCACCACAGCAAATATGTCAATGAGACCGACACAGAGTACAAAGAGATACAAGCAGACTTTTGGGAAGCAAAATGCTCACTCTTAGGGGTTCTCTTGGTTGATAAGAGTGAGAGCCAGAGGTTTTAAAAGGGGGGAAAAAGGCAAAAGCAAAAACTCACACAAAACAAAACAGAAACACGATCAGCCCAGTTATCTGCTGTACTTCTAAAGCAATCTCTCTGGTCCTTTTTACCTTGAAATACTGAAAGCCATTTTAATTACACCCCTGTAGGTGCTAGGCACAATATGTTCTCCAAATGAAAATACTGAGAAATATGTTTGAAGTATCAGCCCATCTCCTGAGAAGTATTGCTGAGCACTCAAAAAACTGTGTTTAGAAACAAAAAAGTACCACTATTACACACTCGATAATGACTAAACCAAGCCACATCCCAGAGGAAAGCTAAATTTTGTTCCCTAACAAGTGTCAAGTTTTCCTAAGGGTCTTCTAGGAAAAAGTCAGAAAGGCAAGGATGCTCCTAGAAACAAAAGCTCCAGAGTAGCTTGATCCACCAGTCCTGAGGTCACCTCAGATAACAGCCAACTAAGTAGCAAGGAAATGAGCTTACAAGATTACTAAGACTCATCTTGGTAACATATCGCCTTTATGCAACAACGCTGCCACTAGTAAGCTCTTAGAACCTCAGTTTACAAATTTGGAAAGTGAGGTTAATTAAAATAAGAATATCTCTTCATTTCCCTCTAGTGATAAACTTTTGCTTCTACTTCTACAAGACAAATTTCATGGTTCTCAGGCCTCAATTATGTATCTCTTGGCACTAAAACTTTGGTTGAAAAAAAATTGTGTCCTTCCAAAGAGACAGAAGTCTCCTGGATAAGTCACTCATGGCCAGAAAGTATTTGAGATTTCTTGGCAGATTCACCACCTCGTATTTCCAAACCTGGCTCTATCTATCCTGAAAATGCAATGACTCTTGCTGAATTCGAATGTCCGCACTTCAGCAGAGAAAGTCTATAATTTGAATGATATCATTACCCCAACGATGTACTTCAAGGCAATTACAAGGAAAATAACAAGATAATGTTACTTTTTTGTCATACCTTTCATACAGGTTTTTTTTTTAAGTTTATTTTTATTTATTTTTTTGAGAAAGAGAGCACGAGTTGGGGAGGGACAAAGAGGGAGGGAGAGAGAAGGTCCTAGGTAGGCTCCACACTGTCAGCACAGAGCCCAACACAGGGCTCGAACTCATGAACTGTGAGATCATGACCTGAGCTGATACCAAGACTCAGACGCTTAACCAACTGAGCCACCCAGGTACCCCATACGGGTTTTTGTCAAGGAGAATCTGAAGTTTACCAAGTTTGTTTATCTACATTGTGCACAGGAAAGCTACTCTGCTTTTGCTGATTATGTATCCTAAAAAGACCTCTTCCCATTTGTTCCCCACAACTTCCCCATCAACACTGCTGATCCTTTAGAATAGTGCTTATTCTGGCACTATTGATCAGTTAAGTATATAAGGCAAATAATAAGATATATGAACTCCCTGCAAAGAACCTGCCCTCCTTACTATTGCCAAAGTCTTCCTCAGACTCAACAGAAAGGAGCTTTTTCTAGAATCAGATGTTTACCAATAAATTGTCTACAGGAGCATCTGACTCCTGATCTTGGAGTTCTATGTTTGAGCCCCATATTGGGTGTAGAGATTACTTAAAAATAAATTCTTCAGGGGTACAGAGCCTGCCTGGGATTCTCTCTTTCTCTCTCTCTCTGCCCCTGTCCCCTTGCTCACTCTCTCTCTCTAAATAAATAAACTTAAAAAAAAATTATCCTTAAAAAAAATAATAAAACCTTTAAAAAGAAATACATATTGTCTATAGCCATTACAAACAAACAGACTGGAATTTCACAGGAGGAGAAAGAAAAATGGGAGACAAAGTTTTAAAAAATGGAGGGTTTGAGGGGGAAAGTTTATTTCAAATAGAAAACCGTAAAAAGAATGATGGAAGCTCACAGGAGATAGGAACAAAACCAAGCAACACATACACAGAAACTAAACAATGCTCTCCTTTGATAGGAAAGGGTGGAGGAGTGAAGTGCAATAGGGGAAATGGGCTAGGAAGGGGTTTCCTCTAGGAAATACCATCAGCCCAAACACTCTCTGAGACTGAATGGTGGGCTGGGGTTTGGAACACAAAGAAGCAGAGATTCCCTCTACCAGCCTATCCAGAAAATAGCATACTTCCTCAAGTATACTTTTATCCATGATCAAGAAACACACCCAGTAAACAGAAAGAGAGGAGAAACTAACAACTTTGCTCTTTATGACAAGAATATCCTAAAACATCCTAAAATTCTAGAAAAGAAAACATCCAGATTAAAGGATAAAAATAACCACCTTCCTTTTCTATCCCCAGTTCTGTCTTTGGCCTGGTATGATCTCTGTTATTCACTTCACAGGCTACAGTTTCATTAAAAAAAAAAAAAAAAAAAAAAAAACTAATGAAAAATGTAATAACTAGTAACTGGCACCNCTGGGTGGCTCAGTCAGTTGAGCGTCCGACTCCAGCTCAGGTCATGATCTCACGGTTTGTGAGTTGGAGCCCCGCGTCGGGCTCTGTGCTGACAGCTCAGAGCCAGGGACCTGCTTCAGATTCTGTGTCTCTCTCTCTCTCTGCCCCTCCCCTGCTGGTGCTCTCACTCTCTCAAGAATAAAGAAGAACATTAAAAAAAATTTTTTTAAACAAAACAAGTTGAAAACTCAGCTCCTTCAGCCATAGACGAAGCTACTGGCCCATTATCAAGCTAACAAATCAATAACCATTTCTATTATGAAAAAAGCCACTCCAAAAGGGCCTTTGAGAATTTTAGTCTAATCCTCTTTTTTTAAGTAAGAGCAAAAGCATTAAGGGGTGTGCTCAAAAATCAGGACAAAGGTAGTGACAGAGCCAGAACAGGAATTCACATTCCTAATCTCCAATTCAACTCTCTTCCTTCTAAACCATCTTTTGTTTCAATTTCATGGCCACCTAGTGTCTAGAGAGCCCAAGCAAGCACTAAGGGAACTAGAATACTCTAACAAACTAAACAAATCTCAAAACTGCTAAGAGACAATAGGAACACATATTTTCTTTCCCTGAGGTACCCCCTTCCCTTGAGACAAGGAAATCTTTTTTTCATTCTCACTGATAGGGTCCTCCTCCTTTAGTTCCTCTCAATCTTAAATTAACGACAACTCTGTCCTTCTGGTAATAGTCATCAATGTTACTGGCAAAAAGAGCTTTTGCTTCTTTTAGTGAAGTTATCCTTGTTCTGGACTAAATAATGCCTGTATTCTAGAGCAGCAGAAACTTCTTTCAAGTCTGATATTTGAAAGAGCAGTTTCACAGTTTTACAGATGTTAAGGTCCTCACTAGTAGCAGAAAAGTACCTTTTTGTCCTTGTAATAGAATGTCAATAACTTTAACAGACAAAAAAAGAACTCCATCTCAGATTAGAGTTTTCTTTTTGGTACGTGTGGGACCATGACTGGCTCTGATTAAGCATAAGGCTTTTATTATTATTGAATTTGCAGTGGATAAAAAGAAGGCATCTGACAGTCAAACTGTGTGTGTTTTGTTTTGGGGATCTTGGGACTGACTGCAGAATCAGTACCAATCCTTGGCACATATTAACTTTCTAATTTCTGAAAGAATCAATTAACTCCACATCTTATGCACAGAAGAGCTAGAAATTTTGTCATTTTTCTAGGAGAGCAGAGGTCAGAAGAGGAAGTTGTCTTCTGTACTAGTCTCTCCTTTACCAAGGATTCCTGGTTTGGTCAGTACCCATTCAACAACAAATAGTTAATCTGGTTTAAAATCATGTTAGTTCACACACAGACTTTCAGATTAGTCAGGGGAGCAGTAACAGCATAGTGGGTAGAAATGTGGACTCTAAAATCAGAACACCTAGGTTTGAATACTTGATCCACCACTAACTAGGCAACCTTGGACAAGTCAGTTAAAACTCTCCAGGCCTTGGTTACCTCAGCTATAATATAAACAAATAATAACATGTTCCTCGTAGAGCTGTTAAGGGAATTAAATAAATCATGTACAGCACTTAACATGATAAATATTCTATAATACTAGCAATTATTATCTGTATTGTGAATTATGAAACCTATCTACAGGATGGGAAGGGTCAGAGGAAATGAAAAGATGCAGTAGAAAGGGAAAAGAAGAGTTCAGACTAATTTAATGAAACAGAAGGAAATGGAAGTTATGGAAAGATTTTGAGGGAGACAACAGGTAGTCGACTGACCCGTATTCTACTGTGGAACTGTAAGAAAAGGAACTTCTGTGTTAAGACAGCATCTTTTTCAGAAAGGGCAGAGAGAAATTGGGAGCTAATATCAAGTAATGCTTGCAAGACATCCACAGCCTTCTCAGAAGAAGGCCATGTACTAACCACTACAGAAAATCTGTCATTGTTATGGGGAAGGGAATCTGGCTGCTAGTTACTGCGAGGAGCTCATGCTTCTTCAGCACAGATACACATCAGATCTACCTCTCTTACGGTTGACCCCACAGCACAGAAAGTTGAAACCTAAATGAGGAAAAACAGAAAAGTTATCACTTACTTCTAGGGTTCTACTTGCTTACAGCAGAATAAGCATATTAAAAAAAAAAAAAAAAAAACCTTCTAAAGTTTAAAATTCTGAACAGGGCTTAACCTGACTCCCAGCACCATACTGTGAAATGTACCATGATTTTTGGCAGTTCTGAGTAAACGTCCAAAAAACAAGAGAAGTTCTGGCAGAAAATTCCAAGAGTGGTCACAAAATCTGTAATCATATCATTTCACTCTGGAGTGATTTCATATCGGCAAAAAAATTTCAGGTGCAAAACTCATTTGTATACAGGCATCTACCCTTTTGATGGTAGATTAAAATAATGTGTGTACATTTTATTTGAGGGTATTCCACTCTTGGAGGATAATTTGGTAATATCTAGCAAAATGTCTTAAAAACATGTATGTACAATTTGACCCAGAAGTGAGAATTTATCCTAAAGAAATAGTCAAATGGATAAAGATGTATACACAAAGATATTTATTGCAGAACTGTATGTGATAACTATTTTTGGACACATACTGTAATTAGAAAAAAAATCTAAATAAACAAAAGGAGATTGGTGATATGAATCATGTCATAAATAGAATATATAAACTATTATTTTTACGTATATTTAAGGATAAGATATGAAAAAGTTTTAAAAAGTTATATAGTACAATATTTTTATAAAACTTATCTATAAATTCACCTGGATTTACAATGAAAAGGTCCAAAATTAGGTTGGCTTTGTAATTTTAAACATTTATTTTCCCTTATCTATGTAAGTTTTCCGGAACCAATAATTAGATAGATAACAATTAAGGAAAAGAGATACACAGGGACACAGGGATCCTTTACTACTCCATTTTTCCTAGTAAACCACCCCTAAATAGTCCCACACATACAGACCAACATCACTCCCACCTCACACATGATCTCAAGCTCATTATAATCATATCGAGCGGCTGCAGAGATAGACTAGAAGAAAAATGTGAGAAGAAAATGTCCAGAATGCAGATAGTCCCAAGCTACAAATAAGCATGACTCCTCTACACTCTCTCTCCACCACAAATTACTTTGAGATATTTGTACAACCTGAAACAAACATTCATCAGCACATATAAGAGGCTCTCTCTGAAGAGGTTTATCTTTCATGTTCTCCAGAATATCAGTATTTTCCTATAAAACAGGGATACTTAATTTCAGCGTATCTCCTGGGTACCAGGCCCTGAAAAATATAAAAGATCTATCCACTAAATTATGAAAATAAGTTGGGGAATCTTTAATGTTACTAAAATAATTTCAAAACAGCTGAACCAGTCTAATGCCAAAGTGGAAACAACCCAATCAGTTCTTGCTAAAATACAGCACTGATTCATCACATCACATCACAGCACTCACCATTTTGGTCCTTGGCCCCACCCTAACTTATGTTTCTGATGATAAAGGTATTAGAGGGGCTGGTTTCTAGTCACTTGGCAAAACACACTGGGACTCTCCATATATTTGCTTGTTAGCACTGAACTACTGGAGACTGAGATTCACCATTAAGAAGGAGAAAATGTAGACGAAAAGAAAAACCATCAATGTAACTCTGAGAAGTATAAAAAAAGGCGAACTTCAGAGGGGGAAACGAATTGACTTTCAAAGAGGAGATAACTGAAATAAGGATATTTTCCAACCATAAAAACCTCCGACATTAGGGTTGTTCCCCCCCACCTCCCGCCCCAGAGTGTAGAACAAAATAGAGTTGGCCTTAATACCAGAGCCTCTCCCTGCACTTTCAGAGCAGAGGCATTTCCGTTGGAGATGAGATGACATCATCCATCAGATGAAGAACTAAGAGGCAGTGTGTGACTGACTTCAATGTTTGAAGTACACATATAATTTGGGGACGCTCGAGGCTGGCCGGATGTGCATTCCTCAGACGACTGGAGTTCTGCCTGGGCAAGTCATACAGAAGCAACCCCAGAGACCTAGTTTAATGACTTACCAATACCACCACAGCAAATATGTCAATGAGACCGACACAGAGTACAAAGAGATACAAGCAGACTTTTGGGAAGCAAAATGCTCACTCTTAGGGGTTCTCTTGGTTGATAAGAGTGAGAGCCAGAGGTTTTAAAAGGGGGGAAAAAGGCAAAAGCAAAAACTCACACAAAACAAAACAGAAACACGATCAGCCCAGTTATCTGCTGTACTTCTAAAGCAATCTCTCTGGTCCTTTTTACCTTGAAATACTGAAAGCCATTTTAATTACACCCCTGTAGGTGCTAGGCACAATATGTTCTCCAAATGAAAATACTGAGAAATATGTTTGAAGTATCAGCCCATCTCCTGAGAAGTATTGCTGAGCACTCAAAAAACTGTGTTTAGAAACAAAAAAGTACCACTATTACACACTCGATAATGACTAAACCAAGCCACATCCCAGAGGAAAGCTAAATTTTGTTCCCTAACAAGTGTCAAGTTTTCCTAAGGGTCTTCTAGGAAAAAGTCAGAAAGGCAAGGATGCTCCTAGAAACAAAAGCTCCAGAGTAGCTTGATCCACCAGTCCTGAGGTCACCTCAGATAACAGCCAACTAAGTAGCAAGGAAATGAGCTTACAAGATTACTAAGACTCATCTTGGTAACATATCGCCTTTATGCAACAACGCTGCCACTAGTAAGCTCTTAGAACCTCAGTTTACAAATTTGGAAAGTGAGGTTAATTAAAATAAGAATATCTCTTCATTTCCCTCTAGTGATAAACTTTTGCTTCTACTTCTACAAGACAAATTTCATGGTTCTCAGGCCTCAATTATGTATCTCTTGGCACTAAAACTTTGGTTGAAAAAAAATTGTGTCCTTCCAAAGAGACAGAAGTCTCCTGGATAAGTCACTCATGGCCAGAAAGTATTTGAGATTTCTTGGCAGATTCACCACCTCGTATTTCCAAACCTGGCTCTATCTATCCTGAAAATGCAATGACTCTTGCTGAATTCGAATGTCCGCACTTCAGCAGAGAAAGTCTATAATTTGAATGATATCATTACCCCAACGATGTACTTCAAGGCAATTACAAGGAAAATAACAAGATAATGTTACTTTTTTGTCATACCTTTCATACAGGTTTTTTTTTTAAGTTTATTTTTATTTATTTTTTTGAGAAAGAGAGCACGAGTTGGGGAGGGACAAAGAGGGAGGGAGAGAGAAGGTCCTAGGTAGGCTCCACACTGTCAGCACAGAGCCCAACACAGGGCTCGAACTCATGAACTGTGAGATCATGACCTGAGCTGATACCAAGACTCAGACGCTTAACCAACTGAGCCACCCAGGTACCCCATACGGGTTTTTGTCAAGGAGAATCTGAAGTTTACCAAGTTTGTTTATCTACATTGTGCACAGGAAAGCTACTCTGCTTTTGCTGATTATGTATCCTAAAAAGACCTCTTCCCATTTGTTCCCCACAACTTCCCCATCAACACTGCTGATCCTTTAGAATAGTGCTTATTCTGGCACTATTGATCAGTTAAGTATATAAGGCAAATAATAAGATATATGAACTCCCTGCAAAGAACCTGCCCTCCTTACTATTGCCAAAGTCTTCCTCAGACTCAACAGAAAGGAGCTTTTTCTAGAATCAGATGTTTACCAATAAATTGTCTACAGGAGCATCTGACTCCTGATCTTGGAGTTCTATGTTTGAGCCCCATATTGGGTGTAGAGATTACTTAAAAATAAATTCTTCAGGGGTACAGAGCCTGCCTGGGATTCTCTCTTTCTCTCTCTCTCTGCCCCTGTCCCCTTGCTCACTCTCTCTCTCTAAATAAATAAACTTAAAAAAAAATTATCCTTAAAAAAAATAATAAAACCTTTAAAAAGAAATACATATTGTCTATAGCCATTACAAACAAACAGACTGGAATTTCACAGGAGGAGAAAGAAAAATGGGAGACAAAGTTTTAAAAAATGGAGGGTTTGAGGGGGAAAGTTTATTTCAAATAGAAAACCGTAAAAAGAATGATGGAAGCTCACAGGAGATAGGAACAAAACCAAGCAACACATACACAGAAACTAAACAATGCTCTCCTTTGATAGGAAAGGGTGGAGGAGTGAAGTGCAATAGGGGAAATGGGCTAGGAAGGGGTTTCCTCTAGGAAATACCATCAGCCCAAACACTCTCTGAGACTGAATGGTGGGCTGGGGTTTGGAACACAAAGAAGCAGAGATTCCCTCTACCAGCCTATCCAGAAAATAGCATACTTCCTCAAGTATACTTTTATCCATGATCAAGAAACACACCCAGTAAACAGAAAGAGAGGAGAAACTAACAACTTTGCTCTTTATGACAAGAATATCCTAAAACATCCTAAAATTCTAGAAAAGAAAACATCCAGATTAAAGGATAAAAATAACCACCTTCCTTTTCTATCCCCAGTTCTGTCTTTGGCCTGGTATGATCTCTGTTATTCACTTCACAGGCTACAGTTTAAAAAAAAAAAAAAAAAAAAAAAAAAAGACTAATGAAATATGTAATAACTAGTAACTGGCACCTATTTGGGCAAATATTAATCAGAAGACGTTTATATCAACCCAGAACTGCACATAGAAACCAACAAAACATACTATTTTGATATCCAAAGCTAACTTATCAGTACATTATTACCGATTAATATCAGATTCTAGACACCTAATAAATCTATATAATCACACTTGACCAAGTTTGAGCAGCCATGGCAGAAATAAATGGTTAAACAAAAACAGTGACATTCTGGGGGTGCCTGGGTGGCTCAGTTGGTTGAGCGTCCAACTTCAGCTCAGGTCATGATCACACAGTTTGTGGGCTCAAGCCCTGCGCTGGGCTTTGTGCTGATGGCTAGCGCAGACCCTGGAGCCTGTCTTCGGATTCTGTGTCTCCCTCTCTCTGACCCTCCCCTGGTCACGCTGTCTCTCTTTCTCAGAAATAAATTAAAAACATTAAAAAATTAAGAAAAAAGCAACAATGACATTCTGATGTCAGTTTTCTGTCAGACTCTACCCAAGGGAACAAAAGTGAAAAAGAAGTGTCAAAAACCTCAATGGAGAAAACAAACAAACCTCTCTCCCTATTTACAAAATGTCAACCAAAATGGTCAACCTAGTGATATTTTGACATTTTGTTCTATCTTTGTATTTCCAAATTTCAATTTCTCACTCCAATAAAGTGGTTTCAGTCGTATTACCAGAACAGAAGAACTGAAGAGAAAAAGACCAGGTGACAAATGTTTTACACTGGACACAAAGAACACAGACGGGTGCCTGGGTGGCTCAACCAGTTGAGTGTCCAACTCCTGATTTCGGCTCAGATCATGGTCCTAAAGTCATGAGAGTGGAACCAGCTTAAGAGTCTCTCTTTCTCCTCCCCAGCTGCCCCTCCCCTTCCTGAGAGCGAGGTGCCCATCCTCCCCCCCCCAAAACAAAACAGAACACAGACCAAAAACAAAACAAAACACACCTCAACAAAATCCCTACCATTTGGAGTTATCAGATTACAGGATAATTTGCTAGTGGGACTCTTCTGGGAAGAACACAGCCACCGGAATCAAGGATTTATGAAGCTGGCCAAACAAAAATGCTTCAGTCCTGCATCCTCTGGGGTTCCGTTCAGTAGTTAAATGAAGTCAGGAAAGGAGCTATAAAGTTAATTCCAAATAATTTGTGCTCATGATAAAATCATATAGGTGAAGGGCCATAATTTCAGAAATGTTCTTGTCTGAAGCAAAAAGGAACTACAGGTTCATGATCTTCTAATGTTTCAAATGTTTTTTTCTTGGGGGAGTCAGACATGATTGTATCACAAAGCTCTTATTTCAGAGAAGCAGTGTACCCCGCAGCATTTTCACTTTCCTTCCTAACTCCTTCAAGTCTCCAAAACAGAAACTCTTTTTTTTTTTTTAAATGTATTTTCTTTTTTTTTTTTTAAATGTTTTATTTATTTCTAGGAGAGAGAGAGAGAGACAGTGTGAGCAGGGGAGGGTCAGAGAGAGAGGGAGTCACACAGACTGAAACAGGCTCCAGGCTCTGAGCTGGCAGTCAGCACAGAGCCCGACGCGGGGCTCGAACCCACGAACCGCGAGATCATGACCGAGCGAAAGTCGGGCGCTTAACCAACTAAGCCACCCGAGCACCCCACCAAAACAGAAACTCCTTACTCCCTTCATGGTAGTGTAAAAAAGGGATGCAGTGGCTGATTTCAAATCCCACCCCCCCTTCTTTTCTGTTAAAAGATTTTGTTTTTTAAGTAATCTTTACACAGCAATGTAGGGCTTGAACTTAAAACCCTGAGATCAAGAGTCACATGTTCTACCAACTGAGCCAGCCAGGCGCCCCTGAATTTCAAGCTCTTGATAAACTAGTCAAACTACAGATAGGGAAATAGGCTCTCTGCATACTGGTGTGACAGATGGTCATACTGTCAACAGCACCTACCTCATCAGGGCTAATTTTATTTTTTAAGTGGTGCCACTGTCCAAATAAGGAGGATGGAGGAGAAAGCAAAAGAAGGAATAAATTTCCTCTGCACACCAAACAGCTAAGACTGGAAGGCAAACTGCATCAACTTTTATTAACAAAGCGTAAGAACAAGCACATGATGATGGCTGCTGGAAGCTGATATTCATTTATAATTGCTTCCCCCAAATCCAAACACAGTAATTATTCCAATGCGAAAAGATGTCAAACATCACTTAGGGTGTGTGGTTTGATCTACCCTCTGTATTTCACATGTCGGCAGAATAAAAGACCAGCTCTAGCTTAAAAGTGAGATAATCTAGATAGACAGGGAATGACTATTCTAAATAATCTGTCCTTCTTAATTTGAATGCCAAAAGATTTTGAGCCTCCAAAGGTTATGAGCAGCTTATCTAAAACATCAATCTGTCCCTCAATCCTAACATTCTTATCTTGAATCTATTTTCAATATTAGTCAAAGAGAGTTCCACCAAAACTTAAGTGAACTCAGCTAAACATCTAACAACAATAAATTGGTTTTAGAATTGTTACAAAACCCACACACACAACCCCCTACTTGAATTTCTACAAGGCCGGCCTTCTTACCCTTAACAATTTAGGAAATCATAAACCATCACTCATTTTTGTCAATGTTTAATTCCCCTGGTACCATCCACACAGCAACACTCAGCTCCAATCACAAATAAAACCCATTAAAAAAAATTAAAACTTAAAAACAAAATCCTAATAGCTTTTTTGGTGCCAGAATCTAATATCCTATTCTCTTTGATCGTATCCTTACAATGAAATATTTTACTAAATTAAATTTACTAAGGCCAAACGTAAGTGAAACTAAAGATACACCAAAAGAAGTCAACACTATATATATCTGGACACAAAAATCCCATCAGGTTTTCAAGACTATTTATAAGCAGAATTTTTCTTAATTTCTTAATCCAATTGTTTATGTCGAAGAAGCAAAGATGGGGGATGTGAGAAACAAAAGTAAAAATATGAATCTGAAACTATTTTTATACCTTGACTTCTCATATGAACATCACAGAATCAAGGAGCTGTAAAGTCCACTGAAACCGAAACCCAGTATTTTATTTTCTGGTGAAAACAATAGGATAATAACATTTATACAGTCTGAATTAATAACTGTTAGCTGTAGGATCTGGCAGTAACCACAAAAATATAAAAATATCAAACAATGACATCTGAAAAAGATAGGACTATCTGAAACAGGGGCAGAGATGGAAGTGGAGGAAGATGATTCAATTAAGTGACAAAGAAAGATTCCTTCACTCCTAAATCTGTCCATGTGGCCAATACTTCCACAGGGCAGAGGCTGAATCAAACTTTGGAATATAAATACATAGCTTTTAAAGGTTAACCTGGTTCTAAGAGCGAACACCTAACTTCTTAATTAAGTTTAAGAACTACACACAACCTTCTTTTCTGCACTGGGAGAAGGTGAGAAAAGTTTTACATGAAGGGACTACCCTATGAAAACACCCGTCCTTTTATTTACTTCATCCTTCACACTTCGAATGCAACACGAGTTGCTCTGGTCCTGTAATGCTTTTACAGGAAAGGCCGAAAACACCTCTCCAGGGACTAAAAATAGACACACATAAATAAAACTGCAGCTTAGGAAGAAGGTATCTGTGACCATGTAAGTCGCGCTCATTCATCCCAGCTGGAATACAAAGGGGGGAACCCTCTATTTAGCCGATTCCAAAAGCAAGGATGCAATCCCAGGCCCAAGGAAATGTCAACATCTCAAGTACAGCATCCAACATCTGGCGGCGTCTCCTGTCCACAGTCACTGGAGCACCAGCCTCTTCTGATGGAAGCTCTAGAACAGTTTCTCACTCGATTCCCACCCCCCCTCCCCCACGCTTACACACAGTTTCCCTCCTACACACAATCTGTTGCTTTTCTTGGGGGCTCCTCCGCCCTGCCTCAATCTCCAATAGTTTCTGCCTACTTGGAGCTAGATTGCCTGGCTCGGCGCTCCCAGCGCCGATTTCCTGATACTGCCTAAGCATTCTTCCAGCGCGTTTCCGATTATGCAAGATTTCCCCACAGCACGTACAATCACCTCCCCCAAGCGCTCCATCCTGCCCAGGCCTAATTCCCATCACAACCCTCCCTCAGCCTCCTTCCATCCTCTCCATCTGTCTTTTAACTCCAATTTTCCACCTTCCTTCAAAACGTCCTCTTCTTTCCCAAAGTGGGCAGTCCAGAAATGGGGATCATCGAAGGAGGGTGTTTGCTGTAATAGGGGGGTACAAGCGAGTGCGCGGGGGTCGGCGCCGAGAAGGGATGACGCAGGAGGGGGGGGAGGTCTCCAATGACTCCCACCCCCAACAAAATCCACAGTTCCCTAATTCCTCAGCAATCCAAGGAAAGCGTCACATAACCCTTAAACATGTTTTAATCCCATGGCACCTCTTCCACATTTTTATTCAATTAACCCATAACCAACTTGGATTCCACCTGCCTCTCACACCAAGTAACTCCCCCAATTAGACCTCTGTTTACTTCGGTTTTCTTTACTCCTTTCGGTTTCCCTTCTGTTTCCCTCCTACCCCCACTTTCAATCTCCATCCCTTCCTGACCCCACTGCTTCAAGTTCTCAAGTCGGTCTCCGCGAAGACAGCTAGTGTTTTCGAGAGCCTCCCTTTCCTCCATCCAATCCATCCTCTCCTCAGACTCCCCATGCCCGCTCAGAAAGCCCTGAGCGCCCAGCGCCCGTCCTCCCCACCGGCAGCTCCTCGGACATCCCCAGTTACAGGTGCCCTCCCAGGTCTCGCCCTCGTTCTCACCGCACCGCCTTCATCGGCCCTCTGCCCACGCCCCGCCCTGATTACCTGAGGACGAGGCGCAGGAAGGGACGCTGGCATCCACCGATGAAAACCCGACCGTCGACGGCCCCGAGGAGGCCGACGCCATCTTGGCAGCCCCCTCCCCCTCAGAGGCCTCGCTCTTTCAATCGGGCGCTTCCTCTTCTCCGAGTCGAATTTTCTCCACGTCTCCTCACAGAACCCGCGTTCTGCGGGCCGCCTCCCTGCCCCCTCCGGGGCCTCTCTCAGACACGTCGGGCTGGGTCCTGAAACCGCTCAGGGCCGCACCATTTGGCCGGCATAGGGGAAAACCCGTCTCGCATCCTCTCCGCAACTTCAACAGTTCGCCGCGGGGGCTCCTTTCTCCTTTCACCCAGGAGTGGGCTCCAGTCCGCCGCCGCGACCCCGCGTCCGAACCTAACCACACCTAAAGAAATAAGGAGGCGTGAAAAGTCCCGGCGGAACAAATGCCCCCGCCCCTCCTCCCTAGCCACAGCCTGTTTATCGCCCAGCCTCACTGCTCCTCTCTGGGTGGCCAGGGAAATCCGGGAACTGCGCACGCGCGTAACCTTTCCAGCTTTCCAGCCCACTCAATTGGGGGGAAGAGAGGGGCCCTGAGAGCCAATCGGAAGGCTGCTATTGGTCACATGACGCGGGCTCACGCCCTAACGAATCCACAGGTCGAACACAAGCTGTTTCCGGACTGGGGACTAGCCCTACGGTGGCTCGGTGGGTCCACTTGAGTTCGGCTCTGTTAAAGGACCCGGTTGAGTTGCCAGAGCTCAGGATAAGAGTAGGCCCCTTTAGCCTTCGATTTTAGAGCCCAGGGAAGAACTCCTGACCGAGGCGCTATTGTCAAGTCAGCGACGTTAAGCCCTTGAATATCACAAAACATCACATGCAACTCTTCTTCCGGCTTTAGTGCTTCGTTTACTGTTTAGCTTAACGTGCGTGCATGTCTTGCCTTCCTGGGAATGACATTCAAAACATCTACACTTTGCTTCAAGCTCAATGCTGGGCACAATTACGAAATTCAGTAAATATTTGATAAATGAATGTTTGAGGACCTCACAGAGAGAGCCACGGAAGAAGACCCTATCACAATCTTTCTGCGATCCAAGCAAACCCTTAGCTTATGTTAATCAGTGCACCAAAGTGCAGAGAAATTCCCCATTCTAGTCCAGTGTTCAGAGTAACTCTGCTCAGTTTTAATAAAGTACCTTGGAGATTGTGAAACTAGGTGGGAAGCTGAAGACCTAGCTGTCTCTCCCTGATTGGACGTAAGTTGCTGAAAAGCAAACTGTTTCACTCTTGTATCCCCAACGCCTCCCCTCTTGTGATTCTGCACATGGTAGCGGCTCAGTAATTATTTGTGGAATTAATAAATGAAGAGAAATGGGGGTGGTGGTCTTGGTTCTGCAGCCCCCAACATGGCCTGGTTATCCTCTATCTGGGTGTCTTCCGGATTCTAGAAAGGGAACCTAGCTACAGACAGACCAGAGTCCACCACTGCCTATTTACCTCTGCCTTCTACCCCTCACTCAAGATAGAAATAATTGTTTCCCTGCTGCCACCTGCTGGATTATTCATGTTCCATTGGATACTGAAGGTAGGGAAACGTTACATGATTGGGTTGCCATTTCATTCGATAGCAATGGAATTGAATGACACTGAAGTATTTTACAGCTGCCTATACATATACCCTTCCACTCAATGAACAGTACCGGAAAACTGTTCCAGGTGGGAGCAGGGGGTCTAGCCCAGGATTTGGCTCATAGGTCTTCAATAAATACATATTTATTGAATAAATTATCCTTGTTTCCATAAAAGGCATGGAGTTGCTACCATTTCCTGAGTTATTTTAGAAATCAGCGGTGTAGAAATAAGATGTTTCTGATTTAAAAATTGGAAATAGACCCATAAAGCCCTGTCTCACACAGGCAGTAGTCAAATAGGGGGATCTTTTCCTGGGATGTGATCTATGAATTTGATTTCAGCCTTCCCGAGAAGAAGAGATCCCTGTTTTGTAGCTTCTTAGGGGTCTTTTTTCTCTTTATGTACCATAAAATGGCTACTATCACTCCTACTACCTGGTATTATGTTAGTCTGATGACTTGTTTGTCTCCCTCACAAGACTGAGTATTTCATGGCAAAGATGATATCTTATCCATTTTTATATCTCAAGCATTTTCTGTCTCAAGCATCTTTGTGCCTGGCACAAAGTAGGTGCATAATACATATATTATTGTTTTATTGTCTCCTGAATATACGAATGAATGAAGGCAAAATTCAAAAGTGGGGCCAGGGGCATCTCTCATCTTTTCCCCCTATACATTGCCTCTGCCTCCACTCCCACTCAATCCCTGGGGTGTCCTCTGTGTCACAGAGCCACTCTTACCCAGTAACATTCCTGGCATAGCAAACCTGGGGTGACGTGGCAGGGTGTGGAAGCAGAGGCGTAGCAGGCCATGTTGGCTTGGTGCCCCCAAGGAAATTGAAAAGGGAGTTCACCAATATAGATTTTGGAAAAGCAGAGCAATCTGGTGATCTCAAAATAGGGCCACACAGGGGCACCTGGGTGGCTCAGTCGGTTGAGTGTCCGGCTTCGGCTTGGGTCATGATCTCACGGTTGGTGGGTTTGAGCCCCATGTCAGGCTCTGTGCTGACAACTCAGAGCCTGGAGCCTGCTTTGGATTCTGTGTCTCCTCCTCTCTCTGCCCCTCCTCCACTCATACTCTGTCTCTCTCAAAAATATTAAAAATTAAAAAAAAATAGGGCCACACATACAAACTTGACAGAAATAATGTGTGTGTGCACACATGCACACATACACACACAGAGCTTTATTAACGTGATCTTCATATCTTAGAACAGTCCCAAAGGTCGGAATGGAGGGGACTGGGGCAAGCAAGATCAGCATAGACACAAAATAAGAGGATGAGTGCCTCATTCATTCAATTAGTCACTCATTAATCCATTTATTGAATTCACGTTATTCAGTCCCCACGATGTCTAGGCACTGAGAGTTCCTGGTATACACAGATGAAGATAAAATCCTTGCCCTCAAAAAGATCACAGACTAATGACAGAGGCAGACCCATAAATCATCCAAGTAAAATGTAGTAGCTGCCATCATAGAGTATGTACAAGTGCTATGGGTTGACAGTCATATTTTCAGAATAAAAGATAGGAAAGAACTGATACAGGGTCTTGACAATACTACAGACTATTGGAGATTGGGACTATTCTAGAGAAACGAGGCAGCATGATCCCTGTGGTTATGGAAACTGTGCCAGGAAGAGAGCCTGGCAAGTGAGAAGACTTCAGTGTCTTATAAAACCAGAATTTTGCCAGGTAGACAAATAAGGAAAAGGATCCTAAGGAGAAGGAAAAGCAGGCAGGCACGATGGAGAATTATTAATCTTTCTAACAACTTTAAAAATGAAATATTATTCATCCCACCTTATTTTTTTAAGCAGGTTACACGCCCAACGTGGGATCTGAACTCATGACCCGGATACCAAGCGTCATGTGCTCTACCCACTGAGCCAGCCAGCGCCCCTAGTTCCACTTTACAGTTGAGAACACAGCAACTTAACCAAAGTCACACAGCTAAAAGACCTAAACTCAAACTCAAACTCAAACTCAGGTATGGCTGGCTCGAAAGCTATGTTCTTAACCACACTACTATTCTGCCTCAAGGATTTTGAACTTTAACCCGTGGATGATAGGAAGCCATTAAGCGCCTTTAGGCAGAAGAGTGTGACTAAGTCTGGATTTTAGAAAGGTTCCTACTAGAAGCAGAATGGAAAACAGACTGGAGCAGAGGTAGACTGACCTCTTTAAAAGTGAAAATTTGTTGACTCCTAAATTCTGGACTTAGGGCAGTGGGACTCCTGGAGTCACCGAGCCCCATCATCCCACTGTCCAGGTCCGTGCGTGCTGCAATGGGGGGCTTGGTGGCGGTCTCCGCGGCCCCCCCAGTGGGCGGGGCTGCAGAGTGAAGAAGGCGTGGCTGACGGGACTAGGAGCCTCTCGACGCTCTGCTACTTCTGCCTGCAGACTACTGGCTTCCGCCACCGCCTACCACCCGCAGGTTGTGGTGTCGAGCGCCGAGCTCCGATAGCAGCGCTGGGTGAGGGGCCTCTGATCACGGCGCTGTCTCGGTGGGCGGTATGAGTTTGGCTGGGGGCCGGGCCCCCCGGAAGACCGCGGGGAACCGGCTTTCTGGCCTCCTGGAGGCAGAGGAGGAAGACGAGTTCTACCAGACGACTTATGGGGGTTTCACAGAGGCAAGAGCTGGGTCCAGGAAGAGGGAGGGGAGGAAGCTAAAGGGAGTCCTGAAAGGAGAAACCTCGGACAAAGAAGGGGGCGGGGAATGGAGACGAGCCCCGGTAGCTCATCCTCGCGGCTGGGTGGGAGAGTCGGGACGTGGCGGGGGTATAAGATAGAGTCCTAGAAGGTAGAGCTCTAGGTGGGGTTGGAGGGGTCAGGGATGGAAGGGTCTCCCGAGGCACCCCCGCGTATGGCAGGAACCGACGTGTACTTGTCTAGTTGCGTATTTCACCGCATCCCTGACGTCTAACGTAACGCGAGCTTCTCGTAGTCACGCGTTGTATATTCGTTGACCCACTGTATGGTTCTTCACCTGAAACATAGAAAGGAATCTTTAGAAAAAAAAAGAAAAAGAAAACAGGGGCGCCTGGGGGGCTCAGTCGGTTGAGCGTCCGACTTCGGCTCAGGTCATGATCTCACGGCTTGTGGTTGGAGCCCCGCGTCGGGCTCTGTGCTGACAGCTCAGAGCCTGGAGCCTGCTTCAGATTCTGTGTCTCCCTCTCTTAGTGCCCCTCCCCTGCTCACGCTGTGTCTCTCTCTAAGAAATAAATAAAACGTTAAAAAAAAAAAAAAAAAACCATAGAGGAGCTTAGCCTATGCTTTTTTTCAGCTTTCAATTATCAACGTAAATGCCTCGATAACCCTTCCTTTACTGCTCTAAAAAGTGTCCCATTTATTATTTCCTTCAAAGAATGCATTTCAGATTCTAATTAGATTTGGTTTGCCTACTTGTTTACACTATCCTGTTAGGTTGTAAGCTCTGCAAGGTTAGAGATGGTCTGTTTTGTTCCACAGTATATGTCTAGTGCCTGGGCTAGGGTCTGGATTGGATTGGCACTTTTACCGATTGGATCTGTCCATTCTTAAGATAGCCGTTGAGAAGCTAGGGTAAACCAACTACTGTGATAGGTTTAGGGAAGCAGAGAGTATTAAAAACAACACTTTGTGGGGCGCCTGGGTGGCTTAGTCAGTTAAGCGTCCGACTTTCGCTTAGGTCATGATCTCGCGGTTCGTGGGTTCGAGCACCGCGTCTGGCTCTGTGCTGACTGCCAGCTCAGAGCCTGGAGCCTGTTTCAGTCTGTGACTCCCTCTCTCTCTGACCCTCCGCTGCTCACGCTGTCTCTCTCTCTCTCTCCTAGAAATAAATAAAAACATTTAAAAAAAAAAACACTTTGTTCTTACCTACACCAGACCTCAGTGGGGGAAGCAGCTGGATTAACCGTTGGAATACTGTTGCATAAGGAGTAAAATAAGCGGTATGGATAGGGTGCTGTGGTAACTTGTGGGAGCCGGAGTCATTGGTAAGGATGGGTATCCAGGGGACAGTGGAAGCAGGCAGTGGCTGTATGAACAGCAGTAGGGCTGAGAGCAGGGTAAGGAGAAAGGTTAGCCCACTGAGGGGGTGGAGCAGATGTGTAAAGGTATGGAGTCTGGGTCTCTCGGGCCGCATGTCTACTCATTCTCCAGCCCTAGAAGGAGAATAAAGATTGGTAAGACCGGAGAGAGCAGGCATGGGCCAGATCATGGAGGGCATTGTGAACCATGTTAAGGAGTCTTGCTCTTCACCCAGAGTACTGAGAAGATTCATCCAAGTTCGATGATCAAACCTGTACTTTATATATTTTCTAATGGTTATTTATTTTTGAGAGCGAGAGAGAGTGTGAGCAGAGGAGGGGCACAGCGACAGGGAGACACCGAATCTTTTAAAAAATTTTAATGTTTATTTTTGAGAGAGAGAAAGAGAACAAGCAGGGAAAGGGCAGAGAGAGAGGGAGACACAGAATCTGAAGCAAGTTCTGACTTGTCAGCACAGAGCCCAATACGGGGCTCGAACTCACAAGCTGGGAGATCATGACCTGAGCCGAAGTCAGTTGCCTAACCAACTGAGCCACCTAGGCACCCCTAAATTTGTACTTCAGAAAGTCCATTCTGTAATGAGGAGAATGAGGGAGGCAGTGGGAATAGAGAAACGTGAGTACTAGATTTCAAGACAGGTTAAGGAAATTGAATCCACAGGACTTGATGACTGATTGGGAGTCATTACTTACACAGCTATAGTTTAAAATAGAATGTTCTTGTCCCTCCCCCAAAGGCCATTTTCCTATTCCTGTCATTTTACGAGTCGTTATTTAATATGTACCCTTCATGCTTCCAAAAAGGATTAAAGGAGGCTTACATATAAACAAAAAGTAGGAACAGTAAAAATAGAGACAGATCAGAAGTAATTGTACCAGGAGTCTCTGCTAAAATGGTAATAGCAATTGATACTAAATTTAGCTGTGAGCTTTCTGGCAGCTAAACCCTGAATTTCTTTTTTTCAATAAGAAAGAAGCATGTATGTTCTTTAAGAGAGAAAAGCTTACTTTACTCAGCATTAAATTCTAGGATGAATTGCATCCTTATGTAAGAAGTATAAAATAACAGGGTTTCAGTAAATGATGTAGAAACATTCTCTTACCTAGTCATCTCTATTAATGACTCTCAATAAAAGCCAAAGGAATGGTTGTAAATCCCTAACTTAGTGCAAGCATTTTGATTGGACACTAAACTAGTGTGTAGTTGAACCACCATTCGCTGGTGAGATGACTTAATGCGAGGTTAGGGCTGAGGGGATTAATGTGTTCCCAGGCTGTCTTTCACAAGCATCAGTTGGGAGGAAATAATGGTCATCAGTGAAGGATTGAACTCTGGCTAGCTTGGAGTGTCAACTGTCTGTGCTACTTGCTTGCGTTGGCTGCATATGTACCAAGATTAGCCTGTTGGCCTAAATCATTGATTGAAGGGAGAGCCACGTGTTTGAGATGCCACCCCTCCCAGTTGACTCCCCTGCCCCCAAGTGTGCTTTTCCCTTTATTTTTTAATGGGGCTGCCATTCTAGACCCAACCTGCACCCTCTCAATTTCAATTCTAGGCCCCCTGCTCTCTACTCTGCTCAGCTAACCACCTCCGGAACTTTCTGAAACACTCCTTGTATACAGTTTTCCTATCTCCCCAAATCTTCATTGGCTTCCCATTACTAGTACTTGTACCCATTTATTTTTCTGTTCCAACACACCTGAGGAATGAGACCTATTTCTCAGTAACTTTAGTTTACGTCAACAGTGATTATCAGTCCTGGGACAAGTAAAGAGGGAGAGAAGATTGAGGATCCCTGGCCTGCAAATTAAACTCATGAATTTATCAGCCTGATATGTAAGTGTCTCTGTAGACTGAATGCAACCTTTTCAAGTCTTATAGGGCAGTCAATAATGTTGGAAGAAGGCTTTGCTGGGGTCAAAGGTAGTCAACTAGGAAGATTTCTTGCCCAAGACAAACCTGCTTTACTTAGGTCTAAACCTTTATTCCATAAATAGGGTATTCACACTGTTGCTTCTGCATCTTTGTCCTTGCTGTTTCATCTACTCATGTTTACCTCTGCCCTCTTGGCTGTCTAAACACTACCAGCATTTTATTTTATTTTATTATTTTACTTATTTGTTTATTTATTTTGAGAGAGAGAGAGCGCACATGGGAGAGGGGCAGAGAGAGAAAGAGAATCCCAAGCAGGCTCTGCACTTTAGTCGTGGAGCCCATGACCCGAGCTGAAATCGGGAGTTGGACACTTAACTGACAGAACCACCACGGTGCCCCTAAACACTACTGGCATTTTAAACCATGGCTCAAGTCCTCTTTGTTAGAGTCTCAGCAAACCACGACTTGACGGCCAAATCTGGCCCACTACCTGTTCTGTTCTGGCCCTTCACAGGAAAAGTTTGCCAACCCCTGCTCTAAAGGAATAAAGTCTAAAGTTTAGGCCTTCCCGGACCATCAATCTAAGCAAGTGTGCCTTCCTTTGAGCTTCTAGAACACTTCAGTACCATTTGACACCTTATGTGTTGCCTTGTATTCAAACTTCTTTTTATAATTATATTCTGTCCCCTGACAGACTGAGAGACCCCTGAAAGTAAAGACCAGATCGAATCCTTTTGTGTCCCAGCACTTAACACTGTGTGCTACAGGTGAAGGGCAATCTATTGATAGTGAAAGGGGTGGTGCTGGAGCCAAAGGCCATTGGCTAGAAAAGCTTCTTGCCTGAGAAAATTGAAGGGCTGGGTTGGGAGGGAGAGTGGGGCAGCTCTTATCAGGAAAGCACAGAGATTCTGTTCTGGAGGGGCACTGATGACTCCAAAGACAGTGAGAACCTCATCTCCTTATGTCCTCAGGAATCTGGAGATGATGAGTATCAAGGGGACCAGTCAGACACAGAGGATGAAGTGGACTCCGACTTTGACATTGACGAAGGGGATGAACCATCCAGTGATGGAGAAGCAGAAGAGCCCAGGAGGAAGCGCCGAGTAGTCACCAAAGCATATAAGGTGCACCTGGTTCTCTTGGGCTCCTGTCATTTCCCATAATTGCTTTTCTGCCCTTCACAGCACTCCCCACACCAGTCCCATTTTCTGCAGTGCTACTTTTCTCTTCTTAAGATCCTCAACTCTCTCCTTATTCCTTCCGTTCCATGGGGTCTGATTCCAATCTGTCCCCAGGAGCCTCTCAAGAGCTTGAGGCCTCGAAAGGTCAGCACTCCAGCTGGTAGCTCTCAGAAGGCCCGAGAAGAGAAAGCACTGCTGCCGTTAGAACTGCAGGATGACGGCTCTGACAGTGAGTGTGGGGCTGTTTGGGTCAGTTGACAAAGTTGGAACATAAAGATAAAGTATTATATCAGTGGCAAGTTTACTGAGGTTGACAACTGTACTATGGTTCTATAAGGAAAGCCTTTAGTCTTAGGAAATATCCAGTGAAGTATTCAGGACGTGTGCAACTTAAATCATTCGGGAAAACACACACAATGCAAATGGGGCAGAAGGTTAACAGGAAGTGATCTAAGCAAAGGATACATAGGTACTCTGTGGACTCAGCTTGCAACTTTCTTATAAGTTTGAAATGATTTCCAAAGAAGAAGTTTTAGAATTAAAAATAAAGGAGGTGGAGGTGAATTCAAAGATCTCTTCTTTTCTGACTTCTTCCCCAGGTCGGAAGTCCATGCGTCAGTCTACAGCTGAACATACACGACAGACATTCCTTCGGGTACAGGAGAGGCAGGGCCAGTCACGGCGGCGGAAGGGGCCCCACTGTGAGCGGCCACTGACCCAGGAGGAGCTGCTCAGAGAGGCCAAGATCACAGAGGAACTCAACTTACGTTCACTAGGTCAGTCTGTGGTTTTGAGAATGGTGGGCAGAGGGATGAGGAACCTTAGGAAAATGGAGACTGAGGGACCTGAGCAGCTAGGGGGTTGGAGATCCAGAACAAGGGAATCAGAGGAAGGAAATGGGAGAGTGAGGGATTGGGAGCAAGGAGTGAGGCTGTTTGTTGGGCTCCAAAATACAAGTTATAGTGAAGAGAAAGTGTATTGGTATAAAATAAGAATTGAATAGAACTGAGTTCACATCCTAGTTCTGCTGTTCAGTTTCTGGAAGACTGTCGACAAATTACCTAACCTGCTTGCACCTTGCTGTCCTGGTTCACAAGGTGGGGTGTTAATGCCCCCTTTAATGATAATCACGAAAATCAAAATTCATCAGAATTAGTTCACAAGATGAGCTAAAGTAAAAAAAAAAGTTTTTTAATTTTTTAACGTTTTTTATTTATTTCTGAGAGAGAGAGACAGCATGAGGAGGGGGAGGGTCAGAGAAAGAGGGAGACACAGAATCTGAAACAGGCTCCAGGCTCTGAGATAGCTGTCAGCACAGAGCCCAACGTGGGGCTCGAACCCATAAACCCATGAACCATGAGATCGTGACCTGAGCCAAAGTCGGCCGCCCAACTGACTGAGCCACCCAGGCACCCCCAAAATTCTTTAAAAGCCCTTCAGTTTATGTGCCAAGTACACAGTTACGTACCGTATGTAATACATTGTACAAAACATATGCTTCTTTATAGGGTGTTGAGAATTTCAGATCATGAGAGGTACAGGAGGGAATGTCAGGTTACACGCCTCTTGTCACGTGCTTAATCTGGGGCATACTTCCATTGAGTAAAATAACACACAGAATCACCTAAAGTATGTAATTTGTTCTCTCTTTCTCTGGGTCCCACCCCACCACCACCCGGACCAAATCTTTCTCTGAATCTTTTGTTTTTGATCAAGCACATATAGTTAAACGTGTATGACTCAAATGCAGAGTTGAATATTGTTTATGCAGAATATCTGGGACCTGGGGCGCCTGGGCGGCTTAGTCAGTTAACCGTCCGACTTTCGCTTAGGTCATGATCTCGCGGTTCGTGGGTTCGAGCCCCGCATCGGGCTCTGTGCTGACTGCCAGCTCAGAGCCTGGAGCCTGTTTCAGTCTGTGACTCCCTCTCTCTCTGACCCTTCCCTGCTCACGCTGTCTCTCTCTCTCTCTCTCCTAGAAATAAATAAAAATTAAAAAAAAAAAAAACTAAAAAAAAAAAAAAAGAATATCTGGGACCCAACCCATTCCACTTTTTATATTTCTCAAATTTAGACAACTCCTGAAGAACATGATGATTGAGAAAAGATTTACTTCAGTTTCAACATCTTCAGGGTGTATTTTCCTGACTGTTTTCATTATATTGACTTTAACATCAGATATTTAATCTTTGATGGTAATTCAGTACCTTCAAACAGTAGCTATCCCTCAAAACCGTCACAAACAGCGAGGTGACCTTGATGTCACTGTAATTACAGTCCTCATCCTTTGACCATGTTGGCTGGTTTGGGCCGCAGTGAGGAGGGTAACTCCCGGGCTTCTTGTACCAGTAACTGACATTGGAGACCCAGTAGAAGCAGGTTCTGCAGGGGGGACAAGAAGTTCAATTTTGAACATGTTGAATTTGATGAGTCTTTGAGCAATCCATGCAATGCTGAGAGTTCAGTGTACACAGCTGGGCTTGGACTAGAGATCTAGGCTGGAAACTGAAATTTGGAAGTCTGTAGCATATGGATAGCATTGATGACATTAGCGTGGGTCAGATCACCCAAGGAGAAAGCATGGGGATGAGAAGACAGAGGCCGAAGAGAATCCGACAGATGTACAAGAGGGGCTCAGCAGTGGCCAGGATTTGGAGAACTCCAGGAGAATTTATCTTAAGAATGTCAAGGAGGGGCACCTGGGGGGCTCAGTGGGTTAAGTGTCTGACTCTTGGTTTCGGCTCATGTCATGATCTCACAGTTCATGGGCTTGAGCCCCACGCTGTCAGCGTCAAGACTGCCTAGGATTCTTTCCCTCCCTCTCTCTCTGCCCCGCCCCCCCCAATAAATAAAAAGAAAAGAAAAAAAGTGCCAAGGAAAGAGAATATTTGGGAGCAAGCTTCTGCTGAATGTTACAGAGATGCTATTCAAGAGAACTGACAAGTGTCCATTTGTTTTGATGACAAGGATGTCAGAGATGAACTTACGGAGCACTTTTTGGAGACCATACCGTTTTGAAGCGGGCTGGGGAGCCAAACTTTTAAGCTTGTCTGTGAAGGGTGGGGTAAGGAGTAAAACTGGTAGGGTCTGGGGTCAATGTAGAGTTTTCCTTGTTTGTTTTATTCAAAGATTGGAGGAACTCCGTCTTCGGTGACAAGCAACTAAAAGTTTTAATGATAGACAAGAAAGGATAGTTAATAGTGTGGGTTTTTGGAGAAGTGGGAGGTGGAGGGAGTGGGGTAGCTAGAGTCCAGGTGGAAGAATCGGCCTGAATTATGATGAAGGGAGACAGGATAGCTTCTAGTGGAGGTTTGTAAACCCGCAGTAGGACATTGGAATGGTTCTCATCTCCTATCTTTTAGGCACTGTCACCTGTCAGGTGTTGGCATAGAGTTAGAAGCTTGAGGAGAATGAAATGTGCTTGAAATAGTTCAGGGGCACCTGGGTGGCTCGGTCAGTTAAGCATCTGAGTCTTGATTTAGGCTCAGGTCACGATCCCAGGGTTGTGAGATCAAGCCCCGTGTCAGGTTCTGCGCTGAGAATGGAGCCTACTTAAATTCTCTGTCTCCCTCTCCTCTTCTCCACCACACACACGTGTTCTTTCTCCTCCCCCAAAACAAATGAAAAGAAGAAAAAGAAAGAAAAGTAATAGTTGAGATAGAATTATCTGCTGGCGTTGGGGAGTCTGTGGAACTGGGGAACATGCATTCATGGCGGCTCCGGTCTAGTCTGTTGCTGTGGTGTTTCTCCAGGAGCACTCAGCAATCCGGGTCTGGGCCAGGGAGTTTAGATTGAGCAGAGTGACTGAGATGATAGATTGAGGAGCCTAACCTTGATTTAAGGAAAATGGAGGGCACCTGGGTGGCTGAGTCAGTTAAGCGACCGACTTAGGCTCAGGTCATGATCTCAGAGCTTGTGAGTTCAAGCCCCACGTCAGACTCGGTGCTGACAGCTTGGAGCCTGGAGCCTGCTTCAGATTCTGTGTCTCCCTCTCTGCCCATCCCCTGCACATGTGCACGCGTGTGCTCTCTCACTCTCAAAAATAAATAAATATTAAAAACATTTAAAAAAAAAAGGAAAATGGAAGAAAAAAATACAAGACTGGAAGGGGCTGCTAGATAGTGAGGAGAGATCCATGCACGGGAGGTATCAAGGAAGGACAGAGGGTATCTAGAATTGTGGGGCAAAACACCCAAAGCCTAAGATGTTGCGGCCAGAGCCTGGGATTTTAGTGTTTCAGAGCCGGGGGCAGTGCCCAGCAATGACTGATTGTAGACCGTAGCTGTAGTGGGATGGAGCAACGAACGTGTCCTGGTCAGGAAGGTTGTTAGGAGATGGGATCGGTAAACTGTGGCAATGGGATGTGGAAGGTGCTACCCATGTGCACTTTGAGGTCACCAGGGTGATGTAGGATGAAGGGAGTCGAGTGGAGAGAACAGTGGAAAGCGTTGCTTTAGTCTTCAGAGAGGGAGGGAGTGAGTTAGAACACGATCTAGCCTGGCGGCGTACGTCTCCAGAGAGAAGCGGGTTTGCTCGTGGGGAGAGAAGCAGTGACGTAAAGCTGCGGTGTGGACTCAGCAGGACCCAGGCACACCCTGCATGGGACATGGCAGGACAAGAGACCTCCAGCAGAGGGCTGCAGGGAGAGCCATGGCCTTGGCATGACTGGCTTCCAGGAAGACCGGTTGTGGAAGGAATTTGGAGTGAGGAACTTGAGGACATAGATGAGTTGGCTGATTATAGAACAGGAGTTCCAGAAGGTACAGGGAAGTGTTCGAAAGGGGAAGGGTTGGAAGGTTGGCGGAAGGGAAGGAAAGCAATGTTACCAACCAGAATTCCAAGTACGAGAGAGGCTAAATCATCGGCGGGGTTTCCAGAGCACACTTTTCTAGTCAGACTTTACCTAGAAGTTTGGACCGCGTTTAAGAAACGGAAGTTCGGAGTTCATTCAAGAGGAAAGGGATCAGGAATATTTTGACTTATTGAGCATTAACAGATACTTGCTGAGTGCCTGCAATGTGCACCACACTGTGTGGCCCTGATAATATGTAGGTAATATGAGTCCCAGTGACTGCCCTTCAGGAGGAGACCTGTGTGCCAGCCATGAACTGCCATAGAGCAGTGCCACTGTCCAGCCAGGGGACTGTGGTGAGTTAAGGGGAGCGCTCAGGAGAATTGGCTTTTCTGCCCGGCTCTTGTTGGCATGTGACAATGCAGATGCCGGGTTGCCGGATTTCCTTTTTTTTTTTCTTTTTTTTTTTTAATTTTTTTTTAAATTTTTTTTATGGTTTTTTTTTATTTCTGGGAGAGAGAGAGAGACAGCATGAACAGGGGAGGGTCAGAGAGAGAGGGAGACACAGAACCTGAAACAGTCTCCAGGCTCTGAGCTAGCTGTCAGCACAGAGCCCGACGTGGGGCTCGAACCCACAAACCATGAGATCATGACCTGAGCCGAAGTCTGACGCTTAACCGACTGAGCCACCCAGGTGCCCCTCCTTTTTTTTTTTTTTAATGTTTATTTTTGAGAGAGAGAGACCGTTTGAGCGGAGGAGGGTCAGAGAGAGGGAGACACAGAATCGAAACGGGCTCCAGGCTCCACGCTGTCAGCCCAGAGCCTGACACAGGGCTCGAACTCACAAACCATGAGATCATGGCCTGAGCCGAAGTCGGACGCTTAACCAGTTGAGCCACCCAGGCGCCCCTCCTTGTTATTTTTCTTTTAAGAAGGACCAGAGGGGCACCTGGGTGGCTCAATCTGTTGATTGTCCGACTCTTGATTTCAGCTCACATCATGATCGCGGGGTTGTGGGATCGAGCCCTGCGGCCCTGCGTGGAACATGGAGCCTGCCTGAGATTCTCTCTCCTTCCCTCTGCCTACCCTCCCACCCCCGCCCTGCACTTGCACCTGCATGCGCTCGCTCTCAAAAAAAAGAGGGACCAGAAATCTCTGTATTTAAATGTAATTTCCTCATTTTCAAATGTTAGTAACTAATTCAGACTTTTCTGTAACATGCAGTACAGATCAAACAAAACACTGAAAGGGGCCGCCAACGTGCAGCCTCTTCCACAGACTGTGAAAAGCACAGTAATGGAAGTGTCCTAGGCAGGGGGTTGGTAAAACGAGAGTGTGTCTCAAAGCCATGTTACATGGGAAATGGTTCAGGGAATGGGTGTGGTGATCTGCCTGAGGAGAGAGACATGGACACTAAGTTCAACTATGTAAAGGACTGTGATAGGGAAGACAGATTAGACATGTGTCCTTTACAGCTTGACAAGGTGAAAGAGTGTCATCAGGGAGTATATTCCAGCTCGGAATGGAGAGACCTGTGTCGTGTGTCATGGAGACGCCCAAAGACGCAACGCGCTGCTGTGGCTGGGAGTGAGTGGGCAGGGCGGTGTAGGGAAACAGCAGGCTCCTCATCCAGAGTCCCTTCCAGCCCCAGAGTCCTCCTGTCTGGGTGCGCGAGTGACCAGGCGGACGGGAGGCATGGGCCGAGAGGATGTCGGGGGCAAGTGGAAGGTGTCAGAAGCAGGAGGTGCTGGGGGCCTCAGGGTTCGTGTGAGTGGCTGGACGGCTGGGAAGGTAATTGAGCGACCTCGGGCCAAAAGGGATCTCACCTCCCCCTCATTTCTCCCTTTGACCCTGAAGAGACCTATGAGCGGCTCGAGGCTGACAAAAAGAAGCAGGTGCACAAGAAGCGGAAGTGCCCTGGGCCCGTGATCACCTATCATTCGGTGACAGTGCCGCTGGTCGGGGAGCCAGGCCCTAAGGAAGAGAACGTGGATGTGGAGGGGTGAGTGCGTCGCAGGGGAGAGGGGGAGAGAGCCGTCTCCCTGACGTCCTCCATTCTCCTCACACAGCTCTCCTTCAGGGCCCTCCCTTCCTTGTTTCTTCCCAGTCTCTCTCCCCTCTCGTGGCAGTTTTTCCATCCAGCCCGGCCTGCTTTTCCCTGTCTGTCACTGAATCAGTTCCCTCAGAACGTCGCCATCATTCTGCCTCCTTCCTCTCTTTCCTCATCTGTCCCGTCACTGTCTGTTCTCTCCCCTCAGAGTTTTCATGTTTTTTTGTCTCTCCCCTCAGACTGGATCCTGCTCCCACTGCTGCTGCACCGAACCCCCGTGCTGGCGCCGGCCCCGTCGTCCCTCCTGCTCGCTGCTCCCGGACCTTCATCACTTTCAGTGATGATGCGACATTCGAGGAGTGGTTTCCCCAAGGTCGGCCCCCAAAGGTCCCTGTTCGGGAAGTCTGCCCCGTGACCCATCGCCCGGCCCTGTACCGGGACCCTGTGACAGACATCCCCTACGCCACCGCGCGAGCCTTCAAGATCATCCGTGAGGCTTACAAGAAGTACATCACGGCCCATGGCCTGCCGCCCGCGGCCTCTGCGCTGGGCCCTGGCCCGCCCCCTCCCGAGCCCCTCCCTGGCTCAGGGCCTCGAGCCTTGCGCCAGAAAATTGTCATCAAATGAGCTGTGGGGTCCTTCAAAACCTCTTTCCTGCCCTGCCCTTACTGTTCCACCTCCTCTCCCTGCTTCTTCCCTTGGTTATCTCTGAGCTTTGCCCAACCCTTTTCTGTCTTTCTTCCCCCCCCTTCCCCGTCCTATCGGTTTTATTTGTGTTTTTTAATCTAATAAAAGAGAATGATCCCCTTTGGTGTGTCTTCTAGAGTTGGGAGCAAAAAGTCTTTGTGAATGTCTGAGTATATATGGGTCTTTTTTTTGTTTAATAGCGTTTATTATGGGCTGCCCTTTTTAAGTTGTAAGTATTCACTCCACCAGCTGGATTATCAACACCTTTAAATTAGACCTCCGAACGAAATTCTTACACTCACCTTTATATCCGCTGCTTTGAATGTAGCAAGGCGCCAAGTAAGTAGGAACCGTGTGATTCTCCTAGATCCGTTTCCAGGGCTCTGGCTCACATGCAGGGAGGGAAGGAAGTGCCAGTGCCATTAGCGGCCACTAGAGGCTCTCAGGGCCGGGCAGGGTATGGGGGCTGTGTATATGTGATCTCCCACTACCCCCCACCTGGCTGGAGCTAAAATAATAAAATGCTGAGCTCACTGTTCCCCCACCCTCTCCCGGGCGCCGGGCTCCTCCTGCTGCGGGGACGGTGCTCCAGTACCACTGACAGACCAACCGACAGAAGGGAAGGTGAGGAGGCAGGTGGCCACCAGGACTGGTAGGTGGGGAAGGCAGGGGGCTTATGCATCAGGGCCTGGTGGGAGATGGGAGGAGAGGAGTGGCTCCTATTGGGAACGATGTGGAGTGCGTCTCCGTCCCTCGGTGTACGCTTCTGCCACCGTCCGTCCTATCCCTTAACTATAGTTTACACTGTCAATGCAAGTACCTCACACATGTTCCGGATCTTTCACAATCAGCATGGTGTGTATGTGTAGCTTGTGTGTATTGTGTATTGTTGTCCGTATCGTAAAAGATTGTGCAAGTTTAATCTTCCCACTGTTTTCAGAGAAACTTTGTCGCATTTAGAAGGTATTTCCCACCCATTGGTCCGGTGTCCCCTTCCCGTCCAAAGCCAGGGACAAGTTATGGGGACTCCGTCCCTTCTCCTGAGACCATACCATCTTCCCCCAACCTGGAATTCCTCCAGCTCCTCTGAGCCCTTGCTTTCACTTAGGATTTAGAGTTTTGGCCAACATAGAAAGCAAAATCTTGATTCCCCCACAATAAAAGAGGAAATGAGGTAGGGTAAGAGAACTGTCTCTTTTCCCCTTTGCTTCCTTAAATGAGTTCAGGAAAAAAAGAGTGGATTATGGGGAAGAGAAGAGGAATTTCCCTGAAGCTCTCCGTATGTCCCCCTCCCCGTCAATAGGAACTGGGCCTGGGGCCAGCAGTGTTGGCAGGGCCCCTGGCAGCTGTGCTTGGGCAAGAGGCACGGACGGGCGAGGCTACAAGGGAGCGTGCTGCCAGGATCTCTCGGTCATACAGCGCGCAGACAAATCCAGCCTGGCTGCCTGGGCCCCCGAGCCAGAGTGGCCGAAGGTGGGGAGGCAGGAAGAAGGAAGCTCTGGGTCTAACTGAACTCCCCCTCTTCCCAGGCCCAGCTAGGTTTCTCACCCCCCGGACATCAAGTTCATTGTTCTGGCCCCTGGCTAGTGTCCTGCTGTGTCTGTGTCTGTCTTTACATTATCCAATCACTTTCCCCATGTCCTCCAGGCTCCGTGAGTGCCACAGAGTGGGGAGGGGGTGGGGGCCATCATGTCATCGTATCAGAAGGAACTGGAGAAATACAGAGACATAGATGAAGATGAGATCCTAAGGACCTTGAGCCCTGAGGAGCTAGAGCAGCTGGACTGCGAGCTACAGGAGATGGACCCCGAGGTAGGGGCTCTTGCACGGGGAACCAGGGGCCGTCTCCAGGCATTTGGGAAGCGTGATGGGCCCTGGGTGGCTGAGATCGGGGCTGCCTACAGGGCTTGGAATCCCAAGAGGGCCCGGGAGAAGGTGTCTGTAGATGTTCAGGGAGCCCTGGAGGTGCCCCAGATCAGAGGGTCTGACTCGCTCCCCAAAATTCATCCCTAAGAACATGCTCCTACCAGCTGGACTAAGACAACGTGACCAGACAAAGAAGAGCCCGACGGGGCCACTGGACCGGGATGCCCTTCTGCAGTATCTGGAACAGCAGGCACTAGAGGTCAAAGAACGTGATGACTTGGTGCCCTTCACAGGCGAGAAGAAGGGTATGGAGACACTAACAACCATGCCGACCGAAACCCAAATGGGTCGTCTCAAGTGTTCCCCCTCCAGCTTCTAGCTGCCCGGGGACCTGGCCACCCTGAAACACACATGCCGCCTTTCACTCTTCAGCTTGTAGAAGAGATTAGAGGACCCGGGAGTCCCGAGCTGGTAGAGGACTCCGGCCTTCCGGCGGCCCCTAGTGACCCAGAACTCTACCTCCTGGAGAAGGAAGGGAAGCTAGAGACCAGAATCTTAGGAGGAATGACCTTCACCTGAACCATCCCTCATCTCCCCATCAGGGAAACCCTATATTCAGCCCAAGAGGGAGATTCCTGTCCAGGAGCAGATCACTCTGGAGCCTGAACTGGAAGAGGCCCTGGCCCATGCCACCGATGCCGAAATGTGTGATATTGCAGGTGGGTGGCCGTGGGAAGTTAAGGAGGGTGGGGAGATCCGGGGGTGGGGGTGGGACCAGTGAGGAAGGCCCTGAACAGGATGTGGATGTTAGAGAAACCTCAGGTCACGGTTTTAAATTTTTGCTTGTGTATTCACTCATTCATTTTTTAATCCAATGAATTCACATCTCAGAGACAAGTTTACAAGGGTGCCTGGATGGCTCAGTCGGTTAAGCGTCCAACTTCGGCTCAGGTCATGATCTCACGGTTTGTGGGTTCGAGCCCCGCATCGGGCTCTGTGCTGACAGCTAGCTCAGAGCCTGGAGCCTGTCTTTGGATTCTGTGTCTCCCTCTCTCTCTGCCCCTCCCCTGCTCACACTGTCTCTCTCTAACTCTCAAAAATAAATAAAAAACATAAAAATTGTTTTTAAAAAGAGACAAGTTTACAGGGATTACAAAGCAGATAAAAGTAGAACTATTCGGGCTGGAAACAGGAGGAAGTCTGACAGACTCCCTCACTCTTTTTTTTTTAATTGAAACACCGTTGTTTTTCCCTCCCTCACCCTCTAGGGGCTCCTTAGGGACCTTTCCTTAGCCCTGTCTCAAAGTTTATTTTTTAATTTTTTTTAAGTCTATTTAGTTATTTTGAGGTGGGGAGGGACAGAGAGAGAATCCCAAACAGGGTCCATGCTGTCAGCACAGAGCCCGAAGCGGGGCTTGATCTCGTGAACCGTGAGATTATGACCTGCGCCGAGATCAAGAGTCGGACGCTTAACCGGCTGAGCCACCCCAGCGCCCCCTCATCTCAAAGTTTTAAAAACTACCACCTAAAGCAGTTCACAGAATGAAACCCTGGGACCTAGGCAGAGTGGGAGGCTCTTTGGAAGAGTGGAAGAAGTCAGGCTTTAAAACAGCAACAGAGGGGCCCCTGGGTGGCTCAGTCCGGTAAGCGTCTGACTTCGGCTCTGGAGCCTGCTTCAGATTCTGTATCTCCCTCTCTCTCTGACCCTCCCCTGCTCACACTGTCTCTCTCTCTCAAAAATAAATAAAACATTTAAAATAATAATATATAAAAATAAAACTGCGACAGATTCAGAATGAGGAGGGAGGGGGATTCTGAACGAGCCCCTTCTTCTCATCCCTTGTCCCCCCTCCCCCAACTCTCTCCAGCAATTCTGGGCATGTACACACTGATGAGCAACAAGCAATACTACGACGCCATCTGCAGCGGAGAAATCTGCAACACCGAAGGCATTAGCAGTGAGTGTGTTTGAAAGCAGGGCTCCCAGGGCTGTTGGCAGGGGGTCCCGAGGTCTGAGGAAAGGTAGCAAAGGGTGAAACGGGACTCCTGGAGAGGACATGGTACATAAGTAATAAGAGAACCAATGGGGTGGAGATCGTGGGGGACACGTTGGGGTTTCCTTGCGGCCCTCGCCCCCAGGTGTGGTGCAGCCGGACAAGTACAAGCCAGTGCCAGATGAGCCCCCAAATCCCACAAACATCGAGGAGATACTAAAGAGCGTGCGAAACAATGACAAGGAGCTGGAGGAGGTGAACCTCAATAACATACAGGTATCTGACCCCTATCCTCCATTAATAAATGGGGTGACTATGTGAGTGCCGGCTACGCGGGCCCCTTAGCCCACTGTCTCATCCCCTCTGACAGGACATCCCGATACCCATGCTAACCGAGTTGTGTGAGGCAATGAAGACAAATACCTATGTCCGGAGCCTCAGTCTGGTGGCCACAAGGAGTGGTGACCCCATTGCCAATGTAAGGCAACCTGAAGTCCCTGGCCCTCTCCCCATACCTTCACATGCACCCCTGCCAGGGCTATCAGAAGGGGTGGGGCTGGGGGTGCTGTTCCCATCACGTAATCTTAGGATGGCCTGATGCAGACTCCTACCCTCAGTCCTATGACTTTCAGCTCAGAAAAGCTCAGATTGTCTTCTCAGCGAGCCACGGTCCTCTCTACCACCCCACCAACTCCACCCCGTGGTCAGCCTCCCTGCGTCCCCTACTCCCTTCTGTCTCCCTCTAGCCCCACCTACAGCTCCTCAAGGATCCTCTTGCTCCTGTTCTTTCTCTCCTCAGTCATCTGTGAAACTGTCCCCTAATCCTAACCCAAGTCCTTACTACCCAGGCGGTGGCCGACATGTTGCGGGAGAACCGTAGCCTCCAGAGCCTGAACATCGAATCCAACTTCATCAGCAGCACAGGGCTCATGGCCGTGCTGAAGGCAGTTCGGGAAAATGCCACACTCACTGAGCTCCGTGTAGACAACCAGGTGAGCTTTCCCTCCCCCTGGTCTTTACATTCGGCTAATATTCACGGAATCTCCTCCCTGAGGCCGCCACGGGGTCAGGATCCCATCTAATCTTGCTGGAATCTCTTCATTGTCTCTTTGAGGGGTGCCAAGGTCAGCGCCTCTCATGACCCATTCTGATGAAACGAGCTTTTTTGACCTCCCAAAAGGTTGGTGGTGTGGGGCGGTGAACAACACAGAGGGGACGCTGACCGGTTTCCTGTCTCCCTCCCCCAGCGCCAGTGGCCTGGCGATGCAGTGGAGATGGAGATGGCCACCGTGCTCGAACAGTGTCCCTCCATCGTCCGCTTTGGCTACCACTTTACACAGCAGGGGCCACGAGCTCGGGCAGCCCAGGCCATGACCCGGAACAATGAACTACGTGAGTAAATGCAGACATGCTGTTTGAGGGAAAGGGCAAGTAGGTAGTAGAGCCTTTTGGAACCTGACTTAGTGACTAACAGCCTAGGGTACTGCCAAAGAAGCAGTATTCACATGGCAAGTTTAAATCCCATAAGTGACCAAAAAGTAGATAGAAAAGTACACCCCTGCCTCCAATTTATACCCGTAGGAAGGTAAAGAAGCTAGACATACCCATTTGGAGGCATATTATTTTTACTTGCCATGTCATTTCTTATTTTGTTTTGTGAATGTGGGGTGGGCATGCTCGCTGGCCTAACACACCACCTCTTGAGGAGTCTGGCCAAGGACTTGGAGAGAAGAGCACCTTTACAGGAAGTAAGATATGGAACAGAAACTTTTGTTTACGGTTTCCCGTTACAGGTCGCCAGCAAAAAAAGAGATAACACTACCTTTCCCTTTACCAACCAGAGCTGGAAGCCCCTGAATGCTAAAAGCCTCATCTCTCCCCCTTCCTGTAAATAAAGGCCCTTCTGTCCACTCTGCCTGCCTCCTTCCTTGGGCTCTGGGGTGGGAATCTTGGCGCTAACCCCCAAGGGCTACTGCCAGTTCATCAGGGGATTATTTATACTCTGGGGATCAGCAGGCAGGGAGGTTCAAGTTACTAGGAGGAGGTGGGGGAGCTCCCTCCCTTGGTGTTCCCCGTCCCCCTGTCTATTCATTTAGTCTTTTCTGCTCTCATAGGGTGCCTACCCCAACCCTTTTTCCAGATGCGGCCAGGTCCCCCGGCGCCTACCCACAACCCTCATGTGATTTGAAGGAGGAAAGGACGTTGAGTGGAGGCGGGGAAGAAGGCAGACAACATGAAGGGCAAAGACCTCCTTCTGACAGACTTATTAATAGGGCATTGGGCTACGTGCAGCTGACGCTTGGCATGACATTGGTAGAGGTGGGGGAAGGGGTAGAAGTATGGGGAGCCATGGACATTGCAGGGAAGAACTGGCCAGGCTGAGAATGCAGATTGGAAATCCTGAAATGGAACAAGGAAGGCGACTCGAGGAAAATTCGGCTCCTAGAGCCCACTGAAATTTATTTGTGAACTGAGGGGGGAATGAGGGTGTCAGTCCAAGGGGAGATCAGGGGGTTCCTCTTCATCAGAGTCAAACTCAACATTCTCATCTTTTACCCATCGACCTTGTCCATCTGGGATCCATCCAGAGCTGGAAATACCAAAGAACATAGAATAGGTCAGGAAAAGAGGTTTAAGACATTAGTAGGGAATAAGAAAAAACAATTGAGAGGGATTGAAAAAAGGAGAGTCCAAGAGAAGAGGGAAAACTTCAGGAAGGTGATTCTACACACTCACCTTCGAAGGGTGAGGTAATGATCCAGGGCGCGTCTTCTCGTGGGGCTCATGGGTGCGGGGGGTGAGACAGCTGCTGACTCCTCGGCCTGTGGGCCAGCCCCAGGCACGGGTTCCCTACTGATCTTCCCGCTCTCGGGTTTGACCTCTGGGGGTGGCAAAGGGGAATGGGAGACAGAGGGACGAGGGGTTTCTGGTCTGGGTAGAGAAGAATCAACGTCTGTAAAAGCGCTAAAGGAAAATGGCCAATTCTCTTACCACTCCCACCCCTGACAGCAGTGCCTTCCTAAACCGCTTCCCTCAAAGGCCACCTGGCTGGCTCAGCCGTAGAGCACGCAACACTTGATCTCACGGTTGTGGGTTCAAGCCCCACATTGGGTGTAGAGATCAGGTAAACATAAAAATCTTAAATATAAATATATATAGTATGTATATACATATTATATAATTCTATACGTTTATTCTATATGCGTAGGTACTATATATACATATCATATAATATGTGTCTATGTGTTATATATGACATATATGTAATATATACACATTATGTAATATGTATATATACATGTATAATATGTATGATAATGTATAATATTATTATATATCATATATATATATATATATATATATATATATATGCTGCGTTCCTTAAGATGTTTTAGTGAATGTTCTGCATAAAAAAGAATCTTGGAATGAAATGAATTTTTTAAAGGCTAAGTTAAAATTTTTTAAGTTTTTTTTAATCTTAAAACTTGGAAGAGCCCTTAAAATATGCTAATATTACTATTCAAATTAGGATTACAAAGTGCCATTTTCCAAACTTAAAAAAAAATTCTCTTTTTCTTGAAACACCAGTTAACATCCCTGGACTTCTAGTATTCCTGAGAATGCAATCTGGAACACAATCCCTTTAGAGCCTCTACTCCTCTGCCCCTCCCTCCCTATGGCTTTCCTACCCCACAGACCTGTACTTCCGGCGGCAGCAGCTGTTGTAGTGAGGGGCTCTGTGCAGAGCACTTTGGGTGGTAAGTCGGGTCTGGGTTAGCAAAGGAGCCTGGTATGGAGAGCGGACACAGAATCAAAAAAAAAATTTTTTTTAATGTTTTATTTATTTCTGAGAGAGAGAGAGAGGCAGCGTGAGCAGGGAAGAGTCAGAGAGAGAGGGAGACACAGAATGTGAAGCAGGTTCCAGGCTCTGAGCTAGTGGTCAGCACAGAGCCGGAGGCGGGGCTCGAACCTACTAACCAAGAGATCACGACCTGAGCCCCCCAGGCGCCCGAGGGCACAGAGTCAAAACCCTTCAAGCCAAAAGACCCACCAGCAACACGCTCTCCCCACCCTGCTCACCTCAGCTTTGGTCTCTGACCTCCATTCGTTCTGCTGTCTGGGATTCTGCTGTGTCCCCTTCCCTGGCTGCTTCTTGCCGTAGAAAAGCTGCAGGCCTGAGGAGACGGGGGAAGAGAATTAAAAACAGGGAAGCAAGAGTGATCTGCAGAGATCTGGAGGAATTACTCTCTAAGCCCTGTCTTCCCTCAAACTTACTGGACAGATGTTTCTTGCCTGCACGGTGGGCAGTCAGCATGGCCAGGGTGTCCAGGACGGGTCGATGGGGACAGATGGCACAAGCAAAGCTGGAGAGGAGGAAAGAAGATATTTGCTCCCGAGGCGGTGGGGTCTCGGCTCTAAGTTCCACCTTGACCTAGCAATCAATCCTAGATACTCCAGCTCTCCGCCCACGGCCCGATAAAATGTTATTGAGCCTCCAACCGCAGAACCCTCAGGCTTGATCACTCCTCGTCCTCACCGTCCATCCCGCAGCATCAGCGCCTCATCCTCTGGGATGTAACTGGCCAGCAGGTCCCCGACTCTTCGTTTCTACAGGGGCATCGGCGGGTTAGGAGAAAGGGACGGACGGGAAATAACAGGGACGAGGATTGAAAGGGAATGAGGACCATGGGGCGGTGGGTGGGGTGGGGGGCAACAGAGACCCCAGGGAGGAAAAGGGGTCGCTACCCAGCTCTGGCAGCTCCCTCGACCCCCTCCCCCCCCCGCTGCCAGAGCAACAAAACAGCTCTTTCACAGGGCAGTGAAGCTGCTCCTGACGCTCCCCTCTAGCGCTTACTTTGAGCACATTGAGTTGACTCCAATCGTCACCTTCCCTCTTGAAAGACATTACGACGGAGTCCCAGGAACGAGCAATTCTCCTGGGCCGCCTTCGCCTCTCCTTTCAGGCCACCGTAGCAAGGATGGGGCGTCTCCTTCCCTTCGGGTTCGTTTCCGGTTGGCCTCTTCCCTTCCCTGCGTGCACAGCGCCCTCCGCCAGCCGGCCCCTGCTTACCGCCGGGACCGCACTTCCTACGCTGCCCGGCGACGGCGCACGCGCGCGGCATTTTGGGAAATGAAGTCCTTTTTTTTTTTTTTTTTTTTTTTTCCCCCGAAGAGCTTGCCTCCCGGCTGCGTCTCGGCCCTCGCATCCTGGCCGCTTCGGGACGTCTGCAGGGAGAAGAATCTAACTGTGAAGACCGGTTTTGAGGGTGTGACGGATTCGATGCCTTGCGGGCCTTGGAGGATCCCAGAGTGGAAAGTGTACTAGGAACTCTAGCAGTCATCACCCGGGGTGGGCCGGATTTATTCCCGACACTAGTGGACCAACCCCAAGACGGGGCGGAGCCAGAGCGGGGCGAGGGGGAACGAATCTAGGAGGTTGGGGCTGTCAGACTAGGGGGCAAACTGAGCTGAGTGCCGAGGAAGGTGACTAGAGTTCAAAGGTCATAGGTCAGTGTAGCGATTTGTGGTGGGACGGTCGAAAGTCGGCGGGGTCCTGAGTCTAGAGACCGGTAGGGACTGAATACTCAGGATACAAATTTGGGGGAAGGGGGATTGGAGGGAGGAGAAGCGAGAGCGGAGGGGGCGCCTGGTACCGGAGGAGGCGGGAGAATTAGGAGAGAAGACAGAAGGGAGAAGGAAGCCCCTTGATAGTCATTCCTAGACCCCGGCCCCGTCACTATTGAGCACTTAGCCGGGCCTCCCTTAGTTGCAACCCCAGCCGTCGGCAGGGTCAGGAGATGGCTTCTCCCTCTAGACAGGCCCCCCTCGGGGGGTCAGGACTGCTTCAAGGGAGCCGGGCTCGATCTTACGGAAGCCTGGTGCAGTCAGCTTGCTCTCCGGTGAGGGAGAGACGCCTGGAGCATCAGTTGGCCCCCGGAGACACCCTGGCTGGACTAGCACTCAAATACGGGGTGACGGTGAGTCTTCCACGGTTGGGTGCAGGCAGCCATGTAGGAGAGATTTATTCCTCGGAAGAACGTCCTGGTCATTCTGGGCAGCTGGCCCTTGACATTCTCCCAGTTCTGCTGTGGTCTGACCCTCCTTTTTATCTTTCCGTTTTCCCATTTCCGTGTTGCATTGCCTGGTTGGGACAAATCTTGTGCCACTGCTCCAATGGAGAGAAGCTTCTTCTGTTTACTGTGTCAGCCTCTGACCTAGAGGCTCCACGTCCCTTAGCCCACTGGGTTCTCACAGTCCTGTCGAGCATAGTTATCGTCCCCTGTTTACAGATGAAGAAACGGAGACCTAGATCGGTTAACCCTTTTGACCAAGGTCAAATAACTACTGAGTGTTAGAGTGGGAATTCAAACGGGTCTGTCGGACTCCGAAGCCCGTACTCTTAACCACACAGAAACGTTTTAACTGCAAGTGATTAAACATTTACAGCAAGCAATCAAGAGCTGGTTTCTAGTTCTGAGTTTTTAGGAGACCAGTCCTCAGCCCCTCTAGTTCTAAGTTTTTAAAGTCTCTCTCTTCTGGTTCTTTATTCCTCAGCGGTGCGCTGCCTCCTTCTTCCCAGGAAGGTGGCCTCGGTGCAAAACAGGTACTCTCTACAGGAGGCATTTCGTGGGTCTATTTGATAGGTGTAAAAAAACATCGCATTAAATTGATGATTTTTCCCCCCGTATCCTGTTGTGTTTAGGCAATATTTCTGTGCTTGGTATGTTTATTTTTTATTTGCATGTGTGTGTGTGTGTGTGCTTGGTATGTTTAAACCACGGTGCTAATCATTCTAGTAGATAGAAACATAAACACAGTGTGTTGTTACCCTCGTGTCATTTGCAATCTAGTGAGAAGTGAAAAGGGACACAAATATTGATTGCAGGGGACAGAATGCGGTGACTTTGTAGAAGTATTAATAAAGGGTCGGAAATCAGAAAAGAAGATTAATTTTTATCTGGAAGGAGGCAGGGGAGGACACAGGTGCAGATTTTAAGGAGCCATGAAACATGTAGAAGTTCCTTCCTCTAGGTCCTCTGCGAGCCTATAATCCAGTTGTTTATACCTTTTACGTGTTTGTCTTTCCAATAACCTGTGCGTTCCATAAGGGACAGAACTGTTTTCTTTCCATTTTTTAAAAACTCTTTTAATGTTTTATTTATTTTTGAGAGAGCGAGACACAGAATCCAGACAGGCTCCAGGCTCTGAGCTGGCTGTTAGCACACAGTCTGACTCGGGGCTCGAACCCACGAACCGTGAGATCATGACCTGAACTGAAGTCGGACACTTAACCTACTGAGCCACCCAGGCGCCCCTCTTTCCATTTTATATCTCTCGAGTCTGGCATAGTCCTTAGCACCTAGAAGCTAATAGATGGCTTTTGAATGAATGAAAACGTGGCTACGATTCCCACAGGTGGAGGGGCGCCTGGGTGCCTCAGTCAGTTAAGGGTCCAACTTCGGCTCAGGTCATGAACTCATAGTGTATGAGTTCGAGCCCCACATCGGGCTCTGTGCTGACAACTCGGAGCCTGGAGCCTGCTTTGGAGTCTGTGTCTCCTTCTCTCTCTGCCCCTCCCCCACTTATAACCTGTCTGTCTCTCAAAAACAAATAAACCTTTTAAAAAAAAAAAAAAAAGATTCCACAGACGGAGATTGGGAGGCCAGGAAAGTGAACATGTCAAGTCAAGGCCATGGCCAAGGAAAGGGATATGAAAGTACTGAGCAGTCTCTGCATCCTAGCAGTGACCCCGAAGCTGTGCAAAGGAGGAAGCCACACTACTGGGAGACAGGTTATATGTGGAGGTTTTCATACAGCCCCGTCTCCACCTGAGTACAGAACTCTATAGCCTGGTGAACCGTTCTAGGCTCTGGCCTCATTCTGCCGCTTACTGGCTGAGTGATTGCATTAGTCACTTCACCTGGCTGGGGCCTCAGCTTCTGTACCCTTTGTGAAATGAGGAAGGTATCCTAAATAACGATAATTACCTAAGTTATTACCTCTCATTAAACACGAAGTGTGTGTGCCAAGCTCCACGTATTGTCTCCATAAGACTTTATGAGGCGGGTATAACTATTCCCCAAACATTCAAAGATAAGGAAAGAGGGGCTTAGGAAGATAGCCTGCTTTAGATGACCAGTCTACTATAGAGGTGACTAGTCTACTTGGTAGAACTAGGATTCAGACCAGGTTGTCTCACTCTAAAATCATCACTTTGAACTGCTCTGTTAACCAGCTAGACTCTACGGGCGCCTGGCTGGCTCAGTCGTTAAGCATCTGTTTGCGGCTCAGGTCATGATCTCATGGTTCATGAGCTCAAGCCCCACTTCAGGTAAAACAGGAGTCCTGCTTTCTCTCTCTCTCTCTCTCTCTCTCTCTCTCTCTCTGCCACTCGCTCACTTGCACTCTCTCTCTCAAAAATAAATTAGTTTATTAACCAGATTCTAGTGGCCTTTCTAGCTCAGTGGACTGTGGCTCAGCAGCTAAGGAATCCTCTGGAGTTTGGTTTTGGTTACATTCTTTCTTTTTTTAATTTTTGAGAGAGAGAGAGAGAGCCTGAGTGAGAGCCTGAGTGAGGGAAGGGCAGAGGGAGAGAGCGAGATCCAGAATTGGAAGCAGGCTCCAGGCTCTGCACTGTCAGCACAGAGCCCAATATGGGGCTCTTAACTCACAAGCTGTGAGATCATGACCTGAGCCAAAGTCCTACACTCAGCTGACTGAGCCACCCAGGTGCCCCTGGTTACATTCTTTTAAGAAGTGGGATGATGTTGGGGCACCTGGGCAGCTCAGTGGGTTAAGCGTCTGACTTCGGCTCAGGTCATGATCTCACAGCTTGTGAGTTCAAGCCCTGCATCAGGGTCTGTGCTAACAGCTCAGAGCCTGGAGCCTGCTTCCGATTCTGGGTCTCCCTCTCTCTCTGCTCCTACCCCGCTTACACTGTGCCTCTCAAAAATCAACAAACATTAAAAAAAAAATGTAAGTGGAATGATGTGGCCTTATGTGGAACTTCTAATTAATAATAAAAATAAGAAAATTCACAGAATTTCATAGCATCTTGGAGCTAGAAGGGACCTAGGATACTATCTAGGCAAAATCAAATCAATAGCATCAAAGCACTTGGTTGCATAAAAGTACAGAACTGCAAGCCAATTTTAACTTTTTTTATTGTTCAGATTAATCCAGTTTTATTTTAAACACATTCTAGCATACTATTTTTTTTACTAATACACTACATCTGAGATTTCCATATTTTGTTATCTAGTTTATTTACCCATAAAACAAGGAACCTCGGCTGTATGCCAAATTTGCGTGATCCCGAGGAGTGCCTTAGGGTACAGAGACAGCATCCCTGGCCTCAAAGGACACAGAGTTTGGGCAAGACAAATGTGCAAAGATGTGAACAACAGTACAACAGGGTGGTAGGTATTACATGGCAGTGTTCACAGTGTACTTTGGGATCCCTGGAAAAGGTGACACAGAGGGAGTGACAGTTGACGAGTGGAAGTTTTCCCAGCAGAGAAGGGGAGAGTGGAGAAATGTTTCAGACAGATAAAGACACAAAGGTGCGATCAGAAAATGATCATAAAATGTTTGATCATAAAATCATAACTCATAAGATCATAAAATGTTTGAAAAAAATGAAAAGTTCAGGAAGGCAAAATGTATAGGTGTAAGAAGAGAGATGAGGCTAGATGTCATATTGGGGTCGATTGAGAATCCTAGGATGCTAATTGGAATTTTATCTCTGAGCCAATGGGGAGCCATAGGAGGTTTATCAGCAGGGTAGTGGGTTGATCAGATTAATTTTTTTTAGAAAGATAGATGTCAGGGGTGCCTGCGTGGCTCAGTCTGTTGAACGCCCAACTGTTGACTTCAGCTTGGGTCATTATCCTTAGGGTCATGGGATCGAGCCCCTCATCTGGCATGGAGCCCAGTGCGGAGCCTGCTTAAGATTCTCTCTCCTTCCCTCTGGCCCTCTCCTGTCACTAGTTCTCTAAAAACCAATCAATCTATCAATAAGACAGATGTCAGCAGGAGGAGATGCATAGAAATGGAGACAGGAAGACTGGAAGAGACATTTTTGCAGTATGCTTGTTGACCAGTTGGGTTAAGGATGGCATTGATTTCTACCTTGGATGGCAAGTGGATTGTAATACCAGACACTATGTTCCGTGATGGGTAAATAGGTACTAAATAAGTAGTTTGGTCAGCAAAATTATTAATGTGAAAAGCATTCCCAGAAGGAGTAAAAAGGCCCAGAATTCTAATTCCACCTTTGTCATTAATTTGCTGGATAATCTTAGGCAAGTAACAACCTATCTGAGCCTCAGTTCCTTCATCTTTTAACACAAGTTCCCAAAGTGAGATTTGTCAGGGATCCACAAGATCAAAACTGTTTTCATAGTAATGATAATAAGACTTTGTCTTTTTCATCCTCATTCTCATGAGTGCACTGTATTTTTCAGAAGCTACATGTATGACGTGTAATATTCCAGCCCATCAAATGTACAGGCAGATAGGAGAATCGTCTGTTGTCTTTTGTTAAGTCACACATTGGACTGACTTGCAAAAAGATAAAGCAGTGCCTCTCTTTTCTCCCCCTTTGTTGTTGTTTTGGAAAATAGTTATTTTTCATTAGAATATTTATGTTAACATGTAATGGGTTACTTTTATTTATTTATTTATTTATTAAATGTTTTTTTAAATTTATTTCTGAGAGAGAGAGAGACAGTGTGAGTAGGGGAGGGTCAGAGAGAAAGGGAGACACAGAATCCGAAAACAGTCTTCAGGCTCTGAGCTAGCTGTCAGCACAGAGCCCAACGCGGGGCTTGAACCCACAAACTGTGAGATCATGACCTGAGCCGAAGTCGGACGCTTAACTGACTGAGCCATCCAGGCACCCCTGTAATGGGTTACGTTTAAATAAGTACATGTTTTTCTATTTGTTTGCTTTTCATTTATAATAACTTAAGTGTTGCTCTACCTAAAGGAAAGCTTTTTTTCCTCGTTTTTTAAAATGTAAAGGGACCCTAAAACCAAAAAGTATGAAAACCGCTGATCAATAAAATAGCAATAATATCAGCTCTCTGTATTTTAGCTGGGTTGTTATTGGGTCAAGTAAGACTCTGTACCATCACCTTAAAAGGCATGAGACACTGTACAGATAGAAGACTGATCATTGCTACTGTCATTAATTGCGGTGACTTTTTTTTTAAAGATGGAACAGATTAAGCGTGCAAACCGCCTTTATACTAATGACTCCATCTTCCTGAAGAAAACCCTCTACATCCCCATCCTGACAGAGCCCAGAGACCTCTTCAATGGCTTGGATTCTGAGGAGGAGAAAGATGGAGAGGAAGAAGTACAGTCAAGCAAGAATGAAGGTCAGCCGCACTCCGCTGACAGGAAGAAACAAGAGACAGGTTCAGGACGTGCGAATGGCGAAGTTCTTCCCACGCCTGCCCGGGAACCCCCCACTCCCATCCATGACCTCTCTGCCTCTGATTTCCTTAAGAAGCTTGATTCTCAGATCAGCCTGTCCAAGAAAGCTGCTGCCCGGAAGCTGAAAAGAGGGGAAAGCGGGTGAGTCTCGAAGGCTTCCTGTTAGGCCCCTCCACAGACTTCTTCATTCGGCCAGCCTTGGCCGACTAGACACACAAGTGAGTGAGCACAGGGTCAGCAGAAGCAAAGTAAAGCCTTTCCCCGGGGAGGCCCTAAAACAGCAGAGCCAATGGCTGCTGGGATGGGTAGAGCAGCGGGAAATGGGCTTGTGTTCTCATTGGAGCAAGGTAGTTGAGCGGTTAGAGCTCTGACGGTCCGTGAAGGAGCATTACAAGGAGCATTACGGTTAGAATTTACTGAGAGGGTAACAGGACTCCATCTCAGAGTGAGCGGCTCATGTGTATTAGGAGAGTAGGATAGGCTCCTTTCTGGGCTTCTTCCCCTGACCTGTCCCTCTGCCCCCTTTCCTCACCTGCAGGCTTCCTGGGGAGGAGTCAGGCCCTCACCTGAGCTCCCCTCGGATGCAGCAGCGAGCAGTCCTAGGTCCAGTACCGCTGACCCGGACCTCTCGGACCCGGACACTTCGGGACCAGGAGGATGAAATCTTCAAACTCTGATGTGCCCGGAAATGATTGAGAGAAGCAAGATGTTGAAGTAGCAACTCGAGGGGGAGAGGAGCCTGAGGTGAGGCTCTAGAACACGGCTTCCCAGCCCACCTCCCTCCCTCCCGCCTTCATTCCAGCCTTCTTGTCGATCTCGAGTTCCTTGGCCTGGGGCAGCTTTATTGGCAAGAGTAGAGGATGGGGGGCAGACCCCTCCTCAGTTCCGGGGCTGAATCTAGAGCTGTCCTTTAGGTTCAAAAGGCTCTTTTTACCTCCCTGTTGCCTTTCCCATCCCCTTTACCTTTCCTTGGCCTTAGAACAGGGAGGCAAGGACTCCGCCAGCCTCTTTCCGTCTCCAACTACGTTCCCTAATTTATTTGGTGCTATATTGAAGTAGTATTTATTTGCTGTATCTTACCGTTTTCCCTCTTGTAACTGAAAAATGGGATTTCTATAGCTCTGGGGTGAAGGGGACCCAGGAATAGCAAGCCAGTGGCTGCTGGCTGCCCACCCTCCCTAACCCCACCTTCTTAACCAAGCAGGTCACTGAGGACAGGGCAGTCTGTGATCGAGCCCCTCTGCAGGGACCGTGCTGGGGCTTTCCCCCAGGCTCGTTGCAAAGAATTTGGGCTCAGTCTTAACTAACGAGTCCACTGTAACTTTTTCACAACTCTTGCTCTGAGAAAAAAAACAGCAAGGTAGGGGACCAGAACTCTCCACGCCACCAGTTCACCCTCCTGACCCGCTCCTCTGTTCATTCAGCCTGTGTGAGGCGAAGGAGTTTGAAGAGGAGGACAGTTGGGGGAGACCTTTGGGTGTGGGAGTTGCCTTGTTCTGCTCCCTCCCCACCAGAACCTGTTGATCTATGCCTTGCCCTTCACTGTGTATTTATTGGCCATCCGTAGCACTGACCCACGGTCCCGTGTGTTTTTGAGTTTCTTAAGCAGAAGTAGGCAAGGGAACCCCAGTGCTGCTGGCACGATGCCTCAGTCTCCTGTATGGAAATGGTGAGAGGCAAGGTGAGCGGTGTTTTTGTCTCTCTCCTTTGTGACGGTTGTCAGGTGTAAGAAGCTGGAGCGATTAAACACTGAGCCCTGTGCACGTCTTAGGAGTTTTATTTCCCCTCTGAGACCCTCTCCTGCCCTAGCCCTTCTTCCTGCACCCTGGAACTCTGGCCAGGCTCTGCCTGGAGCTGGAGGTCTAGGATGGCTCTGAGCCCCTCCCCCCCATTCCGGGCTTCTGTCTTTAGCGTCCCCTGAAGGGTTAGATGTGTCCCCTGGTTCACAGGGGAGGGGGCTTCCCTGTTTCAAATGTCCCTCACGGGGGACACAGAGATCCCAAGTTTCACTTCGTCTTTCTCAGGCAGCTTCGTTTCCTGTCCCGGGGCTGGAGCGGGAGAAAGGCCTCACCCCGTGGCTTTGCTGCGTCTCCACCGGCTGTGTGGGGGTGGGGTGCGCACAGAGGCCAAAGCCTGAGGGCCGCGGGCAAGCGTTAGTGCGGATGAGCAGGGTTAGGAGGCCCGGTCGGTGCAGCGCCCGCGTCCAGGGCCGGCCCAGGCGGCCCTCAGAGGCGGCCCTCGTCCAGCAGCTTCCGGAGCCCCGCGCAGATCTTGCGCAGGTGCGGGGCGAAGTCGGGCCCGTAGAGGGCGGTGAGCAGGCCGGTGTCTGAGAAGTGATCGAACACGTGGCGGATGCGGCCGTGGGACTTGGCCGTGAGGTGGGCCGCCACCAGCTCCAGCAGCACGTCCCGGCACTCCGTCAGCAGGCCCGCCAGCACCGCGGCCTCAAAGGTGAAGGCCACCTCGCCGAAGCTGAGCGCCGTCATGGCGCCCTGCCGCAGCTTGTGGCGGAAGCGGGCGGCCAGGGCCAGCTCGCTGGGCCCGAAGCAGCCGCTGCGGTGCAACACGGCCACCTTGATGGCCACCTTGATCAGGTCCTTGATAACCCGCTGGGCCTGGGGCCGGCTGTGCGTGTACTCTTTGGAAACGCGGTAGAGCTCGTCCAGCACCTCGCTGCTGGTCTCGTCGATGAACAGATGAGCCACGGACCGACCCGCCATCTTACTCAGTAGCTTCTTCTCGGCTTGGATGGCCAGACTCTTTGAGCTGAAGGACTCCATGGTTCCTGGGGAGGCGGGGGCGGGTGATTAGTCACCAGGAGAAAGGCCGCAGGCTTCCTTGGAAAGCGAGAAACGGCGTTCCCCCCTTTCTCTGGTTCCTAGCCCGTTGCCGTCTTTCTTTGTCACCTTTTCCCCCAGGGCCCCCTCCGGCCGCTGTGCCCGGTCCCATTTCTTTTCCTGTAGTACTGTAGGCAGCTTTGATTTCTAAACACAGAGGAGCCCTAATAGCTTTGGCTGGAGGAGTGAAGGCACACGGGAGGCCCAGCCCCACAAGTTAAGTAAGCCCCCCCCCCTTTTTTTTTAATTTTTAGTGTCTGTTTATTTTCGGGAGAGAGAGCTCAAGCAGTGGAGGAACAGAGAGAGAAGGGGACAGATCTGAGGCAGGCTCTGTGCTGACTGACAGCAGAGAGCCCGATGTGGAGCTCAAACTCAGGAACTGTGTGAGATCACGACCTGAGCTCAAGTCAGACACTCAACCTACTGAGCCACCCAGGTGCCCCAACCCCTGCCCAAGTTCAGTCTTAAGGGGAAGTAGGCTGTTGCTGCTCTAGAGTGGAAAAGATAAGGCTTACCTGGCAGATAATTCTCATAGCTACCACTGTGGCCACTGACCATGCACCATTCCTCTATGCGGTGTGGGTATGACTCTCTTGGTTTTACAGCTGAGCAAACTGAAGCTTGCTTTAAATAATTTGCCCAACGTCAAACGCAAGTGTGTTTCTGACTCCAAAAGCCCGGGTCAGCTAGTGTGGTATCCTGTCTATTTATTTATTTTAAATGTTTTTATTTATTTCTAGGACAGAGAGAGAGAGAGACAGCGTGAGCAGGGGAGGGTCAGAGAGAGAGGGAGTCACAGACTGAAACAGGCTCCAGGCTCTGAGCTGGCAGTCAGCACAGAGCCGGACGCGGGGCTCGAACCCACGAACCGCGAGATCATGACCTAAGCGAAAGTCGGACGCTTAACCGACTAAGCCACCCAGGTGCCCCTCTGGTATCCTGTCTTTAAAGAAATGAGAAAGAGGGGTCCCAGGAGTCCTAATAAAAATAATAACTAACATTTATTGAGAACCTATGTGACAAGTACTTTATGGGAATTGTCGCAGTCTTCCCATAAGGCAGGTATCCCCATCTTACAGTGAGAACACTGAAGCGAAGAGAAATTAAGCAACTTAGCCAGAGTCGCTAGCAGATGATAATGGACTTGGAATGAAATAATCCAAAGAAACCTCTTTCACTGGAATGCTCTCAGTGAGGGTGACGCACGCTACGTGAGCATGAGGAGCAAGCTTCCCGGGGGTGGTGGTGGGGGGGTGGTGGCAAGGCAGTGCCAGAGACCTGTGGTCTTCTGCTGGGACTGAACTGCGGACCCTCCCGGTGGCACATCACCAGCATCTGTCCGGGGTTCTCTCCCCGTGGTCTTTGCTCCTGCTTCGGGTTGTTTTGCTTCTTACTTCCCCCTGCCCTGTGCTGCAGGATGTGGCTGTGACCGCAGTGGGGAGCAGCCTCGCCCTCTCCCCTAAACCAGAATGGGGGTCTGAAGACTCCGCAGAGATGGGCACTATTGGACGGGGAAGGGGTTCTTCCCCGGCTGTATCGATCCAGCGGAAACCTGGAAACCTGCTTTGCTCCAGGCCTTGCCTGGGGTTTTCTGGACGGGGCTCCACAGCCGGAAGAAGAGATTGCTCCATGCGAGCCTTCCTTCCTCCTTGGCCTTCCTGTTACCCAGCTCTTCATCGCGCCCGTTGTTATCTCCCATTTGGCCCACTGTCCTCTCCCTCCCTGTTTCAGTCTCCCTTTTGCTCTTGTCTGGGTCCTGCCCTGCAATCCTCTGGCCAAGCTCCCCCTCTGGCCCTTATGTCTCCCCTCCCCCCATGTCTCCTACAACGTCCTTCCATCTCTCGCTGCTCTGTCGCACACCCAGGTCACCCCCATACCTCGGCCCTACCTCTGCATTGTCCCAAACCTGGTCTTTCTGAGGCTTCCTTGCCCCAAGAAAACAGAGTTGGACCTCTCTGCTGGGGACCCAAGAATTCCGTCAGGGGAGAGCCTCACGGTATGCAAGGCTCAGGCTGACAGAGCTGTGCCCTTTCTGCCACCACCCCCCACCCCCCCAAAGCCTACCCTCCTGTCCTTGCTGGCCCCTCACCTGCTGCCTGTGCCGGTGCCAATCTTGCCTTGGATGTCCCAGGAGAGCTGACCGAATGGAGAAGCTCCTAAAAGAGAGGCCCTTGGGCTTGGCCCCACCCCTCAGGCCCCGCCTACACTCGGTGCTCAACCTCCGGTTCATCACTGTCTCTAAGGTCCGTGGCCCCAGAGCCTCCCAGACATACAACAAAGATTAAAAGGAATTGTGAGCGCTCTGTAGGAAATAGCCTTGGCTTGGCTTTTTTTGAGGTTAGGAGGCGGGATTGTACATCCCCTGCTCTCAAATTGTTCGTTGGCTTCTTTCTTTCCTCGACGCTCAGTTCCTTGAGATCTTCTATTTCCGTGGTACTGGGAAGCATGTGAAGTACACATTGCTGGAGGAGGGGTCACTGGGGAAGGTTCTGAAGATTGAATTGAGCTTAGGCTGCAGACGCCAGAGGCAGGCCAGAGCCCAGCAGGTGTGCGTGTGTCCCTGGAGTCTCAGGCGAGGGTGGTGCTTGGGGCAGCCCTACCTCGAGCACAGGCCTCCAATACCTGCCAGGTAAGGAGTGGCCAGACTGTCCCTGCCCTTGAGAAGAAGGTGCTGGGGCTGCGGTGGCCAAACCAGATGCAGCCAGCAGGGGTCAGCATGGCACCGAACCACTAGAGGAAGCAAGCCACCTTGCCGTGCTTCTGTGTCGCTGCTATGGGGATGCAGAAATGAAGGTAAGTCACAGTTTCTGAATGAGGCCAAAATACTGACCATCAAGAATCTGACAGCTTGGTCAGGGAGAGTAAGCATGTGTAACTATGATGCGAGTCAAATGATGGCATTAGCTTAAATAGAAATTGGAAGAAAAGTGAGCATAAAGAAAAGTTTCGATGATTTCTGACAGGAGGGCTGACAAGGCAGAATGAGAAGGATGGACTCAACTATTTGGCAGGCAGAGATGGGGGAGAAGTGCTTCCCAGGTGATGGGAAGCCGTCCAACAACTAAAGGTAATATAGGGCATACTCAGGAAGTGCTGATTTATTCTGTTTGCAACCCAGGTTGTTTGAGAGAGACGTGAAGAAGGAAGAAGCAGATCATGGTAGGCTTTAACAGATTTAATCGAGGGTTTACACTTCTGTGGGCAGTGGGAAGACTTTCGCCAGTTTGAATCCAGAGAAGAAATCATTAGCTCGGTGGGAATGGGTTAGAGGCCTCAGGGAGGTTTTAGCTGAGGGCAGACCTGCGGGATCTGCGGACAGCTTGTTTAGACACAGGATGAGGCCTGATGAGACACCCTGGGCTTTGGTGACCTTACAAGAAATTAAAGCAGAAGGGGAAGGATTGGAAAGTTGGTTGGCTTGCAAAAGCCAAAGAGTAAATTGAGGTTCTAAAATAGAAGCCACCACGAAACACTGACTCCACGGTTGAGGCTTGGTCCCTTCCTTGCTCGCAGCTGTCACCGCCACCGGGTCCAGGGCTGAGGGCCCCAGATACAACCTAGACTCACCATGTGTGGTTGCTGTCTGCCTCCCTCTACCTCGTCCCATGTTCTAGATTTTCCCACTTCTCGTGTTTTTGCCTGGAACTCTTCACACACACACCTCTTCCCTGCCTACTTAATTCCACTCAGCCTTCAGGTCTCAGCTGGAAAGTCAGACCTGTGGAGCCATCACAAGTCCCTAAACCAGGTTAGACTCTTCCTTATGATATAATGCACTATAGAGCCTTATACACCTCCCCTGTTATAATGCCCCTCTTCGCTGTAATTTATGGTTTTATCAACTGCATCACCATTGAACTGTAAACTCCATGAGGGCAGGGGTGATGCCTTAGTGCCTGTAGAGTGCCTGGCTCACCCTGCTTAGTCAGTATTGGCTGAAAGAATAAATTCAAAACGCACCCAAGAAACAAGAGATGAGAGGGAAACAGTAGCAACGTAACAGTCACGTGTAATATTGTTCATTTAATTCATTTGTGGACAAGTCTTTCTTTTTCTCTTAATCTATACCCATTTTTAGTAGTCTCCAAACCCACAGCCTATAATTAGCAGCAAATTAAAAGAGGAAAGAGGAGCTTTTAGAAGCAAGAACACTGATAACAAGGAGGATTCACACAGATCGAAAGAGGAGACTAGGAAAACAAAAAAAGCAGACAAATGAAAAGTAGCATTCGTGACCATATAGAAGAGGACCCAACAGTGTTAACCATGTGTGTTCTAGCCTTTGGTGTTCTCCCTGTTTTCCTGTACAATTAAGTTCAGAGTGCTTCCTCTGAGTAAGCAAACTATTGGTTGAATGGTGGGATCTTAAATGTGTGAAACACTTTTGGATTCACCAAACATTTCACCTGCATTATCTTACTTGATTCTGTGAGGCAGGCAAGCAGGGAAAGTGGCCACAGAGATGACAGACTCCGCCTTAGAAGTGATTTATCCAAAGCCATAGCTCAACTGAGGTCTTAATGACCTAGTCATGCTCTTTCCACTATATAATCCACAAGAAGTTAGTAATCCCTTTTTGAATAAGCCCTATTTGAAACAGTTAAAATGAAAATGTTTTGCACTTAATTGGATAAACTTCAGTTATCTGGGAAAATATGCAGAAGGGAACATTCCTCTGTTTCTGTTTAACTGAGGTTGCACCATGATTAAAATCAGTGCTCGTATCATTTCAGGAAAAGAAAATTCAGTGTGATTTGAAGCAGTCAAGCAAGACTTCAGCCTAACATCGCTGGAAATAGCTCACATCTTCGATGCATTTATATCTTCCTCCACTCTCCAAACTCCAGGCATTATTACTAAGTTTCAGAGATACAAAGATAAAAGACAAGCTTCCTGTCTTTATACTAAGTCATAAAAATCTATGGAAAGTCCATATGGAAGTATCCAGTAAGCAATTGTAAAAGTGAGTTTAGAGCTCAGGAGAAAGATGCAAGTTGAATAGCTAGGTTTTACGAGGAACAACACATAAGTCATTGTAACGTTTGGTGTGGGTTATCTTGACCAATGAGAACGTGTAGAGCTAGAAGAGATGTCTATGGACGTGACCCTGAGGAACCCCAGCATTTAAGGAGAGATCAGAGAAGGCTGAGAGAGAGAGCCTATAATAATAGAAGTTAAGTCATTCATTCATTCAAGAACACCTATATTTATTAAGCTCTTAGTCTCTGTCAAGAGAAAGAAGGACCCAGTAGCCAAAAGACAAGAACATTTCAAGGAAGGAGGGGTCAATAGGGTTAAATGCCATAAAGAGGGCAAAAGGGTAAAGTCTGAAGAGCTGTTCATGGAATGTGACAAAGAGGTCATTAGTGGCCTTGATGAGAACAATCTCAGTGGATTGATGGGAGCAAAAAAAAAAAAAGATTGAGAAGTGAATGAGAAAAGAGAAATGGATACGGCAATTATAGTTGATTCTTGAAGTTTAGCTGTGAAGGGAAGAAAGAAATTGAGAGGTGGCTAAATACTGACAAAGATCAAGGGAAGGTTGAGAATTTTTTTTAATCATGTGAGATACTTGAGCATGTGTAGATGCTGAGGGGGAAGTGTCAGTAGAAAAAGGAAAGGTTAAAAATGAAGGAGAAAGGATTTGGAGACCCATGGAATAAAGCTTGTAAGTAGGAGGTAAAGAGGACTGATTCATTCAGCCAATGTGTTAATAGTTACCACCTGCTCTATGCCAGGCACTGTGCTAAATACGAAGTATACGATGACAGGGAAGACACTGTACATGGAGCTTACGGAAAGGTGGGAAGGTGGAGCTTGGACAGGAGATATGGGTGCCTCATCTACTTGGATGACCGAGGTGTGAGGATACAGCTAAAGGCATCTGCAGAGGTCCCAAGAAGTTGGTGAAATTCCCACATTACTATTATTTTTCTCTGAAGATGGATGTGGCCTCTGCTGAGATAAGGGAAGAAGTGGTGATGAAAGAAACTTGAGGAATGAGGTGAAAGTTTGAAATAGCTACTTGTAAGGATTGGGAGAGGGTGATTTTCCAAGCTTGGAGATCCTGAATTTATTAAAGGCTCTGATCGGTGGGACCGTGGTATTCTCCCCATAAGACCCTGAGGAGTAGGAACAGAGTCATTTGGATTTGTCCTTTGAAGTAGCTCTCTGGTTGATCTATTTCCTTCTATACCCAGTGCCACCATCCTTACCTGACTGCCTCTCTCCCCTCAACTTTGAACCCCCTATTTTCTTGCTAGTAGGTTTCCTTGTCTTCTTGCCAAAATAAAGCATTTTGATAAGTAACACCCTTATTTGAGAACTTAAAATGACATCCTATTCATGTCAGATTACTTTAACCTACTCACCTTAGCATTCCAGGCCTTCCATAATTTGTCTCCCTCTTCCCCTTTCCTCTGCTGTTACTAGTATCTTTCTTACATCATATCTATGCTTCGGGCTCCATGCTTACCAAGTACAAACTTTTGCTTAAGCTATGTTGCTCTTTGGAACATTTTCTCCTTTTGCACTAAACTGACTCCCACTAAAGTTCTCCCATCTTTCATGATAAAATATATCCAATGCTTTCCCTGCAGTGATCATGAAGAACATTTATTGTCTTTCTTTCATTTCAGAATTATATTCAATGTAGCTCTTTTTCCTTTCTTTTCTCTTTTTATTGAGACTTGGTATTGCATTTTAATCATTTAGCGCATGTAAGTTTTAACTCCAATACAAGGCCATTTTCTTTTTTTTTTTTTCTTTTTCAAATATTTTAGAGTAATCTCTACACCCACCGTGGGCCTCAAACCCACAACCCTGAGGTCAAGAGTTGAATGTTCCACTGACTGAGCTAGCCAGGTGCCCCAATTGACATTTTCTTTGTGCTTTCTTTACCTTTCTTTCTTTTGTAAATTATTATTTTTTAATGTTTATTTTTGAAAGAGATGGCATGGATGGGGGAGGGCAGAGAGAGAGGGGAGGGGGACACAGAATCTGAAGCAGACTGCAGGCTCTGAGCTGTCAGCACAGAGCCCAATGTGGGATTCAGCCTCATGAGCTGTGAGATCATGACCTGAAGTCAGACACTTAACCAAATGAGCCACCCTGGCATCCCTTAAATTTTTTTTAATGTTTATTTATTTATTTACTTTGAGAGAGAAGGAGCACACATATGTGAGCAGGGTAGGTGCAGAGAGAGAGTGGGGGAGAGAATCCCAAGCAGGCTCCCCACGGACAATGTGGAGCCTGACATGGGGCTCCAACCCACAAACCATGAGATCTTGACCTGAGCCAAAATCAAGAGTCGCATGCTTAGCCAACTGAGCCACCCAGTGACCCCTCTTTCTTTTTATTGAAGTATAGTTAATACACAATGTTAGTTTCATGTGTACAACATAGTGATTCAACAAATTGACAGGTTATGCTATGCTTACCACAAGTGTAGCTACCATCGGTCACCATACAATGCTAATACAGTGCCATTGACTATACTCCCTATGCTGTCCCTTTTGTCGCCATGACTTGTTCTTTCCATAACTGGAAACTTATATCTCCCACTCCTTTTCATTCATTTTGCCCATCCTCCAACCCTCCTGCCTCTGGCAACTATCAGTTTGTTTTCTGTGTTTATGGGTCTGTTTCTGCTTGTTGTTTTTTTTTTTAGACTACACATACAAGTGAAATCATATAGTATTTGTCTTTCTCCTCGTGCTCTTTTTTTGTGTGTGATTGATAACTTTATGTAGTTATGTTTGGCTTTCTTTTCATTTTTTTGTATATCTATTACAGGTTTTGGGTTTGTGGTTCCCATGATATGTCATAGCTTATATATCACATCCTAAATATATAGCATTCTATACTGATGGTCATTTAAGTTTATTTTTATTTATTTATTTATTATGTTTTATTTATTTCTGAGAGAGAGATAGTGTGAGCAGGGGAGGGTCAGAGAGAGAGGGAGACACAGAATCTGAAGCTGGCTCCAGGCTCTGAGCTAGCTGTCAGCACAGAGCCCGACGTGGGACTCGAACCCACAAACTGTGAAATCATGACCTGAGCCGAAGTCGGATGCTTAACCGACTGAGCCACCCAGGCTCCCCAATGGTCATTTAAGTTTAAACACATTCTAAAAACAACTTGTTTGGGGCATCTGGGTGGCTCAGCTGGTTAAGCATCTGACTCTTGATTTTGGCTCAGGTCATATCCCTGGGCTATGAGATTGAGCCTCGCATTGGGCCTTGTGTTGATTATGGAGCCTGCTTAAGATTCTCTGTCTCTCCCCCTCTCCCCTCCCCTCTCTCTCCTTCCACCCTTCTCCCCCACTCAAGCGCTCTCAATCTCTCTCTGTCTCTAACATAAAAGAATAAATAAGAAGAGCTTTTTTATTCCCCCCTCTTCAAAAGATCTCTCTCTCTCTCTCTCTCTCTATCTATCTAGAATAGAATATTATTCTATAGAATAGAATAGTTGTAGGTTTTTTTCCTTTCAGCACTTTGAATATATCATGCCACTCCCTTCATCCCTCCAACATTTCCAGTGAAAAAATCAGTTTCTAGTCTTAGGGGTTTCCCTTGTACATAACTTTTTGCTTCTCTCTTTCTGCTTTTAAAATTCGTTCTTTGTCTTTAATCTTTGACATTTTAATTATTATGTGTCTAATGCATATCTCCTAGGGTTCATTTTGTTTTGGATTCTTTTTGCTTCCTGAACCTGGATGTCTATTTCCTTCCCTAGGTTAGGGAAGTTTTCAGCTATTATTTCTTCAAATAAATTTTCTGCCCCTTTCTCTTTCTCTTCTCCTTCTGAGACCCTTCTAATTGCAAATGCTTGTTCTCTTGATGTTGTCCAAGAGGTCCTTGAACCTACCTCATTTTTAAAGAATTCTCTTCTTTTTGCCGTTCAGCTTGGGTGCTTCCCATTATCCTATCTTCCAGATCACTGATCTTCTTCCACATCCATTAATCTACTGTTGATTCCCTTTAGTGTGTTTTTTAATTTCAACTCTGATTTATTCTTTTTTGCATTTTCTCTTTGAAGTTCTCTTTGAGTTCCTCCATTTTTCTGTCCAGTCCAGTAAGCATCTTTATACTCATTGCTTTATTTTTTTTAAGTTTTTATTTTAATTCCAGTTAGTTAACATGTAGTATAACATTAATTTTAGGTGTACAATATAGTGACAACATTTCCATATATTATCTGGTGCTCATCACAACTAGTACCTTCCTTTCTTTTTTAAAATTTTTTAAATGCTTATTTATTTTTGAGAGAGAGAGAGCATGAGTGGGAAAGAGGCAGAGAGAGAGGGAGACACAGAATCTGAAGCAGGCTCCAGGCTCTGAGCTGTCAGCACAGAGCCCGATGCCAGGCTTGAACCCTCAAGTCATGGGATCATGACTGAGCTGAAGTCAGATGTTTAACCGACTGACCACCCAGGTGCCCCAACTAGTGCCTTCCTTAATCCCTATTCCCTATCCCCTCCAACCTCCTCTCTGGAAACCACCATTTTGCTCTCTGTAATTAAGAATCTTCTTCCTGATATCTCCTTCTCTCTCTCTCTCTTTGTTTTTTCCCTTTCCTTGTTTGTTTTGTTTCTTAAATTCCACATGAGTGAAATCATATGGTATTTGTCTTTCTCTGACTTATTTCTCTTAGCATTATATTCTTTAGCTCAATCCATATCATTGCAAATAGCAAAATTTCATTCTTTTTTATGGCTGAATAATATTCCATTGTGTGTGTGTGTGTGTGTGTGTGTGTGTGTGTGTGTATCTTTATCCATTGGTCAATTGATGGACACTTGGGCTACATCCATATCTTGACTATGGTAAGTAATGCTGCTATAAACATAGGGGTCTGTGTATCCCTTTGAATTAGTGTTCTTCTCAATCATTACTTTAAATTCTAACAGGCATATTGGTTATCTCCATTTAGTTCTTTTTCTGAGGTTTTATCTTATTCTTTCAACTGGAGCATATTCCTCTGTCTCCTCACTTTGCTTGACTTTCTGTGTTTGTTTCTATGAATTAATGGAACAGCTACTTCTCCTAAACTTGAAGGAATGGTCTTAGGTATGGTGATCCCTTGTGTGGACTCTGTGTGCTTGGTGACTTTTGCTGGCTGCCTGGAGTTGTGGCTGACACGGGCTGGGGGTGCGAGCCACTCCTTGCTGGGTCTGCTGGGATGGTAGATGGCCACTTCTTTAAAGACCGGGACCACATCCCACAGTGATTTGTACCTGATTTAAGTGCTTAATACTTAATGGATGGAGCTTGAGATTTTAGTTGAGCCCTAAAACTTTAAATAAATTACACTCAATCTCCATTCACTGATCTATTTTAATGAGCAGGTATTTGAGTACCTAAGTCCTTTACTAGGAGCTGGGGAGACACATCCCTTGCTTACTCACTGTGAGGCTTAGCCCAGTCAGTGAGCCTGATCTGAGTTCAGTAAAGACTGGCAGTCCCCTGCGCCTCCTTTCCTCTAGTTCAGAGACTAGTATGTGGGAGTAGGGAAAAGGAGGTGTCCACTCAGATAAAACTATCCAAGAATGCCAATGTCTCCCAGGCCACCCACTATCCTGGGAATTTTGAGAATCTTTTGTCCCAGCCCCCACGCAGGAAAGAATCTTAGCAGGCAATACCAAGGTGGGAGCCAAGCACTGCTGTCTGAAGTCTCATTCCCCCTCCCCACTGACCTTCCCAGAATCAAAGAGTCTTTATGGAGGACAGGGATGGAGAAGAAGCAGTTTTGCCATTTGAAGGAATGTCCAGGGCCCTCTGAAGAAAGATGCAACACTAATCCTGTGTCTGGGGGGCCAGTCGGGCTATATGTGGGGTTGGGACACTGGTCACTTTCCCTTTTTGGAGACTCCATGTTGCTCCTCTTTCTGTGTGATTCTCTGAGTCAGTTTGTCCCAAGCTCCATGTCTCTCTTTTGGCTTGAGCCCCACTCACCTGCCCTTTTCCATCAACCAACAGCCTGCCAGCCACGCTGGCTTCTTGGCTCCCTAGTTCCTGGCCTAGTGGCCTACCCCATCCTGCTCTGACAGTAGGGGTGAGAGGGGAGGAGATGATGGGGACAAGGAAAACCTCCTGGGGACATCTTCCTTTCCTTTCCCAGGCCTCAAGCGTTCAAGTGCATGCTAGGCCTTCCTTACTGGGGTCATGATGTACCAGAGGCACGTGGGGAGAAATAAGGACGTTGAGGTAAAAACAGTAGAGAGGAGGGACAGAGGGTTGGGGGCATAGTAGAGACTGAGGGGGGAGCCTCTCGAAGTGGAAGCCGGGTAGCCAAAACCACTGGGGAAAAAGGAGGGAGGTTGAGTCGCGCGGCTCTGACAGCCCAGCCCAGCCGAGGTCCCAGGGTTTCCCGTCGCTCTCTCCTTCCAGCTTCTCTTCCTCTCTCTTGTGAGATTCCTCCCCAAGACCTCTTCATGAGACACCACCCCCCTCCTCTGTACGAGTCTCTGCGACGGTCCGCTGGTTTCTCCATCTCGCGCCTGGCTTTGGTCTCCGGCTCAGCCTCCCGGCCTGGCCCTCTTGATGGGCGGTGCTCATTACGCTCCGCCCCCTAGGAGGACTATTGGTGGAGAGGTGTCGAGAAGGCGGTGTCCAGCCAGCGTCCGGGGGTCGGATTGGTTGCAACGACCCAGAGGCGGATAGGAGGCGGAGTCGGCCGGGAGGCGGGCGGGGCGGCTGGGGCCCGGCCCAGAGCCCCGGGCGGTCGCATTGTTTTCCTGCGCGGAGCCGCGGCGGGAGTGGGGGCTGCGACTGGGACCCTGGGCTTGCCCTACAGGACAGCGCCCGGGACCTCCAATCCAAGCTTCATCCCATTCGGACGCTCATCACATCTCGCCAGAGCCCCAATCACGGATTGCGAACTCGGCGCGGTGCGGGGCCGCTGCCCGCCCGCTGCGATCTCGGTCCCGCTGACCCGGATCTCGGAGCAAGTACCCCGGAGCAGGGATAGGGCTGCAGGGAGGCCAGGAGGACGGGGGACGCCTCAGGCTGGGGGCAACCTACCGAAGTGCGAGAGGGAGCCGGGAGGGTGCCAGTGCGCTGTGTGCCTGGCTGGCGGAGAGGGTCAGCGGAGTTGGGGTGCTTGGAGGAAGGAGGGGGCCGTGGCCGAGCCCCGTCAGTGCACTCACTGTTGGGCGCAGCGTCTGGGCGCCTCTTCCCTTCGGGCTTCTCCGAGTCGCGTCCTCTGGATTGGGGAGCGCGAAAGGGGATTATTTGAGGCGCGCACCGTACAGAGGGTGGAAACCCTGGTCCCTCGACTCCTGGGCAGGGAAACTAGGCTCGGAAACCCGCGGAGAACTGGACCCTCTCGATGTCTCTGCAGGGATGGGAAGGGGGACGTGTCGTTCCGGACTTTAGTGTCACAGCTGCACCTCTGTCCTTGTGCAAGCGGCGAGTCTGAGCACCTCTCGGGGGGTTGGCTTGGACAGAGAGTCGGGGAAGGGGCCCCCCGAGAAACAAGTCCCCGTGCCCTTCTCCTTTCTTCACCCCACTCGTCCCTGGGCTTTGTTAGACCAGGGTCTCCCAAGCAGGAGAGCCTAGCTGGAGACTGCACCTTTAGCCCGCTCAGCGCTGGCCCCAGGCCTGCCCTCTTCGATTCCCCGCCTCTGGCCCTGTTTCTCTGGCCTGGGAGACCCGCCTCCTCTCCCCAACCCCCGCTCCCATCCTCACTCTGTCTGAGCCTGCAGGCCCCTCCAGCCCCTCCTCCCGCTAACGTGGCTCTGGGACCCGGTCCCGGCCCAGACTCTGCTACCCGCCCCTCTCGGAGCCCCAGATCCAGTGAGGGGGAAACACGTCGAGCCCCTGGCCCGGGGCCCACCTTATGCCAGGCTCTAAACACCTGGATTATCCTCGTTGGGGGTTGGGTGGGAGGGAGAGTAGGTGCGGAGCCAGGGGCAGAGGGTGGGGGAAATGTCTTGGAGAAGGGAACGCGCCTTCAGCCTGTTTCTCGAGGATCCTCAACGCGCCCCCCACCCCCTCTACCTCCGTCTGCTCCCCCAGAGGAAGGTGGACTGGGGCGGGAGACCAGCCTGAGAGCTTCCTGCTATTGTCCCCAGCCCCGTCTCCCCTTCTCCATCCCTTCCCCAGCCTCCCCCTCCACCCCCCCTTGACTCTGGCTCTGACCCTGGCCACTCCCCAGAGGTGGCTGTAGGGCCAGGAGGAGAGAGAAGGGCTGTTTTCTCTCCCAGCAAAGGGAGGACCTAGGAGGGGAAGAAAGGGATGGCCAGGCCTCCCCCATTTGCTTCAGATGGGGGGTATGATGCATCTGGGGTTGGTCTCAGCCGAGTAAGCCTTTCCCCAGGCCCCGGGTGGCATGAGAACTGCTCAGATGCTGCTCCTCCAAAAACAAATGTGGGAAAAGCCTTCTTAAAGACATATCATGCGAGTCTAGGGGCCAATGCAAAGGCCAACCAAGTGTTTTCAGAGGCTGGACTAATCCAGCCCAAGGTGGGGGGTGGGGTGCAGAGACATTGGGCTGGAGGTAGGCAGGACCTGCTCTCTCAAGGGAGAAGGAAGGGTCTGGGGGTGCTCGCTATCGGAGCATTTTGCCTAGAAATGAAGAGCATGTAAATGAGATGCAAATTAGCCTCTATTGTCCCCAGCTAGGGCGCTTTTGCTGTGAAGGCTGCTGAATTCCGAGGGTTTTAATGTGGGAGTGGTCGGCATGCCCCACAAACTCTCCCTGTCACCCTTTTCCCCAAGACTGGGCCTTCAATTCCAGGAGTTTCTGGCAAGGGGCCAGCCCCAGCCCCTGCCCTCACATCTCTGGGCTTGAAGCCGCGAGCACCTTTGTAATCAAGCTCACTGTCACTGTCAACAGCCCCCCGCCCCCCCCCCAGCTCGTGCCGCGCCCCACCCCCCCACCCCCTTCCCGGGCAGCGTGTCCTTTTCCCTAGCCTCGGTAGACTTCTCCCAGATTTTCACACTTACTTTTAAGGGATGTGGTAAAGAGGTCTCACTAAGCCTCTTCCCTCCTGTCCCTTCTTCCATCAGGTCAGAGGTTTCCTATCCCCCTCAACTCCCTACAGGAGTCACGACCCCAGGTAAGGAAAGGGGCGGCAGCGCTGAGGGCAGGGGGTGGAAACGGGAGCAGGAAGAGGGTCTGGCTGTTCTCCCCACTTGCCAGAGGCCAAAGTTGTTTCCTGGGTGAAGACACCAGTTGCCCAGAGCAACTTGGAGGGGGGGAGCAGGAGGGGGAGGGTAGGAGACAGGCTGTGTCCCTTTCTCTTCCCCTGGGAGCACCAGCATCCGGAAACCTGAGGTGGGGGGGTGGTTAGGGAGGCTTGGCCTTTCGGCACCAGAGGGTCGTTAGCTAGCTGACTGCTCTGCCCCTGGGGAGGGGGTCATCATTAATGTTCCTCCCCCTTCCCCTCCTCCAGCTCTCTTGGGACCCCATCTGACGTCAACCTCCCCACCAATGACGCTGGATTGGGGGTGGGGTACACTTGGGTGCTGGCTCCAAGGGTGGATTTGGGGCGATGGAAGGGGCTGGGCTTGCAAGCCCAGGGTCTCTTCTTTGGGGAATGAGGCGGGATGAACAGCCAAGGATTGGCGAAGGAGAGCTCTCTGTTCACAGAAAGGAAGGATCCGCACCCTGACCTGATTTCAGGAGCTCCTCAGCCCCTCACTTCAGTTTGAGGGGAAGGAGGACAGGAAGCTGGTGTACATACACCTCCCACTGTGGGTCCCAACCAGGGCCAGCTGGGGCGGGCTTGGCGGTGCCGCTGGGCGGGAAGGGGGCTGTCTCACCATCCCTTCCGCCATATCCATCTTTTCCTGGACTTTGGGCTACTGTTGCCTGCCTGTTGTTGAATTATTTATATTTCCATTTTGAGGCAGCCCGAAGATGGAAGGAAGGGAAAGAGGGACATTTTCAGCCATTTCTCCTCACCAGGGTGGCCATCCCTGGCTCCTGACAGGGGGTGATTCTGCTCTTGCTCATCAAGTACATGCCCTGGTTCTTAGGAGCCAGGGAGGGAACAGGGGGTTAGAGAGGTAGGGAGGGGGCACAGTGGTCGGGCAGACAGCTGCAGCCAGAGCTAAATTTAGCTTCTGATCTGGCTTTGATGCAGATTCATTTTTGGCTAAGGCAGCCCCCCACCCCACCCCCGACACCCCTCCCTACCCGCCTTCTCCCAAGTGAGGGGAAGAGCCCTCGAAGCATGAACTTAGACCAAGACCACGACCCCTAGGCTTCCTCTCCGCCACCCTGGTCTTCCTCAACCCCAGACAGGGGATGGCTTCCTCGCAGCTGTGTCTGTCTGGGCACAGCGCCTGACCCAGGGTGCCGAGGGGGTCTGTGAGGGAGGGGGAGGCCGACGCAGTGCCCTCTTCCTCCTTCCAGTGCCAAGGAGTCACTATTTATAATGTTAAGGCTTCAGTGTCTAATTATAACTGAGAAGGGGTTAGCAAGAGGGGGGCCAGGAGGTGTCACCTACCGAATGTCCCAGGCCCAGTCAGGAGAAAGGAGAAGAGGCCGCGTGAGAAGGCTTGGAAGGGGAGCGGGCGTGTCCTGTCCTTACCTGGGGTCATGCCTGCAGGTCTCACACTAGCCAGTTGGGGCCAGTTGGAGAGGGAAAAGGCCTTGAGTGACAGTGACAGCTGGCTGGGACTGAGGCAGTGCCAGGGAAAGGGGTTGTTTCCCCCAAGCCCACAGGGTCCTCTGGGGATAGACCAGGGGGGAGCCTGCCTGGGTCAAAGGTGAAGGGATCCAGCCCCTTCCCCCACTTTTATCTGTCTCCTCTTTCAGGGCCGGCATATGGGTGAGGGGGCACCCCCTGGGGCCTGAGCTGCCCCGCACAGGATGCCCCGTGCCCCCCACTTCATGCCCCTACTGTTCCTGCTGCTGTGGTTCTCACTTCCCCATACCCGGGCTGCCTTTCCCCAGGACCCCGTTCCTCTGCTGACCTCCGACCTGCAAGGTGAGTGCCCTGCACCTCCCCCCGCAACTGTGTGAGCTCAGCACTGGAGATACCTGTGCAGGAGGCCGGGGTGCAAGAAGACACTCAGCAGAGGAGAGTAGCCGGGAGGAGCAAGCTCAGACCAGCCGCTCCTCTCTGCTCGCCCCACTTCCTTCCTCTGGTGTTTAGGAACCCACACTCTCTGCCAGACCACACCTTAGCAGGTCTGATCCTCGCCAGGCTGCTCCTTAGCTGCATGACCTTGGTTAGCCTGTTTAACCTTTCTTTGCCTCAGTCTCCTCATCTGCAAAATGAAGCTAACAAACAGCATTCCAGCTCACAGAGTTATTTAGGGATTCGATGAGGTCGTACACGTAAGGTGCGGAGACCTCGGCCTGGCACCTAGTAAATGCTTTCTCTGTGTTTGCTCTTGTTATTCATTATCCCACAAAGGCCCAGGACTGGTTCCGTGGCTCCCCACACCTCCCCCTTCCCTCTCCACCGTGAAGCCTAGGCCCCACCGTGAGGGAACCCATAGGCCCACTTTTTTTCTGAGAAGAACCTTTCTCTATTTGCAGGTTCCTGTTACGTATGTAGGATTTAGAGTAATTTTAAGGACTGTAGTTAGGCCATTGAGAGTAAGTGTTGGGGGATAAGAATAGCAAACACTTGCATGTGCTAGACGCGGTCTGAGCACCTTACAGACGGTAAACCATCCATGTGCGAACGCTGAGCTCCCTTGAGGGCCGATGATTATGGAAGCCGTGGTCAGGCCGGTGGATGCTGGGGTTGGTCCAAGGAGGCAGTGACCCAGGATGGGCTGAGGTGGTTTCTGAAGAGCCTTGAGGGGGTGACACAAAAAGAGGGCTGGGAGAAATGGAGTAAGTGCTCCAGACAGGACAACGTGTGGCATGGGAACGGAAGGGGGTCACCAGACAGCCCCACGGCCCTTCCAAGAGGGGGCTGTATTCAGCTCTGGAGTAGTATAGACCTGGACCTCAGCACCCACCCCCCCCCACCCTGCCACTTCCCAGCTAGACACATATGCAAATTCCTTAATGGATTTAAGCCTCAGGCTCCTCATCTGTAAAATGGGGCCAGTATTAGTACTGTAAGACCTTCCACAAGACAAGCATTTCTTTTTTTTTTTTAATTTTCTTTTTAATTAAAAAAAATTGTTTATCTTTCAGAGAGGGAGAGACAGAGCACGAGCAGAGGAGGGCCAGAGAGAGAGAGAGAGAGAATTCGAAGCAGACTCCAGGCTCTGAGCTGTCAGCACAGAGCCAGATTTGAGGCCCAGACTCCTGAACCGTGGGAGATCATAACCTGAGCCGAGAAGTCAGACCCTTAACCGACTGGGCCATACAGGCGTCCCTCTAATAAATTTTAACTTGATAAATGAGCGATGTCTTGCATACGAGTAGTACGTGATGCCAAATATCACTCGATCACAACTGAGGCAATGGTTCTTGAAATTCACTTTGATATGCTTTGGATTACAAGCATGTTTCCAGAACAGATTTTGCTCGCAAACCAAGTTTTACTGTACTTCCCTTATAGGGTCGTATTAAATGAGGTAATGCGTCTAAAGTGCTAACATGGTGGTTGGCAGAGGTTATGTGCTCAGAGCTAGTATTATTTTATTAATAGGTGTATTAATGGTATTTTTTTATACCTCACAACTCATCTTCCTCACCCATGAGGCCCATGGCGGGATTTTATCTGGCTGGAAAGGGTACTGGAGAGTGTGTGGTGTCCAGGTGGGCCTCAGCACCTACCTGTCTGTGTCTTCTAGGGACTTCTCCATCATCTTGGTTCCGGGGCCTGGAGGATGATGCTGTGGTTGCAGAACTTGGGCTGGACTTTCAGAGATTCCTGACCTTGAACCGGACCTTGCTAGTGGCTGCCCGGTAAACCAGCTGCGGCACCGTTGTGGGGCCAACATGCATGGTCCTGGGAGGATGTGGAACGTGCATGGCCACTGCAGCATCTTGAGGGGACACATGCGGGTGTACAAGCCATGGGACTGGGACATGCTGGGGCCTAGAGTGCGAAAGCCAAGGCATGGAGTAAGGGGAGGAGAGAGAGCAGGACGGTTGCCCTGCTTGTCTCCGAGTCGCTGAGCCTACACGGGGGTGTGGGTGTGGGGGTGTGTGGGGGATAGGGGGGGTGTGGGGTGTGGTAAGGAGCTCAGGTGGGGTGCCTGGGCTTGGCTCTGATCCCTCCCTCGCTATCCCTTCAGGGATCACGTTTTCTCCTTCGATCTTCAAGCCCAGGAGGAAGGGGAGGGGCTGGTGCCCAACAAGGTAAGAGGCGTGTGGGAGGAGGTGCAGGCACAGAGATGGGGCTGGGAAAGGTCTGGTGGGGGGCAAGCTGTGGGGATAAAGAACCCCAGAGGAACCATAATGTGCAGGGGCATCCAGGTTGCCCCATGGTCTTCCCTCTTTGACTTTCCCCTTCAGTATCTAACATGGCGGAGCCAAGACATGGAGAACTGTGCCGTGCGGGGAAAGCTGACGGTGAGGAGCGCGATGAGAATTTCCAGGGGAGGATTTCCCACACCCGAGCTCCATCCACGTGGATGGAGCTTCCATCTCGGGCCTGGGGCGGGGAAGGGCGCCGGAAAGACAGTGAAAGGTGTTTGCCTTCCTTCACAGAGGAGGGAGGCTCCAGTAGGCCACACGGTCCGCCCGAGGTTGCAGGGTAGCGGGCAGCTTAGCTGGGACTTTACCCCACGTTGCCCCGACGGGCTCACGGGAGGCGGCCTCACTCCCTGTGACCCCCTGTTTCAGTCTCAGGGAGCCCTGTCGCTGACATAGAGTTTTGGCTTCTCTAGGACGAGTGCCACAACTATATCCGTGTCCTTGTTCCCTGGGACTCCCAGACGCTCCTTGCCTGTGGCACGAACTCATTCAGCCCCGTGTGCCGCAGCTACCGGGTACAAAGGCGGGGGTGGGGAGCGATGAAGGGGTCGGGGTGGGAATGGGAAGGGATCCCTTGGTAGGTACCCAGCGAGGGTGGGGGAGCAGGAGGGCCCAGAGGGCAAGGGTCCTGAACGGGTGGGGGAAAGGCACGGGGACACGGGGAGGTGGGCCACCTAGCCGAACCCCAAGACCTTGACTGTTCCAACAATCTGCTCCCTCTGCCCCCAGATAACTTCGCTGCAGCAGGAGGGTGAAGAGCTGAGCGGGCAGGCTCGTTGCCCCTTTGATGCCACCCAGTCCAACGTGGCCGTCTTTGCAGGTGTGGCACTAGGGCTCATGAGAAGCAGGCCTGTGGTGGGAGGGGGCTCTCACCTTAGCCCTCCTCCCAATTCGATCTTCCCCTCTGCTCCTGAGTGGAAGGCTGGGGTAGGGGGCAGGGCCAAGGTGAGTGAGGCAGGGGTGTAGGAGGCCAAAGAAGAGCCAGATCCCTGGGCCCTCCCCTGACTCCTCCTCCCCACCCCTCCAGAGGGCAGCCTGTACTCGGCCACAGCTGCGGATTTCCAGGCTAGTGATGCTGTGGTTTACAGAAGCCTTGGGCCTCAGCCCCCACTCCGCTCGGCCAAGTACGACTCCAAGTGGCTGAGAGGTCAGGGCGGGCCTGGGGGAGGGAAGTTGCTCTTGGGGCGGAGGTGCAGGGGAGGACTGTGGCGGGAGCAGGCGGACCGTGGTTGTGCTGATGCTGTGCACGTGTGCAAAGGCTGGAGGCCGCATGGGGCCTGGAGTCTCTGAGCCTACTGTCTCCCGTCTGTCCCCCTCAGAGCCGCACTTTGTCCACGCCCTGGAGCACGGAGACCACGTCTATTTCTTCTTCCGCGAGGTGTCCGTGGAGGACGCCCGGCTGGGAAGGGTACGGAGGCGGGCACCAGGGCTGGGGGGCTGGAGGCTCTGGCTGGGTCCTGACAGAGCCAGTGAGAGTCGGCGGAGAGCGCCCGGGCCCTAATCTCCACCTGACAGGCCCGTGGCCTCTGAGCCCCACCTTGGAGGAGCCCTCTGCCTCCACCTCCTGCTGTGTCCCCCATCCTCGACCCAGACCCGTCTAGCACACTGCATCCTTACCTCGCCCTGCCCCTAGCAGTCATCCCTCGGGCCTCGGATGCTCCAGCTCCCAGGCCCCGCCAGCGGCCCTGCGGCCCTCACCCTGCTCGTGGCCCTCCTCCAGGTGCAGTTCTCCCGGGTGGCCCGTGTGTGTAAACGCGACATGGGCGGCTCGCCTCGGGCCCTGGACCGCCACTGGACATCCTTCCTGAAGCTACGGCTCAACTGCTCCGTCCCCGGGGATTCTACCTTCTATTTTGATGCCTTACAGGCCTTAACCGGGCCTGTGAACTTGCACGGACGCCCTGCTCTCTTTGGGGTCTTCACTACCCAGATCAATAGGTTAGTACGAGACTTACCAACGTGGCCCAGTCTGCCCCGTTCCACCAGCATCCAGGCCCCCCACCCCAAGCCTACCAATGCGCCTCTGCTGAAGGGAAAGTCCCTTCAAAGCCAGTTTGCTCCTCTGCACATGTTTTTTTCTCCCAGCATGGCCCGCAGAGACAGTCTCACCCTCCTGGGCTCCGTGTCCCACTGTGGTGCATAAGGGTGGCTGCCCTGTGTCACCTGGGAGGGGCTGTGCTGTCCCTCCCATCACACAGCCCTCATCCATTTCTGGCTCTTTCAGCATCCCTGGCTCGGCAGTCTGTGCCTTCTACCTGGATGACATCGAGCACGGATTTGAGGGCAAGTTCAAGGAGCAGAGGAGTCTCGATGGGGCCTGGACGCCTGTGTCTGAAGACAGGGTCCCCTCCCCTAGGTACGCAGAATGGGGGTGGCTTTGTGAGGGCAGAAGCAAGTGGTGTGTTCCCACATGGGGTTATGGGGAGAGGGTCCATGGGATGATGGGGAGTGGGGCTCAGTGGGTAGGCGCGGGACTGCAGGGCTGTGGGGAAAAGGGAGGGAGTAGTTGGATGTCTGTGTGAAGGAGGGCGGGGAGCGGAGGTTACCAGTCATGTTTGGGAGCAGTCGGCAGGGGGCGGGGTATGGGACCTAACTGAACCCTGGGTCCTGTCCTGTCTCCTTCCCATGTGCCCACCAGGCCAGGATCCTGTGCGGGGGTGGGTGTGGCTGCCCTGTTCCCCTCTTCCAGAGATCTCCCTGACGAGGTCCTGACCTTCATCAAGGCTCACCCATTGCTGGACCCCGCCGTGCCACCCGCCACCCATCAGCCTCTGCTCACCCTCACCAGCAGGTATGCGGCCAGACAAGTGACACCACGGCCCGACCCCCGCGCCCCAGCCACTCTCCTTCTCTGGCCTCCCCAGGTAAATCATATGGGTGGGAAGCAGCAGTCACGGAAGCGGAAGGGAGAGCAATGAGAAGGAAAGTCTGGGCTGGGGGAAGGGCTGTTCCAGGCTGTCTTCCACTGGTCACGTTGTCCTGACCTGAGGCCTGTCCCCTTAGGGCCCTACTGACCCAGTTAGCGGTTGACGGTAGGGCCGGTCCCTACGGTAACGCTACAGTCCTGTTCCTGGGCGCCGATGACGGGGTAGTGCTGAAGGTGCTGCCCCCAGGCGGGCTGTCCGGGGGCCCCGAGCCCATCCTGTTGGAAGAGATCAATGCCTACAGCCCCTCCAGGTGAGGCCTTCGTGGGGCAGCCTCCCTCGCCCCCCGTGCCCCAGCAGAGCAGGAGTGGGACATGAGGTGGTCGGGGGAGGCGTGGGCATGGCATGGGCACTGGGTGGGCATCCGAACGGCCGAAGCTGTAGGGGAGAGGGACTTGGCAAGACGCTGGATGGGGGGGCAGTCCTAGGAGTTGCATTCGGGGCTCGTCTGCCTCCCCACCCTGTCCTCTGGCTCGCCCCTGGAGAAAGGAGCCCTGCCTGCCTCACGTCCACTCCTTCCGGCCCCCCCCCCTCCAGGTGCAGTGGGAAGCGGGCAGCCCGGACAGCACGGCGGGTCATAGGGCTGGAGCTGGACACCGAGGGCCACAGGCTCTTTGTGGCTTTCTCCGGCTGTATCATCCACCTCCCTCTCAGTCGGTGTGCCCGGCACGGGGCCTGCCAGAGGTGAGGAGAGGCTGGGGGCGGGCCTGCCTAGGAGCCCGGGGACACAGGCATGGGGGAGGGGGCTGCCTTGCGCAGGTGTGCAGTAACGGGCCCTAGAATAGGAACTGGGGTGTGCAGGATGGGGATACGGCCGGGGCCTCCTGCAAGGCCGGGGTGACAGAAGAGGCCAGGCGTGGGCTGACTGGATCGGAGAGCCTCACGGCCCCCATCTTCCCCAGGAGCTGTCTGGCTTCTCGGGACCCGTACTGTGGCTGGCATCGCTCCAGAGGCTGTGTGGATATCAGGGGGCCTGGTGGGTAAGTGAGAGGCCCCTGGATCTCCTGGGGAGAAAGTTCCCCACCACTGAGAGAGGGAGCCGAGGGCCGGGATGGGGCATGGGGTGAGACACCTCACTGCCCTGAGCCACCTCCGTCCACCTCTACTTCCTTCTAGAGCTGATGTGTTTCCAGCTGGGAGCCAGGACGCCTTGGAGCACAGTGACTGCCAAGGTAAACAGCAGGGGCAGGGGCCGCTGGAGCTGTGGCTGTACACGGCTCTGAAGGCTGTCGGCCACCATGGTGGGGGGTGGGGAGGTGTTCTGTCCTGTGGCACAGTCACGTCACCCCTTTCAGTTCTTTATGGAGCCTGTCCCTGCCCCCCATCTTCACCCCGTCTCCCTTTTTCATAGATGGAGCTACTGGGAGTCAGTCTGGCACAGGGGATCCTGCTTATGGTGAGTCCACCTGCTCCCACCCCTCCTACCTGCGCGGCCCCCACGCCCCTGAGTCTGCGCTCCGCTCCGCGGTGCACCCTGGGCGCACTGAGCGTGTCTCCAGGGTTAGCATACTCCACACGCCTGGCATAGGGCTCAGTGCTTGGCAGGCAGCAGGGTGCTTAATAAATAGTTTTTGGAAAAATACATTAAAGAACGTCCTGCATGGTGAGCCCTTCCCCACGCGCAGAAGAAAGTAGAGGCTGGAGCTCTGGACTTTTGGGTTCCGAAGGGGGTGGGGTGGGGGTGGGGAGGACCCTCTGAATGGTGTCAGAGGTGGGAAACAGGAGCCTCACTGGCTCTGACCTGGTCTCTGTCACCAGTGCTTCTGGGTCCTGGCCCTCCCCCTGAGACCCCCAGCCCCCCCAGTGATGCCCACCCCCGGCCCCAGTCTTCCACTATTGGAGCTCACACTCAGGGTAAGGGGGCTGGCGGGGCGGGACAGGAGTGAAGCACGGGGCTGCTGATTCTGGAAGAATCCGAAGCCCCTCACTGACGCGTTTGACGCTCACTAATGCCTGGGAGCCTCCTCTCCCCAGAGCCCGGCATCCTGTACCCCCCTCCTTCCGCACGGGCAGAGTTCGGCACTTGCTCTTGGCATGGCTACGGGGCCGAGCTGGGATGGGGCCTCCCCGGGCCCAAGCTCGAGCCTGCGTGTGAGGACTAGTGTGACGGGCTGTGTGTTGCGGGGTCCGGGGAGGCCATTCGGAGGAGGGTCAGGCTGTGCTGGAGCGAGGCCCAGTCGCCCAGCCGCAAGAGAGAGGTGCGGCAGGCCCTCCCGCACCCCCCCTACCTCGGCTGAGCCTCGCTCCTCCCTCTCGGTCGGCAGGCGTGCGCCGGGACCTCCCCCCAGCCTCAGCCTCCCTCTCCGTCCCCATCCCACTCCTCCTGGCCTGTGCTGCCGCAGCCTTCGCCCTGGGCGCCTCGGTCTCTGGCCTCCTGGTCTCCTGCGCGTGCCGCCGAGCCCACCGACGTCGGAGCAAGGACGTCGAGACTCCGGGGCTCCCGCGCCCTCTCTCCCTTCGCAGCTTGGCCCGGCTGCACGGTGCGGGCCCGGAGCCGCCGCCGTCCAAGGACGGGGACGGGGCGCAGACGCCCCAGCTCTACACCACCTTCCTGCCTCCCCCCGACGGCGTCGCCCCGCCGGAGCTGGCCTGCCTGCCCACGCCCGAGTCCACGCCCGAGCTGCCAGTCAAGCACCTCCGCCACGCCGGAGGCCCCTGGGAGTGGAACCACAACGGGAACAACGCCAAGGAGAGCCAGGGCCGCGTGCGGGGTGTCAACGCAGCGGGCGGCCCCGCGCCGCGCGTGCTGGTGAGGCCGCCGCCGCCCGGCTGTCCCGGACAGGCAGTGGAGGTCACCACCCTGGAGGAACTGCTACGCTACCTGCACGGCCCGCAGCCACCCCGGAAGGGGGCCGAGCCCCCGGCCGCCTTTACCTCGCGGGCGCTCCCGCCAGAGCCGGTCCCCGCGCCCACGCTTTTTGCGGGCTCCAGCGTCCTCCCGCGGGAGTGTGGGCCGCCGCTGAGGCTGGACGTGCCCCCCGAGGGCAAGTGCGCGGCCCCCTCCCCCCGGCCCGCGCTCTCCGCCCCCGCTCCGCGACTAGGAGTCGGGGGTGGCCGGAGAATGCCCTTTCCCACGCACCGTGCGCCCCCCGCCTTGCTGACTCGGGTCCCCTCCGGGGGGCCCTCCAGGTACTGCGGGGGGCCCGGCAGACACCTCCTGTACCTGGGCCGGCCGGAGGGCTATCGAGGCCGCGCCCTAAAGAGGGTGGACGTCGAGAAGCCCCAGTTGCCCCCCAAGCCGCCCCTTGTCGCGTCCCCCTCCCAGTCGGCGGTCCCCAACGGCAGCCATTTTAACTTTTAAAGGGAGCCGCGCCGCGTCCTCGAATTGGGCCCCTGAGGCCCGGGCGCACGAACGCGTCTCCAAGGACAGAACCCCTCCCTCTCTCCACGTTCCGCACCTCCAGCCTTTCTGGACTCTGAGAGTCTCCCGGGGTCCCAGCCCGCCTCGGGTTTATTTATTGTCTTTCCCCCTGTCCTCGAGAGAGGAGTGGGAGGGGAGAAGCTCGCCCCCTCTGTGAGCCAGCTTTTCGGGGGGGACCTGGCGCACTCCCACTCCCCCCTCCCTCAGCCAAGCTGCCTTAACTCGCCCCTTCGGGCTTCCTCCATAGACTGGGCCGCGGGCGGGCCGCAGGACGGACGGACCGACGGGGCTGGGGCTGCGCGCGCGCTGTGTACAGAGTCCCCGGGCCTCCCGGGACGTGCCTCCTCCTACTGTGTAGGAGCCTCCGCTTCCCAATACAGCTTCGTCCCCGAGCCGTGCCTGACTTTCCGAGCGGAGGGGGCGGGGTGGGAACCGGTCTGCTCGTGAGGCGCCTCTGTCCCCGGACCTCTGCCCTTACCTTGGCCTTGCACTCCCCCCAGTAATTGGGACGGCTGCGGTCCCACCGGGGTTAATCAGGAGAGGTTTCCTGAAGGAGGCAGGCTAAGAAATGGTGTGTGCAGATGAACACGGGCCCAGGAGACCCACGGCAGAGCTTAGGTGGGGTGGGGAGCGCACCCGAGCACCTTCCCGATCGAGGACGCTTTCCTAGCTTGTTCCATGGGGTAGGGGGAGGGTATCTTTTGAGAAATAAAATGAAGCTGCAGCGCAAGTGATTTAAGTTTCACAACAGGAAATCTTGTCCTAAAGAATTTGGGCTCTTTGTCGCGTGACAGGGAGGCTGCAAAGGACAGCAAGGGGGCCCGCGCGGTTGGAGGCAGGGCTACCCTCGGCAGCGATCTGAAGCAGTTAGTTCCCCTCGGCAGAGCGGGAAGGAGTCCCCAGAGCGCGTGGTCCCTCACACGCATGCGTGGCCTCTTCTCGCGGAGGCTCGGGCGGCACTCCAGCCCCGCGCGCCGAGGGTCGGCTAGCGGGTGCCCGCCCACTCTGTCGTTCCTCTAACTGGGGCTGGCTGAAGGCGCCTGTCTGTTACCCGGGGGCCAATGGGAGGGGCGGACAGGAGCGTCTGCCCCGCCCACTACCTCGAGTTTAAGGTCTCTTCAAGCCCCACTCGCGGGGGCGGGGGCTGCTTCTGCGGATTTACAAGTCCGGGGTTTTGCTGGCGCGTGGCGCGAGTAGCCGCCCCGTTGGAGCCCTAGGGCGCCGTCCTCCTGGCGCCGCCTGGAGGCCGGCCCGAGCCCTGCAGCTAAGGAAGTCTTGGGAGTCCTTTACCAGGTGTGCGCGGAAGGGCCTTTGGTGGGAAACTGCGGAGAACAATTGGGTGAGGAACCGAGTCGTTCCTCCTTTTACTATCTGTAATCGTGACGTCAGAACTTTTCCTTGAGCCGCAGTTTTCTCATCTGAAAAATGGGGTTGTTTGAGAGGCTCAAGTAATGGTAATGCGTGTAAAACTACTTTGAAAGGAGAAAGCAGGGTACCTTTTGAGATGGCGATTCCTCCAAACTGATGCTTAGGCATCAGTCCTAACTGCGACCTTATACGAAACAATCTGTTTCCCTCGGGGTCCATCAGCCTTCATGAATAGATTTTACCCCCAAGATTTCTTGAACGTCGCCCTCTGAACATGCCCCACACCTTGTCCTGCCGTATTTGCTCTCTAAGTCTACCTACCCTCTGCTTGGAGCGTCTTTCCCCGGGTTGGAGAGGTCCTTCGGTCTTAGTGTTCCCCTCTCTGGACGCCTTGCTCAAAGCAAGATGTTTGCTACCGCTGCTACTTTGCTAGTCCGTGAAGGAGAGCAAGGAAGGAGTGGAGAAGCTTCCCAAACCCCTGACTTCACTCCCCTCTTCAGACCGAACCGAGGTTCAGACGGGGACCAAGGCAAAGGTTAGGGCTGCCTCCTTTCTCAGCCTTGTGTTCTGAGGGACAAGTCTCAAAATACTTCAGTTCGTGCCCTGAAAATCGTCACAAGAAAGGGGTAATGATCCTCAGGTTTAAATATAGACTCAAAAGCGAGGTGCAAGAGAAGTTAACCGCGTGACTCTGTGCGGGCAGCAGCAATTTACAGGTTAAAGTCCTGCTTTCGTTTTAATCGGGAAGGGTGTTCATTAACATCTACCAAGTATGGCGACTCCTCTAGCCAAGAGCGCCTGGACTGGACTCTCAGAAGCTTCTCGGGGCTAGTGAAAGCAACTATGTTGCACTGAGAAGGAAAGTCCTTGGACTCTGCCGCTTAATAGTTTTGTGTGTGACCTTGGCAATTCAATTAACCTCTCTGAGCCTCAATTTCTCTCGTTAAGCGTGTAAAGGATATATGGCAACGGGGAGGGGGGCGGAGGTTGTAATAAATCACCATATAAATATATAGGTTTAAATTAAATGCTTTGGGGGAAAAGGTTGTTTTGCCCCAAATAAAAGAGATTACTACTAAGTATGCAATTCCTTAATATTCATGAAATACCTCATCCTGGCGGAGAGTAGTGAATAATAAACTAAGAGAAGGAATTCAAATTATTGTCACTGACAACAGAGGGATAAACATGACCCCTTAATTTAAGGATACTTAAATAATTTAAGGATACTTAATGTTGATTTTTTTTTTTTAATTAGGATATTAGTTTGGGGCTCCTGGGTGGCTCAGTCTGTTGAGCATCTGACTTTTTTTTAATGTTTTTTTTAAATGTCTGTATTTGAGAGAGAGAGAGTGTGTGAGCTGGGGAAGGGCAAAGAGACAGAGATGGAATCCAAAGCAGGCTTCAGGCTCTGAGCTGTCAGCACAGAATCCCTGTGGGGTTCGAACTCACAAGCCCTGAGGTCATGACCTGAGCCAAAGTCTGCGCTTAATGGACTGAGCCATTCACGTGCCCTGAGCATCTGACTCAGGTCATGATCTCTCAGTTCATGGGTTCGAGCCCGCGATGGGGCTCTTTACTGGCACTACAGAGACTGCTTGGGATTCTCTCTCAAAAATACATACATACAGGGGCACCTGGGTGGCTTAGTCGGTTAAGCGTCCGACTTTTGCTTAGGTCATGATCTCGCGGTTCGTGGGTTCGAGCCCCGCGTTGGGCTCTGTGGTGACAGCCAGTTCAGAGCCTGGAGCCTGTTTCAGAGTCTGTGACTCCCTCTCTCTCTGACCCTCCCCTGCTCATGCTGTCTCTCTATCTCTCTCCTAGAAATAAATAAAACATTAAAAACTTTTTTGACTTTAAAAATACATACATACATACATATATAAACAAACTTTTAAAAATAAAATTGGAGGCGCCTGGGTGGCTCAGTCGTCGAGCGACCAGCTTCGGCTCAGGTCATAATCTCACTGCTTGTGAGCTTGAGCCCCGTGTCGGGCTCTGTGCTGACAGCTCGGAGCCTGGAGCCTGCTTCAGATTCTGTGTGTGTGTCTCTCTCTGTCCCTACCCTGCTCGTGCTCTGTCTCTCTCTGTTTCAAAAATAAACAAACATTAAAAAAATTTTTTTTTTAATGGGGGGGAATTGGGTGGCCCAATTGGTTAAGTGTGCAACTTTGGCTCAGGTCATGGTTCAGTTCATGAGTTTGAGCCCCACATGGGGCTCTCTGCTGTCAGTGAGGAGCCCGCTTGGGATCCTTTGTCACCTTCTCTCTCTGCCCCTCCCCCGCTCATACTCTCATACTCTCTCTCAAAAATAAACATTAAAAAAATTAAATGTAAACCCACAAAATTAGGATATTAATTCAAACTCTGTCTTTAGAAAAAGCCAGTATGTGCCAGCGGGAGGATAAGGTTGTCACCCTGAGGGATTCTCAGAGGCACCCTGGGAGGTTAGGGAGAAACCAGGCCCCAGTGGGCGGCGTCCATCAGCTTGTGTAAGACTTTGGGGATCTGAAACACAGAAGGTTCCACAGTTGCAGAGCTTTAAAAGCTGTTCAGCATCTTGGGTTCTTTGGGAGCTAAGTCACAGGGGCCTGAGCTATTATTGTCCCTCAGATTTATGTCTCCTCGATGGCACTACCCCACACTTGGGAACCACACAGGTATGAGTCACTTTCTGCTACTTAACCAGCAGCTGACCCTTCAGAACTGTTGACTTATAAGAATTTAAGGTTACATGCATGAGAGCGAGGCTGAAGTACGTGGATAAAATAAGAAGCCTAGGAGTCCAAAAGATTTCCTACCTCTACCACAGGTATTAAGGTCCTAACAGGAAGGAGATAACATGCTCAAAATAACCAAGGACTGATTTTAAAGTGTGGGCAAGGGATAGGTCAGTAACAGGAGGTAGTAACAGTCTTGGGCCTGAAAGGATAAAGGGACATATTGGTTGTTCGGAACTGGAAGGAGAGACTGCATTGAGGGGAGCAGTGACCTTTAACCAAAGGATATGGGTAGGCCCAGGGGACCCCAGTGAATGGAACCTGGGAAATCCATATACTGATTTCAGGTTTTGCCTCTCCTCCAAGTAGAATCCAAAGTACAAGGGAGCCCACTGATGAAAGTCATAGCCTCCCAGGACAGAGAAAAAGACAAAGAGGGAGGGGAGTAATCTAGAAGGAAAGACAGAAGCCATCCAGCATACCTAGAGCTGAAGACTCCATCTGTTCTTCACAAGGGAGTGACCTCGTGACTCTCCGTGCTCAAGTACTACTGGCCAGCAACTTTGTGGAGGTGCCTCCTGAATTGGTTCTGGAGCAAAACTGACCTTGAGTTTGTTTAAAAAAAAAAAAAAAAGGCTGCTTGAAGTTACGTTACCTGTGTCTTAACTACCTGCCTGAGGCTGAGTAAGGTTCTATTCCAACTAAAGGACAAATTACAGATGAAAGAACACCAAGAACAATGTTGAAACTGTGGTTTTATTATTTATTTATTTTTAATCTGAGTGAGAGCGAGTGTGGGAAGGGGCAGAGGGAGAGAGAGAAAGAATCCCAAGTAGGCTCCATGCTCAGCACAGAGCATGGGCTTGATCCCATAACCATGGGATCATGAGCTGAGCCAAAATTAAGAGTCAGACGCCCAAACCAACAGAGCCACCCAGGTGTCCCAACTGTGGTTTTAGAAAGTATATATATATTTAAAGCTGAGGGACTCTGGGCAGTCACAATCTGGTTTTTTTTAAATCTATATTCTGAAGATAATATATACCTTGTAAGATAGTATGTTTGTGTATGGGAAGTGTCTGGCTCTGTGGCAGACATGTAGCAAAACGCTAATGCATAGAGGGGCACCTGGCCGGCTCAGTCACTAGAGCATGTGACTTTTTTTTTAAATGTTTATTTGAGAGAGATATAGAGCATGAGTGGGGAGGGGCAGAGAGAGGGAGACACAGAATTGAAGCAGGCTCCAGGCTTTCAGCTGTCAGCACAGAGCCCGATGTCTATGAGGTCTGAAACTCATAGACTGTGAGATCATGACCTGAGCCAAAGTCAGAAGCTTACCCAGCTGAGCGCCTCAAGCATGCAACTCTTGATCTTGGGTTGTGAGTTCAAGTCCCAAGTTGGGTGAAGAAGTTAAAAAACAAACAAACAAAAAAAAACCCCCCCAAAACCCAACCCCCTCACACACAAGAAAACCAAAAACAAAAACCTAAAAGAACTAAAGAAAACCTTAATGCATAGAAGCTGTTATTATTTATAATATTGGCCTCCCTCTCAAACATCACTCCTTATAGTAAGAACTTTCTTAAACTTTAGGACTGGTTATGGGAGCAGAGTGCAGCCCCATGCTTTGCTGAGGGGTGCCTTAACACTTTTAGCATGTGTAAATTGTGTACTGGACATTACTATTAATTTCCCAGTTACCTACTACCATTTTTTTTTAAAGTCCCCTATAGTCATAACAAACTTACTCTATTTACCTATCAGACATCTTGCACAAACCATACATAGCTGTGGTTTTCCCTAAGTTGCTTCCACTTCAACTTTCTCTTGTATTTTCTACCTGCTGATCTTCTTGGAGCAAAGGGCTCCTATTCACAGAGGGAATCTCAGAGGAGTTGCCCTAATGCATGTTTTTCCCCATCCTTTAAGAATATTACCCTTCAGAGAACTCTAGGTCCCTATCCCTCCCATTCCCTTCCCGCTTTCCTGTGCTCCTGATGATTTCTATCACTAGGATTTTAATTCAGCAGGACTTTTCTTTCTTTCTCAAGCCTCAAGTCCCTGCCCTCTTTCTCTCAGCAGAACAAAGGCTGTGTACACCTTTATGAGGTACTCTACCAGATGCACCTTATAATTAATATATATACAGGATCTTTTGACTATATATATATTTACCAAAAAGCAACTACTATCTACGTGCAGCCTAGTACTTGGGAGGTGTTCAATTTCCCAAACACTGACTTGGAGAGCCTTGCCTTGGAGGTTTTACTTGTTGAACACAGATGCTTACATGTCCTTGGCTTTGGCTTTGGTATTACCCTCCCTTATTTAAGAAAGGCATCCTGGGGCACCTGGGTGGCTCAGTCCATTAAGTGTCCGATTCTTGATTTCTGCTCAGTTCATGATCTCATGGTTGTGAGACTGAGCCCTGTGTTGGGCTCTGAGCCAAGCGTAGAGGCTGTTTAAAATTCTCTCTCTCTCTCTCTCTCTGACCCTCTCCCTGGCACTCTTCTCTCTCTCTAAAATTAAAAAAATATATTTTTATTTAAAAAAATTTTTTTAATGTTTTATTTATTTCTAGGAGAGAGAGAGAGAGAGACAGCGCGAGCAGGGGAGGGTCAGAGAGAGAGGGAGTCACAGACTGAAACAGGCTCCAGGCTCCGAGCTGGCAGTCAGCACAGAGCCCGACGCGGGGCTCGAACCCACGAACCGCGAGATCATGACCTAAGCGAAAGTCGGACGCCTAACCGACTAAGCCACCCAGGCGCCCCAAGGATGCCTTTTTTAAAAATATTTTTTTGTGGGCGCCTGGGTGGCTTAGTCGGTTAAGCGTCCGACTTTCGCTTAGGTCATGATCTCGCGGTTCGTGGGTTCGAGCCCCGCGTCGGGCTCTGTGCTGACTGCCAGCTCGGAGCCTGGAGCCTGTTTCAGTCTGTGACTCCCTCTCTCTCTGACCCTCCCCTGCTCGCGCTGTCTCTCTCTCTCTCTCTCCTAGAAATAAATAAAAAATATTATTTAAAAAAAAAAAAAAAAGGCATCCTTACTGCCAGTGGAGCTTTTGAGAACACTGTGCCCAGGATGGGGACTCCGTCTAGCCAGGCAGATGGGTCTCTTCAGCCCCAGACGGCAGTGGTGGGGGTGGGGGGGAGAGCAGGGGGGGCATAGTACAACTGGAAACCTACTTGCATTTACTTAATATGTGTCTTCTGTATTGGACCGAGGTAGCAAAGAAGCACCTTTTTAACCAAGAGTAGCTGAGGAGCCAGCAGAGCAAATGTATTTCCAAGCCTCCTGGAACCTCATGTCCTCCCCTCCCCTCCCCTCATAGCTTAGCATTGACTTTACTCTCACACAAGGCACAGAGTCCTCGCCTGCGATCTGTCCCAGTTGTTTGCTTTTAGGGAAGGGGCTGCGGAACTGACAGAAGGGAGGAAGATGGAAATCTAACAAGCCAGAGTCAAAAGCTCTCTCCATTCTCACTTCAGTCCTTACCTCCGCCTGCTCTGACTGTTAAGAATATCAGCTGAGGAGTAGCTGGATGAGGAAAATGCAGAGGCTCTGAGTGGTTTAGAAGAGACCTCGACAGGGGAAAGAAGAACCCTCCACACCCTCCCCCTGCTCTGCCTTCATTAGCTCAGCTGCACATGAACTCAGCTCAACTTCCTGTTGAGATTTAGCTGTGATCAGGAACGAGATGTAATTTTTGTCCAGGAGATAGAAACATTTTCTTTTTCTTTTTTAAATGTTTTTATTTATTTCTGTGTGTGAGAGAGAGAGAGAGAGAGAGAGAGACAGTGTGAGTAGGGGAGAGTCAGAAAGAGAGGGAGACACAGAATCTGAACAGGCTCCAGGCTCTGAGCTAGCAGTCAGCACAGAGCCTGATGCGGGGCTCAAACCCACGAACCGTGAGATCATGACCTGAGCCGAAGTCGGGCGTTTAACCGACTGAGTCACCCAGGTGCCCCAGAAACATTTTCAATGACACGCTGAAATGGTAAGACTTTGACATTTTATTAAGAAACATCTTATTTTGAAATGATAGTACAAAAATTGTATATATAACATAGATTTGTACAGGGATATATACACACAAAGGCTCACCCACACATACACGTGGTCCTCCTCATCAAAATCAAACCCTATTAAAATCCTAAATTTAAAAAAGAGAAGTATATTTAAGCTTTCCTACAACATACTGTACATAAAGCTGTCAGAAAACCTGAAAAACTGAGGACATTTTCAGAAGAATCTAGGTACCCCCCCCCACCCTCTTTCTCTCCTCCACCAACATGAATGACCTTGGAGGAGGACAGGACACAGGACAAAGCCAGAGAAGGGAGCCGCAGTGTTACCCCTGACTGCTGATAGACCAAGATGCCCGAAAGCAACTGGGAAGCACGGGGATACAGGGTGTGACCTAGATTAACTGTCAAAAACAAACTATTTCAGAATAGACAGAAAATATGTAACAGGGAAGGAGGGGAGTGGAAAGAGGAAAGATAAGGCCCACAGATTAGAAATGACCTATTAATTAAGTATTAATGCCTGGGAAAGGCGAAATGAGATAAGAACAATGGGGTCACAGAAGCAGTAGTTAGAGGGAAGAGGGAGGAGAGAGAGATAGGGAATGACAGTTTCCTGCCATTAACAAGCCAAATTGCTATGGGAGTCTAGGAATGTCACCCCACCCACTAATCCTAAAGAAGCTCCAAGGGCGGGGGGTGGGGGGGTTGGGGGGGGATTCAGCACCAAAGGTTCAAAACTACTTCATTCGAATTCACATCCTTCTTGCTCCTGCTCTCCTGTGAAACACGCTGGCATGGGAAATAGAGACGGATTCAGAAAACATGCATCACATATATCCCGTTCTGAAGCTCCTTTCCTGGCCATACAGAGATGTCTGCACAAGCACTTGGATAAAAACAGACTCCCCACCCCCCGGTGTTCGACTTCGGGAAAGAGTTCACTATATGCCTGTAACCCTCTAGCTCTGGAAGCCCATGATGATGTTTGGGAGAGAGCCACACACGTTCTCTCAAAGCGGTCCTCTCTCAAAGGGGTGAGGCTTCTAAGCTGGGGAAGCGGAGGTACCGAATGGCTGCTCCTCGGGGCCGTGGCCCCTTCATCCAGGGCTTCTTTCCTGCATGGAGCTGTAAGGAAGTCTACAAGTGCCAGTCGAAAAGCCTACCTGCCGCCTGGGGAGTGGCAAGGGGTCTGGCGCTGCAGGAGGGCGGCCCCACCCCTACCCTGCCCCACCGCACAACTCACAACTCGGTTCACACAACTGGCTCTGTAGGGCCGGACACTGGCTCTCCTTAGGGCTCCGCTCACAGGGTTTCTCATCATGTCCATTAGAGCACCTCTCAGACAAGGGCCCAAGTAAGGCCCTTTCTTCTTCAGCCCCTTTCATGAAGCCGCAGAAACCCCCTCTAATGTGTTTAATGAAATGGAAGTATTTCCAGGTTATGCCAGGCACTTTACAGTGGAACCTCAAAGAAACAAAGAGAAAGGTGGGAACATCCGTACGTATCTATAAATGTACACATGGATACACACCCAACAAAGGGGTTTTAAACAGGCCCTGGTCACAGAGCCCTCTGGTAAATTTATTTCTTTTACATCAATATAAAGAAAAGAAGTCATTCTGCATGCCATAGATTTCTAACAGTACTGAGCAGACACAAAATGTTAATAATTCAACGGTAAGGCTGAAGAAGGGGCAAATGCGACACTAACGAGAACTACACATGGCTCTGACAGAGAAAAAGAACATCTTTTAAGGCACTAGGTTCAAAACATAGAAATCCTAAAGTCAAGTTCTCCCGGACTTCCATTAAGAGACCTCAACTCCGGCATTACAATGAAGAGATCCCACAGAGGTAGTGATGGGAAGGAGTGTTCGTTTATAGATTTATAAGTAACTTCCCTGAAGCCAGGAACAAGACCAGAAATGTTAAGGTTTCTTTCTTTCTCTCTTTTGGGGGAAGGCTTAAGACCTAAATCTAATGTCGAGTCTACAATTCATATATTAATACTGATACTGTTTAAGCAGCTTTAAGGTGGCAATCATACTGGGCTCCAGGTTTCTCCACCTAAGTACCAACTCTGAATGCTGGAATGTTATTTGATTCTCTGTAATCGAATCTTGCCAATAAACCAGTTGAATCCCCCAACCCAGAGGATCTAGCTACGTTTTCCCAACATCCATTGCTGATCCAGAAAGATATGCAAAATCGTAAAATGGCATTGCCGTAAATGCACTTAATATTTAACTTCTAACTACCTCAAGCGATCCTGACCTACCATTCTCTCCAAGGCGATACAACTGGAGATCAAATCCTATTTCCTTTCCTTGGGATGCTACAATGTGTATTTCAAGTAAATAACAACAAATACCTTTTTGCTACCCACCCCTTTCCAGACATTTCCCTTTACTCTTTCCCTGTCCCAACTCCCTATCTCAGAGACCCCACCATCAACAACGACTATATTAAAGATTTTTATAGGTTGAGAATGATCGCCTCCTACAGAAAGAGAATAATAAGAATTCTAAACAGTTCCCCAAAGCAATAAGGCCTCTAGGCTCACCAGGCAGTGCTGGATGGCAACTCCCGCCCCCAGTCAGAAGCTGCCCCAAGGAGTGAGGTGGCTGGGCCTGGATATCCTCTGGGGAATTAGCCTCCACCCCCTTCACAGAAAAGGAGGGGAGGGGAAGGAATTAAAGTCAATATATACACAAAGAACATACAACAAATCTGAAATGGTGCTCGGTCCCTCCATCCCTGCTGCTAAGCCAAGGCTCTGCGAAGGCACACGACAGCAGTTTATTGTTAGCACCTGGCTCACAAGGGGGCTCAGAGAAAAGAAAAGGATCACAAGCAAAAAAAATAAAAAAGAAAGAAAGGATGGTGTGACAGCAGATGGCACCATTTTACCCTCCCCCTGGCCTGTGCTCCTCCACTGCACTCACTCCATCGTGCCCCCAGACCCAGGGTTAGCTCTGAGTCCCTGGAGAAAACCCAGTCATGGTGGCCAGTAGCCAAGATTCATTTCAAAGCTGGTATTTTTGCCCATAAGCCTCTAATAGCCAATTCTGTTCGCTAAATCTGGTTTGGGGAGTTATGTTTTCCGTCTATTTTGAGCCCCAAGTGATTCTGCACCTCTGGAAAACTGCAGCAAATTACTTCACTAATCAAGGTAAACAGAGCCATGTTAACCGTCAAGTTTTATTCCAAATTAAAAATGTATGTTTTCCCCATGATCGCTAATTAAGAAAACCGTATTCTAAACAGTCATTCAAATGTTTACTTGGCACATCTCCCTCTGGTTTCTTCTTCTAATTTACAATAAAGCAAGCAAGCAGGTCGAGAATGATGACGGCCCAATTTCAAAAGCAGTAACTTCTGTAATGTAACCTCTCCACAACCTCTCTCACTCTCTCTCCAGCCATCAACCCTTTCTTTTTTTTTTTTGAGGGGGGGAGCAAACGTCCAAACTGGCACACAAAGGAAACCCAGCAATGAACCGCTTTCAATAGCACGGAGGCAGAGGGAGCAGGCACAGGGGTAGAGAGGGGAGTCGGGCAGACAAAGTTCTCAGGCTGAAACTCCTGGGTCCTTACTTCATGGCACCTCCGTTTTTCACTCCCTCTGACACACACACACCGAGCACCGAAAAGGCACACAAGCCCTGCGCGGGGCCTGACCTTCAGGAAGCAGGACACGTTACTCATCTGAAGTCAAACAGAAACAAAATTCCACCGACACCCTCAGCACCCACCTCTCTGCCTTCTTTTTTTGCAAGTAAGAGGCTACCATGTAAACTCCACAGAAAGGCACGCTTCGAAAATGCCACAACATTTTACAAAATGAAAAAGTTGGTATTAAACCGTGGTATCATATAAATACACGTTTGGAAGCAAGTTGTTCTAGCAACAGACGGCCCTCCTGATGGTGATTCTATGAAGTCCAGCCAGAGCAAAGTTTGTACCTCGGGCCCAGATGGCTTCACAACCCCACAGGCTCTCTGGACACCTTCCAGCGCTGGGAGCACAGCCTGGAGGGTTCTGGACTGACATACACTTCTCCCCCATGAACATGTTTTCTTTCCTTTCCAGTTTTCAAATATTCCACTTCAGTGTCTTCAACTGACATCTGAACTATGGACACGTACTGGATGCAGGGTTTGTGAGGCAGCTGCCGGTTTCTTTCAGGGGGAGTGAGCTCGGGCGGGGGGGGAGCGGCTGCTCCTTTGGGAGTGGGATAGGTTTCCTTCTCTCCCCAAAGCTTGCTCCTCACCCCTCCCAGGTAGTCGTCTTCTCCACCCGGTACGCATAAACCGAAAGCAAATTATAAGGTCACTTGGTGGTACGACTATTAAAGGCCCTATGTGTGTTCACACTAGGAATGTTATCTTAAAATCTTCTGACAGAAAGTTATTTAAAAAAAAAATCAACCCACAATACTCAGCACTCTTTTACCTCGAAGCTTAAAAATGATGTGAGCTGGAAATTTGGTCCTTATTCTCTTGGTCTCTCAGAAGAAGTGTTCCCCTAAATTTGGCTTTGAATTTTCCAGTTGCATAGAGGCCTCCTGAGTCCGAGCACTGGACCCCGATATGGTTTTCTTCCTTAGGACATTCTTAACTTTTAGACGCTGTGTGTCCCCTGTATTTTCTTTTAAAAAGAGGGAAGAGACGGACACAGTACATGTTGTGGCCCTCGCATGTTAAGATGACACGGTTTCCATGGAAACTCCAGGATGTGGCTCTGCCGTCCCCCCTGCCCCGGTTACTTCCGTCTCTCCCTCGGCAACTACAACGGCATCGACTGCCGCCGCCTCTTCGACCACAGTGAGGTCAATCCCGTTGGGCTGCTGGCGGGCCATGGCCTCCAGCCGCAGGCGGTACTGCTCTGCCTCCTGCTCCTTCCTCAGGAGCCGGTGCCGGTACTCCTGAGCCCTGCGATTGGCCTCCTGGAGCTGCTGCTGGAGGAGCTCTCGCTCGGCACCTCCCTGGAAAGGAAACCGGTCACCTGCAGGTAAGACCTCCCGACCCCTGATTATGTAGGGAGGGGACAAAAATGTAAAGGGGGGTTCAGGCCTCCAGAGTTCTGCCTTCTGGGTCTTTCCCTTGTCCTCTCTGTCCCACTCCTACACGCGTTACCTTGCCTTCCTCCGCACCGGCTGTCGTCTCTTCTGTCCTCGGTTTCTTAGTCAGCGGCAACTTCTCTGCATCTTCGTCCTCTTCTGCTTCAATCACAGTCTCTTCTGCAACCTGACCAGCAGGTACAGTTAGAACTACAAGCCAAAGCACATCAATGGGAGGTGATGAATACAGAGCGAAACAAAGAGGTGTTGCTTGCTTTAAAGTTTTTTTTTTTTATTTCTTTTGAGAGAGAGAGAGAGAGAGAGAGAGAGAGAGCAAGCAGGGGAAGGGCAGAGAAAGGGAAGAAAGAGAAAATCCCAAGCACGTTCCGCACGGGCAAGCACCTCACTGACTCCTACTGCTTGCTTTAAATTAGAAAATAAACTAAAATATGTTATCTGAAATCTTATTGTTCATATCTCTTTGGATTGTAGAATCAATAGGTAAAGCATGGCCTTAAAGAGAGAAACAGAAAGGATTAGAGGAGCAAGTTTGGAAGCCATGCAGTTAACGCTTAGGTCTGAAGCTCTTATATAAAGATGTCTAACTCTAGGTTAGAAGCTATGGCTAGTAAGCTTATAATTCTTTGTTGTTGTTTTTTTAATCTTTATTTATTTTTGAGAGACTGGGAGGGAAGGGCAGAGAGAGAGGGAGACACAGAACCCGAAACAGGCTCCAGGCTGAGCTGTCAGCACAGAGCCCAATGCGGGGCTTGAACTCACAAACGGTGAGATCATGACCTGAGCTGAGGTCAGATACTTAATCAACTGAGCCACCCAGGCACCCCAGCTTACAATTCTTTAGGAGTGACTTGGCTAAAGAAGGCCTGATGTCTTTACATAAGATTTTTAAGAAACTTCACATGGAAGCAGTTTGCTATTCCCTGTGTCTAATTTACTTAGATACTTATAGATAAGTGAGAGAAGGGTCAACACACACATCACGCACTACACATCTATCGGTATGGCTAGAATTTTAAAAATAGTGAAAACACCAGATGCTGATGAGGATGCGGAAAAAGTGGATTATTCATAAAATTGCTGGTGGGAATGTAACATGGTACAGTCACTCTAGAAAACAGTTTGGCAGTTTCTTACCAAACTGCACATGCACTTACCATGCAACCCAGCAACTGCACTTTTGGGCATTTATCCCAGAGAACTGAAAATTTATGTTCCCATAAATCCTGCACAGTACTGGTCATAACAGCTTTGTTCATAGATAGTCCAAAACTAGCAACATCTGAAATGTCCTTCAATGAGTGGTTAAACTCCATACCAAGGACACTATTTAGCAATAAAAAAGAATGAAGTACTGATACCAACAGCAACCTGGATAGCTTTTAAGGGAATTATGTCGAGAGAAAAAAAAAAAAACACCACCAATCTCAAAAGGTTATATATTACATGATTCCGTTTATATAATATTCTTTTTTAAAAAAAAATTATTTATTTATTTAGAGAGAGACAGAGAAGCAAGTAGGGGAGGGGCAGAGAGAGGGAGAGAGAGAGAATCCCAAGCAGGCTCTGCATTCTCGGTGTGACGTGGGGCTTGAACTGCGGGATCATGACCTGAACGGAGGCCAAGAGTTGGACCCTTAATCGACTGAGCCACCCAGGCGCCCCTATAATGTTCCTGAAGTGACAAAAGCATAGAGGTAGAAAACAAAGGAGTTAGTGGTTGCTGGGGGTAAGAAATGGGGTGGGAAGGTGGGGCGGGGCGGCTGTGGACATAAAAGTAGCCCAAAGGACCCTTGTGAGAGAAGTGTTCTCTGTCCTGACTGAGGTGCTCCCCGCACAGATCTACACAGATATTATCCCGCATAGAACTCAGTATATACACAGATGCACAAATGACTGGGTATAAAACTGGAAAACAATCTCAATAAGGTTGGTGTACTGTATCAATGTCAATTTCCTGTGTTATTGCACTATTGCACAATGTTACCAACGGGGGAAGCTGGGGGATAGGTCCCCTGAATCTCTCTGCATTATTTCTTACAGCTGTACATAAATCTACAATGATCACAAAATAAAAAAGCTTAAAATTCTACTTAGGTTTTAGGGTACCCTATGATTTTTGTTTAAAATGGAAGATTTACCTAGTTATTTGGTTTGGTTGATTTAAAAATCAGTTTGTGGGGCGCCTGAGTGGCTCAGTTGTGAAGCACCTGACTTCGGCTCAGGTCATGATCTCACAGTTTGGGAGTTCAAGTCCCACACTGGGTGAGCTCGAGCCCCAGTTTGGGTAAAACACGAGCTCTGCTTCTCTCTCCTCTCTCTCTCTGCCCCTTGTGGGATTCTCTCTCTCTGCCCACACTCTCTCACTTGTGACCCCCTCCAAATACAATACAATACTATGAAAGTTAGCTTGTTTTCCTTGGGCACTCATCATCAGGTGATGGCAATAGAAATCTGCTAAGTGGAAAAAGCACTTCAGTCTGGGTTTTTTAACTTTCTGCAGATAATTCACAAAATCTCAGCTGTCTGTCTTTGTGCCTGGTTAAATACACTTGTAAAAAGCAGTGTCGTTCATCCAGGCAAAACCTCAAAAAAAATTTTCCCTTTGAAACAAATCCAATCTCATTTATTTAAACTCCATTATAAGCAGAGTCTCTCACCCACCCAGTAAGGCCCCCAAAGCATTAAATGGTGATCATGTTCACAAAAACATCAATCATATATTTCCATATAAAACTATTAAGAATTTATGATACCAAAACTTGGATTATAAAGGTTTAATTCCTATTCTTTCTTCCTATACTGCAGAGATTCACCAATTTAAACAGTATGAAATTTATAAAATTCCCATTATTTAGGCCAAGTCAAAATTTTGGTGACTCAAATGTAATAAACAAACACTTCAAACTCCAATTTTTTTTTTAAGTAGGCTTCACTCCCAGCACAGAGCCCAACATGGGGCTTGAACTCACAACCCTGAGGTCAAGACCTGAGCTGAGATCAAGAGTTGGACGCTCAACTGACTGAGCTCCTAAACTCCAATATTTTTAAGAAATGAAGTTGTAATGATTAGTTTCTTTCTCTTCAAAAAAATTTACTGATATATTTCTTGAAGAAGTAACACATTCATATGTTCAAAAATTAAAAGCTTAAAGGATATATAATGAAAAGCCTCCCATCCATCCCCAAGTACTGTCTCAGGAGGCAACCAATGTTATCAATGTTATTGTTAAAAAAAATTTTTTTTATGTTTTATTTATTTCTGAGAGAGAGAGAGAGACAGTGTGAGCACGGGAGGGCAGAGAGAGAGGGAGACAGAGAGTCTGAAACAGGCTCCAGGCTCTGAGCTGGATGTCAACACAGAGCTCGATGCAGGAACCCACGAATCATGAGATCATGACCTGAGCCAAAGTCAGACGCTCAACTGACTGAGCCACCCAGGCGCCCCAATCAATGTTATTCTTGAACATTCTTCCAGAGATGGTCTAAGTCTATGAATATATTAGCAAGTATACATAGATCTCCCCCTTTTTAAAAATACAAATATAGTGTATTCTACACACTGTCCTGCATCTTGGGGCTCTTGTAAATTCACAGTACAGTTTGGAGATAAGGTCAGGCTGGTACTTAAGGCATTTCCTCATTGTTTTTAAATAGCTGCATAGTATTCCAATGTATGGGTGTAACAGAATTTCTTTATCCAGTTCCCTACTGATGTATACTTAGGTTGTTTTAATTTTTCATTTTCATTTAAAAAAAATTCTGTTTTTCTTTTTATTAGAGGCACCTGGGTGACTCAGTTGGGCAAGCCTCCAACTCTTGATTTTGGCTCAGGTCATGATCTCACAGGTTGTGATCAAGCCCCAAGTTGGGCTCTGCACTAACAAAGTGGAGCCTGCTTGGGATTCTCTCGTTCCCTCTCTCTCTGCCCTTTCCCCACTCATGCTCTCTCTCAAAATAAATAGACATTAAAAATGAACAAATAAATATATATATTTTTTAAATTTAGGGGCACCTGGATGGCTCAGTTCATTAAGCATCCAACTATTTTTTTAATGTAAATATTTATTTTGAGAGAGAGAACGTGTGTGCGCACGGGGGTGCGGGGGTACAGAGAGAGGGGGAGAGAGAATCCCAAGCAGGCTCTACACTGTGCCCAGAGCCCAACGTGGGCTCCATCCCGCGAACTGTGAGATCATGACCCAAGCCCAAACCAGGAGTGGACACAACTGAGCTATCCATTTGCCCTGAGCATCCAACTCTTGATCTCAGCTCAGGTCTTGGTCTCAGGATTGTGAGCTCAAGGCCTGTGTTGAGTTCTGTGCTGGATGTGAAGACTAATTTAAAACGAAAAAAAAAGGAAAAATGTTTGAGTACAGTTGACAGATAATGTTACATCAGTTGCAGGTGTACAACACAATGATGCAACTTTCCTATACACGGTGTTACATTCACCACATACAGCTACCATCTACTTAGGTTCTTTTTAATCTTCAATGATTACTAATGCTGTAATTAATAGCTTAGTATATATTTCACTTCTCTGTGTATGAATATATATTCTTACAAAATAACTTTTTAGTCAAAAGGTATGGGTATCTTTAATACTGACAGATACTGAAGCCTGTTCTTTAGAGAATACATTAAATTACACTCTAACCAATGATTTTTTTTTTAAGATTAAAAAAAAATTTTTTTTAACATTTATTTTTGAGAGACAGAGATATAGAGCATGAGCAGGGGAGGGCAGAGAAGGGGGAGACAGAGAATCCAAAGCAGGCTCCAGGCTCTGAGCTGTCAGTCCAGACCCCAATGCGGGGCTCCAACTCACGAATCAGGAGATCATGACCTGAGCTGAAGTTGGCCGCTTAACTGACTAAGCCACCCAGGCACCTAGGATTTTAAGTATTCTCTACACCCAACATGGGCTCAAAGTTACAACTCCGAGATCAAGAGTCCCATGCTCCACCAACGGAGTCAGCCAGCGATTTATAAGAGTGTTTATTTTGGGGCCCCTGGGTGGCTCAGTCGGTTAGGTGTCTGACTTCGGCTCAGGTCATGATCTCATGGTTCATGAGTTTGAGCCCCACATGGGGCTCTGTGCTGTCATTGTAGAGCCCACTTCGATCCTCTGTCTCCTTCTCTCTATGCTCCTGCCCCGCTCACACTCCCTCTCTCTCTGAAAAATAAACATTAAAAAAAAAGTTAAAAGTGCCCGTTTCCCCACACCTTTGACAACACTGTTCTAATGGTATCTCAGTGCAGTATTACATTGCATTCTCTTGCTATATATGAAGTAGGTTGAACATATTTCCATATTTTAAGAACCATCAGTATTTTCTATGAACCATTGGTTCATATTATTTCCTCTTTTTTCTATCAGATTATTGACAGATTGATCAGATTATTGGCTTTTACTCACAAATTTTATATATAGTAGGGAAATTAGGCTTTGCCAGCCTGATTTCTGTTTTTCCTTCTATGTTGGAGCATCTTTGCCCAATCTGGCATCTGGCATTCTCCTAGTCCCACCACTTGCTTTAATGCCTCATTTTTAGAAGAATGTGGAGTGTCTGAAATACCTTTTAGTAGGCATTTGTCTAAATGGGATAACTCACCTTGCTGTCCATCTTGCATAGTTACAATGAATGGCTGGCCGATGCTTCCAGGAGGGACTGCAGTCTGGATATTACCCAGGGGGACTCCATCAGTCACTATGGTGATGACCCTTTGGCCTCCACTCCCCACCACTTGCTGGATTGATGAGTCAACAGAATGTCCCTCTATGATTTCCTCTGCATTAGCTACAGATGACAAAAGCGAATTTGAAATTTCAGCTTTTTAAAATTTAAAAAATTTTTTTATTATTTTTTTATTTTATTTTTTACAAATAGTTTATTATCAAATTAGTTTCCACATAACACCCAGTGCTCATCCCCACAAGTGTCCTCCTCCATGCCCCTCCCCCCTCCCCCCCCACATCCATCAGTCCTCAGTTTTTGTCAGCATTCAAGAGTCTCTCATGGTTTGCCTCTCTCCCTTTCCCCCACCATTTCTCCCCTTCTTCTCCCCCTTGCTCCTCAGTTAAGTTCCTCCTAATCCTCCTATACGTGCAAACATATATTTGTCCTTCTCTGCCTGACTTATTTCGCTCAGCATAACACCCTCAAGGTCCATCCATGTTGCTACACATGGCCAGATTTCATTGTTTCTCATTGCCATGTAGTATTCCATGGTATAGATAAACCACATCTTCTTGATCCATTCGTCCGTTGATGGACACTTAGGCTCTTCCATGTTTTAGCTATTGTTGAGAGTGCTGCTATGAACTGAAATTTCAGCTTTTTAAAAAATAGGACTTTAACAATTTCAGCCTCCTTGAAATTGATAATAAATATCAGGGATGGGAAAACTTTAAAAAAGAAGTTCAATTCAACAGTTTCTAAAGCAAGCTCTTGTGAACAATGCTAAGTCAGAGGAGAAAAGAAAATAGTGAATGCTTTATAACGTATTTTCTAAAATGTCTTCATTGAGATGTTAATAGCTTTCACTAAGGATGGGCCCTATGCAGAAATGCATTTTCAAAATGCCAGTTTAAATACGCTTAAATTTTTTGTTTGTTTTGTAAGAAGTATTAAACCCCACCAGGCTAATGAGCATTGTGATTCTCCAACCGGGGTAAGATATGCTGAGTTTCCCCAGCGTAGCTGATCATAGAATTCTTTTTTCAGAAAGCATCTTGAAAGTCTAAATAAACCTATGGAGCTTAGAAAAATAATTATAAATTAGAGTATATCTATTTCTGTAAGGAAACGGAGGTATTTAATAGTGAATTAACAAAACAGTCAAAGCACTGAAGAAGTCTGATATAGACAAATGGTAGGTAGCTTCTCCTATCTGACAGATAAACAAGAATATCAATAGCAACTAACACCGACTACATACAGAGTAGCCAGGTACCTTTTTAAGAGCTTTATATATATTATGTTAAATCAAGGTATTCATGGGGCACCTGGTGGCTCAGTCAGTTAAGCATCCAACTTTGGCTCAGGTCATGATCTTAGTTTGTGGGTTCAAGCCTTGCATCAGGCTCTGTGCTGACAGTACAGAGCCTGCTTCAGAGCCTCTGTCTACCTCTCTCTGCAACTCCCCCACTCACACTCACAAGCTCTCTTTCTTTTAAAAATAAATGAAGGGGAAAAAAATAAAAATAAACGAAGGGGCACGTGGTTGGCTCAGTCGGTTGAGCGTCCGACTTTGGCTCAGGTCATGATCTCATAGTTTGTGGGTTTGAGCCCCGCGTCAGGCTCTGTGCTGACAGCTCAGAGCCTGGAGCCTGCTGCAGATTCTGTGTCTCCCTCTCTCTCTGCACTTCCCTGCTCATGCTCTATCTCGCTCTCTCAAAAATAAATAAATGTAAAAAAAATAATAAAAATAAATAAATGTTTAAAAAATGGCTAAGATGGTAAATTTAGGGATGCCTGGGTGGCTCAGTCAGTTGAACATCCGACTTTGGCTCAGATCCTGATCCCATGGTTCAAGAGATCGATCCCCATGTGGGGCTCTGTGCTGATGGCTCTATGCTGATGGTTCGGAGCCTGCTTTGGGTTGTCTGTCTTCCTGTCTCTCTGCCCCACCTGCTCTCTCTCTCAAAAATAATAAACATTTAAAAAATTAAAATATAAAAATAAAATAAAATTTAAGATATTCAGTTTGGTAATTAAAAGGTGAGGTGTGGGGGGGTTAGTGCCTGGCTGGCTCAAGAGCATGACTCTTGATCTTGGGGTGGTGAGTTTGAGCTGCACATTGGGTGCAGAAATTACTTAAATAAATAAGGCTTAGAAAAGATTTTCCGTTTGGTTGGTCAATATCCCTAGTAACTATTAGGGAAGAGAGTTCTCACCACTATGGAATTTCTCTATCTGAGTTAAAGGTAAACTTTGCACGAAGTGCAGTAAGGACTATCCACATGAGACACAGGTAGCTAAATGGAAATAGAGCACTGACATCTCTTAAAACAAAGAACAGTTAAATGTTATGGCTAAAAGAGCTTCGACAGATAATCTGATCCAACCATCCAACCTCAGCCAGACGTGAGGAGATCTGGAGAAGTTAAGTAATTTATTCAATCAGAAAGCAAATCAAGGGCACCTAGGTGGCTCAGGCGGTTAAGGAGCCGACTTTGACTTTGATTCATGGGTTCGAGAACTGGGTTGGGCTCTGTGCTAATAGCTCAGAGCCTAGAGCCTGCTTCGGATTCTGTGTGTGTGTCTCTCTCTCTCTACCCCTCCCCTACTCGAGCTCTGTCTCTCACAAATAAATAAACGTTAAAAAACTAAAACAAAAAGAAAAGCAAATAATTAACATATTGTTTTCCCTCTTCCATGATGCATGTTCATACGTGTCTGAACAGAGACCTTTATGACTGCTGCCGGTTGGAAAAATGGGGTTGGAGGAGTGTTCTCACACCCACGTGTCAATGGCAGGAAGAAGACAGAAAAACTCACTCCCATTACAGCGGAGCAGACCCCCAGAGGGCTACCGAGGTTCCCACACGACCGTTCGGCCTCGCCTAGAGCTCTGCCCCCAGCTTTATGAAGCTCTGTGCCTTTTCCCCATAGATTACTAGCTCCGGCTGCGTGACCTGAAACCTCTTTATTTTAAATATTAGAAGGGTACCATACAGCATATGTGGCTCAACTCCATGAGAAATGCCAAAATATCGGGGCATCTGGGTGGCTCAGTTGGTTAAGCATACGACACACGATCTCACGGTTTGTGAGTTCAAGTCCTGTCGTTGGACTCTGTGCTGCCACAAAGCTTCAGATTCTGTGTCTCCCTCTCTCTCTGCCCCTCCCCCACTCGTGCTCTGTGTCTCTCTCTCTCTTTCTCTCTCAAAAATAAACATTAAAAAAAATAAGAAATGCCAAAATAAGAGCTCCAGTGAAAATGAAAGGAAGCCACCCTTGAGTATGCAGGACATGACGAGAGAGGTAGCAGTCCTACGTATTTTGATGCTTTAATAAATACAACATATCTCAGCTGCTATTCTGAATCATTCTATGATAGCGTCAGTCAAAACAGAACATAGAGTATTTCCCAAATAATGTGTTAACAGAAGACTAAACATTTCAATCTGAAGCAACCAGAGTCAGGGCAAACAGACTCGGGACTGCAAAATACAAAGAAATAACTTGGACGTTCTCTAATATTATCCGGCCACCTGAATGTATCGCTTAGTCATCTTTCTTTCTGATGCTCAATGACTCTACATGCCTCTTTCCTAGATAGCTCTAATTAACAATAACTCTTTAATATTTCATGCAAATTAAATCTGCTGGAAATGTAAAACAAAAGAGAACTGGTGATTTAGGGTGTCTGGGCAGCTTAGTCAGTTAAGTGTCCAACTTGGTTTTGGCTCGGGTCATGATCTCACAGTTCGTGAGATTGAGGCCCTTGCTGGGCTCTGTGCTGACAGCTCAGAGCCTGCTTGGGATTCTCTTTCTCCCTCTCTCACTGCCCCTCCCCCGCTCTCCCTCAAAATAAATACAGTTAAAAAAAAGAAGCAATGGTGGTTCACCCAGCAGACGTCCCTTACCTACCTGTGGCCCTGTGGGGGTTGGAGAGGGGGGCCGATGCCGCAGCGAGAGCTGCAAGGGCGGCCAGCACTGCGGTGCTGGGATTGGACACATGTGCTGCAGAGGAGGGGTGGGGGTCACCTATTTTGGTAAAAAAGGCAAATGAGGTCTGGTGCAGAGAATAAATGGAGATGAACTAAAAACGGTTTTTCTCATCTGGGGCGCCTGGGTGGCTCAGCTGGGTAAGCATCCGACTTGGTTTCAGCTCAGGTCCTTGAACTCATAGTTTGTGGGTTTGAGCCCCGGCATCAGGCTCTGCACTGACTGTGTGGGGCCTGCTTGGGATTCTCCCTCTCCCTCTCTCTCTGCCCCTTTCCTGCTCACTCTCTCAGAATAAACATTAAAAAAAAAATGCCTTTATTAAATCAAAACCTCAGCTTTTCCTTCCTTTGCTCTCCAATACAAACTGATATAAACCAATGTTCATGGTATTAACACTCTTGCAAGGCTTGGAAAGTCTTTCCTTCAAAGTGGATTAAGGTAACATGCGTGGTACTGGGCCACTAGGTTCCCCACCCTGGCTCATCCTCTCGGCACTGCCAGTGCCAGGCGTCCGTAGCCAGCAGACCAAGAGTGGTGCCCGCTCCCCCAGCTGGTGGTACAGAGCGGCCCCGGGCAGTGGGCACACGGAGCAGACTCCACTACGCTATGCGCTGCGGGGGTAAGAGTCCTGCCCGGGCTTCACTGAACCACACTACCTCCATGCCTCCGCCAGACAGGTGAGAAGCGGAGGACTGGCCTCCAACTGTGAGATCGGTTACAAACGGGCCATTTCACTTACTGAATGGCAAACAGCAGTATGACCAATTTGTGCTAAAAAACAATTACTTACTTAGTTATTTCATGATGTACTTAAAAAAAAAAAACAACACTTTGTTCATAACCTTTTCTTCTTTTTTCTGTGCGCTATTCTTACAAGTAAGTTCCAGGAAGAAAGTGCATTAGATCTGGCAACTTCCATGCCTAACCTTATGAACCCAAACTATTCCAGAGGCACTTGGGCGGTTCAGTCAGTTAAGCATCCGACTTTTGACTGTGGCTCAGGTCATGATCAAGACACACATGGGGCTCTGTGCTGACATCAAGGAGTCTTCTTGTGATTCTCTCTCGTTCTGCTCCTCCCTGGCTCGTGTTTATGTTAATAAATACACATTTTATTTTATTTATTTATTTTATTTCTAGGAGAGAGAGACAGCGTGAGCAGGGGAGGGTCAGAGAGAGAGGGAGACACAGAATCTGAAGCAGCCTCCAGGTTCTGAACTGGCTGTCAGCACAGAGCCCGATGCGGGGCTCGAACCCACGAACTGTGAGATCATGACCTAAGTGAAAGTCGGACGCTTAACCAACTAAGCCACCCAGGCACCCCAATAAATCAACATTTTAAAAAAGTATTACTTGATAGTTTTGCATAAATCTTTTATAAAATAAATTGCATTTCACTATCTTTCATTATAATTTCAAAGATACTTTTGTGTCAGTTGTGAATTTATTGCTTCTCAGCTCTAAATCCACCCTTTTTTGCCTTACCTTGTCATACTTAAACTGGACCCTTATCAATATTTCTTGACAATTAGCATGAAATTAAGTTTTGTCCTTAGATGGAGTTTCTGCTCCCTAAATTGGCTATTCTGGTATTCTTTAGAGCTCTCCTCGCATCTAGTAGTCAATCCACTATTACTAAGAATTTTTTTTTAAATTATACATGTGTTTAGACATACTTACAAATTATATGTTATATATTATTTTAAAAATTATACAACTAGCCATGTAGTCTAGTCTCCTGACTGGGCTCTGATTGAAATACTTATCTTTTTGTTTTCTTTTATTTTTAAAAAATATTTATTTATTTTGAGAAAGAGAGTGGGGGAAGGGCAGAGAGGGAGAGAGAGAATCCCAAGCAGGCACACGCTGTCAGAGTGGGGCTCAATCTCATGAACCATGAGATCATGACCTGAGCCAAAATGCAAGAGTCAGATGCTCAACAGACTGAGCCACCCAGGTGACCCAGATAAACTTTTCCTCTTTTTTAAATGTACTTTTAACTTTCTTTAAGATTTTAAGTAATCTCTACACCCAATGTGGGGATCAAACTTACAACCCCAAGATCAAGAGTCACAGGCTCTACTGACTGAGCCAGCTAGGGGCCCCAGTACTTTTTTTTTTTTTTTTTTACAATTTTAAAAAGTGTTTTATTTATTTTTGCAAGAGTGCAAGAAGGGAGACAAGTATCTAAAGTGGGCTCTGTCCTGACAGTAGCAAGCCCGATGTGGGGCTCAAACTCACAAATCATGAGATCATGACCTAAGCCAAAGTCGGACACTCAACCGAATGACCCACCCAGGTGCCGCTTCAATGTACTCTTAATTTTTATGTTTTCTCACCATCTATGCTTAAAGATTCTCTCCAGCCTTTTGTTTATCAAAGTGCCAGTTATCTGTAAAATAAAGAAATTCCCACTTAACATTCCTTATAATAAATTCTTCCACAGAGCAAAGAATCCTTTTCTGATATGATTAATGTAGGTAAATTAACTGGTTTATAAATTTAAATTTCAGAAGATTTGCCTTTAAAAGGTGGATTACTTGTACAGTACTCCTAACTGCTATAGATTATCTTCTTTTTAAGTAGGCTCCGTGTCCAATGTGAAGCTTGAACCCACCACCCTGAGATCAAGACCTGAGCTGAGGTCAAGCATTGGACACTCAACTGACTGAGCCACCCAGGTGCCCCTAAACTATCTTCTTTTAAGTTTATTTTTTTAGTAGTCTCTGCATCCAGTATGGGGTGAAAACTCACAACCCTGAGATCAAGAGTTACATGCCCTACCGACTAAGCCACCTGGGCACCCCAGCTACAAATGATCTTACTCAAAGCTTTTGGATGATGACGGTGGCAGTGGGTAATTAGGGTGGAGACAGTATTGATAACCCTGTTTTATTTTAATCCTCTCATAAAACATTCAGGGAAGGAAACAGCCTGAGTGGAACACAGAGTGCCTGACCTCCAGAAAAGAATCTACGTCTATCCAATGATTTCATGTAGAGCAAGATCCAGCTATATTCTCTAGTGTTCCCACTAAATGAATGCTTTTCCCATCACCCAACTTACCATACCAAACACTGACATAAAAATTCACAGATGAGGGGGTGCCTGGGGGGCTCAGTCAGTTAAGTGTCCAACTTCGGCTCAGGTCATGATCTCATGGTTCATGGGTTCGAGCCCTGCGTTGGGCTCTGTGCTGACAGCTCGGAGCCTGGAGCCTGCTTCAGATTCTATATCTCCCTCTCTCTCTGACCCTCCCCTGCTCACTCTCTCTCAGAAATAAATAAAAAACATTAAAGAAATTCTAAAAAAAGTGATTCACAAATGAGGGGGTGCCTGGATGGCTCAATGGTTTAAGCATCTGGCTTTGGCTCAGGTCATGATCTCATGGTCTGTGAGTTCGAGCCTCGTGTCAGGCTCTGTACTGACAGCTCAGAGCCTACAGCCTGCTTCAGATCCTGTCTCCCTCCCTCTGTTCCTCCCCCGCTCACACTCTCTCTCTGTCTCAAAAATAAACATTAAAAAAAAAAAACCTCACAAATGAAACAAGGAACGATTTTTAGATATATATATAGTAAAACCAGAATTGTAAGTTGTTCTGTGAGTGTCCCACAAGACCAGCAAACATTTCTTTTTTTTTTTTTTTTTTTTTATTTCTAGGAAAGAGAGACAGAGACAGCGTGAGCAGGGGAGGGTCAGAGAGAGAGGGAGACACAGACTCTGAAACAGGCTCCAGGCTCTGAGCTGGCAGTCAGCACAGAGCCCGACGCTGGGATCGAACCCACGAACCGCGAGATCATGACCTAAGTGAAAGTCAGACGCTTAACCGACTAAGCCACCCAGGCGCCCCATGACCAGCAAACATTTCTAATAAATTTTCACTTGGTAAACAAGTGATGTCTTGCAATAGGAGCAGTATGTGACACCAAATGTCACATGATCACAACTGAGCCAATGGGTCTCCTCTCTCCCTCTCTCTCTTTCTCTCCGTTGCTTGCTCGCTCGCTGCGGGATTGTGGGTGATTATCTCCCATGCTCAGATGCTTGGTCTTAGAGGCGGTATTTGGCAGAAACCAGTGATGTTTCAGAACATTGGAAGGTGCCCACAACTGGCACTAGTGTGGACAGTCCTTTGCTCTTCCCTGCAAGAGTGAGCTTGGGAAGGCTTTGCTGCATTCTAGGTCAGAATGCCTGCAGACATAGACCCTTTCCTCTGCTGCCTTATTGCCAGTTACATTAAATACAGTAACAAGAGTTTATGAATACTGTACTATAGTCAACACTGTAGATGTATACAATGGCCCCCATGCAGTAAAAGATCCCATTGAGCCAATGGAAGGCAGTGATTCCATTAGTGATAATGAAAGTCGTCCTACACATTAACCCTCTTCTCTCTTGTCTCCCTCACACCAGCCATGATGATTTTCAAAGGGAAGCACAGGTTAACGTGTTTATTTTTCTTTATATTTTGTATTTTCTTTATTAAATTGTATTACAGTAATATAATCATTTTTATATGAATATTTTGGGGTTGTAGAATGAATTATCTGAGTTTCCAGTATTTTATTTTTTTATGTTTATTTTTGAGAGACAGAAACAGAGAGAGAGAGAGAGCATAAATAGGGGAGAGGCAGAGAGAGAGGGAGACACAGCATCCAAAGCAGCCTCTGGGCTCTGAGCTGTCAACACAGAGCATGACATGGGGCTCAAACCCATAAACCACGAGGTCATGACCTGAACTGAAGTCAGACACTTAACCAACTGAGCCACTCAGATGCTCCTCCAGTATTTCTTATGGGGAAATTCTCTTTGATATACAAATGTTTTGGATTATGAGCATGTTTCCAGAATTAATTATGCTCCCAAACCAAGGTTTTACTATATATATATCTCTCTCTATATATACATATAGATATATATAGTAAATACTATATATGTTTATATAAATACTATATACATATATATACTATCCTCGAGGAGGGTAGAATATATATGACAATAGTCACTAGCAATCCAAAAACAGAGTTATCATTTTATGACAGTTAACACACACACACACATACACACACATACACACACACAGCTGTTATAATTAAAGTTCAAGTAGGCCAAATCTCACATAGGTCACTCAGCTAAAGTAGGAGAGCTGGGTAAAACTGCTTCTTGAGAAAGCATTATATACTTTTCAGTACATGATGATACCAGGCTAAGGGTATTCTCCCTTTGATTAATAACTCACCCAACTCTACTCAACAGCAAAATGAAGAAAGAACATTTGTGAAAAATTGGGTTTAGTATTCTGACATGTATAGTTGAAACTGAAAAGAGATACTAGTTATCTCTTTAGACTTATCCCAGTGAATTCTAGTAAAACAAGGTCCTTTACTGTTAAACAACATTGTGGGGCACCTGGGTGGCGCAGTAGGTTAAGTGTCCAACATCAGCTCAGGTCATCATCTCACGGTTTGTGAGTTTGAGCCCCGCGTCAGGCTCTGTGCTGACAGCTCAGAGCCTGGAGCCTATTTTGGATTCTATGTCTCCGTCTCTCTCTGACCCTCCACTGTTCACGCTGCCTCTCTCTCTCTCAGAAATAAATAAAACATTAAAAATTTTTTTTAAATAAAAAAAATTAAAAACAAAAAACAATATTGCTTCTTTCTCCTCAATATAAGACCCAACATCAAAGAATGTAAAATCTGCATGGATGCTGTTGCTTTCAAACGAAATGACATTATCAATGAGTACTCTCGTTACCAGTTCAGAATGTGGCTTAGACAAACTTTTCATTTGGGGGAGTGTGCTGTGCTAAGCTAGGCAATTTCAATGAGCTGGTAAAAACCAGATCCATAAAAACTAAATAACTTGCCCAGGTCACACAGGTAGTAAATGTCAGAGCTCAGATTAGAATGCAATTCATTAGATTCCAAAGACTGTACTCCTTATGCACCAATACAAAGTTATTTATATTTGGCTTTGGAGTGCATCTTATGATCCTACAGAAATAGGAAATACATCTCCATAACTCTGTTTTGCCCTGATTAATGTTTAATTTAGTCTATCTGCCTTTTTGAACCACTGCAGTTTGATGGTAGCCCTAATAATCAGTGTATCTTTGGTCACAAATGGAGAAATGAAAGCAAGCTTTATAATCTGAATTTTATTATCAAAAATATCCATCAAAATGATAATCTAGGATCCCTGAAGTTAAGTGTGTGTGTGTGTGTGTATGCATGTGTGTTAGTCCTTCCCTTTAATTCTTAAAAATATTACTGGATGTTGGGGCGCCTGGGTGGCTCAGTCGGTTGAGCATCTGACTTTGGCTCAGGTTATGATCTATCAGTTCATCAGTCCGAGCCTCGCGTCGGGCTCTGTGCTGACAGCTCAGAGCCTGGAGCCTGTTTCCAATTCTGTGTCTCCCTCTCTCTCTGTCCCTCCCCTGCTCATGCTCTGTTTCTGTCTCAATAATAAACATAAAAAAATATATTTCTGGATGAAAAAAGTTTCACTGAATGATGGGAAACAAGAAGCCACCCACCATTCAGGAAAAGAAAATCCTTTAACCCGTTGAGTAATACAACCTGAATTTGTCTTCTAACCCTTCTCTCTTTCATCTGCACTGATTATCCCCCCCGAAGGAGAGAGCTAGGTAGAACTGCTTCATGCGTAAGATATCCCTGGAGAGCACAGCTCCATTATGTGATGGTTTAGCAATCTCAATTTGTGGTCGGCAACATACAGAAGAAACAGTAGATTTGCCAAAAGCAACCTGACAAACACGATATAGGCCCACGGGAACCAAGGCTAAGGAGTTCTATTCTTTTTTTTTTTTTTTTTTTTTAAATGTTTTATTTATTTCTAGGAGAGAGAGAGAGAGAGATACAGCGTGAGCAGGGGAGGGTCAGAGGGTCAGAGAGAGAGGGAGTCACAGACTGAAACAGGCTCCAGGCTCTGAGCTGACCGTCAGCACAGAGCCCAACGCGGGGCTCAAACCCACGAACCGCAAGATCATGACCCAAGCGAAAGTCGGACTCCTAACCGACTAAGCCACCCAGGCGCCCCTAAGGAGTTCTATTCTAAATATCTTCAACTTTGCTTATCATTTAAGATCAGGGTCTGAAGAATTTCAATAATTAGATTACCAACTCTAGTTCCTTTCACATATTTGTGAACAAATTACTAGCTTCTAAAAGATTTGAGATTATAAAGGCATTTGTTCTAAACACTGCGGCCTTAACCACAACAAATCCAAAAAGTTGTGAATGTTCTGATTACATGTATCCGTATATTTAAGCTAAACCTTTTGAATCATCTAGCTGAAAGCAAAGCACAGTGATTTTAAATGATAGTCGATGGCTCACAAAATGAAGATCACTACTGCCCCCTTGAGGGCATAACAATAAACTTTCATTGAGAAGTTACATTTTCATTTAATACTACCTATTACTCAAGTCCTGCTATAAAATGGAAAATATAATCTCAAAGTCTCACAACCACCTCATAAAGTACCTATTATTATACCCAGTTTGGTAGATAAGTAAAGAAGGCTTCGAGAAGAGTTTTCACAAGGTCAAGCATGTAGTCAATTAATAAATCAGTATTTGAATGCAGTTCTGAATGTAAAATTCTATGAATATTGTGTATATGCTGTTTCCTTTTGCCACATTACCTTTCAATAATAATACTTCATTCACGATCTTCCTTTAATATTATACAAACTTAACTAAGAACACAATGTCTTATTTAAAAAAAATTTTTTTTAATGTTTATTTTTGATAGAGAGAGACAGAGCACAACCAAGGGAGGGACAGGCAGAGAGGGAGACACAGAACTGGAAGCAGCTCCAGGCTCTGAGCTGTCAGCACAGGGCCCGATGCAGGGCTCAAACCCACGAACCATGAGATCATGACCTGAGCCGAAGTTGGATACTTTACTGACTGAGCCACCCAGGCGACCCTATCTGTCATATTTTAGACTATGAATACTTAACTGTTTTCCTTAGTGGTACCATACTGAAATGCCCTTATATTTTCATTTTGTGGTCACATATAACCCTTTCACAGATTAATCTGTAAAATATTTTACTTTTAATACATGAAGCACTCATGTATAATCCCTGTGTACAATCTCCCCCTTCCCTGGAAATAAAAAGTGCATTAGCTTTAAAATGTATTATAAACCGGGGCGCCTGGGTGGTTCAGTCGGTTAAGTGTTCAACTTTGGCTCAGGTCACGATCTCACAGCTTGTGGGTTTAAGCCCCGTGTCGGGCTCTGTGCTGACAGCTCAGAGCCTGAAGCCTGCTTCGGATTCTGTGTCTCCTTCTCTCCCTCCCCCTCCCCTACTTGTGCTCTGCCTCTGTCTCTCAAAAATAAATAAATGTAAAAAAAATTTTTAATAAAAAAATGTATTCTAAACCTATCTGTCAAATATTTTAACAAAGGACAGGATATCCATTCATCTCATAGAAAAAACTGGGGTTTTGTTCATTTCAAGTCTAAAATAAATGCCATGTTATCAAGGTGTTACCTGTGGTTGTTTTGGTGCTGGCTGAAGAAACAAGGCTGGCAAGGCTGACGACCTCTGCGGGTGTGAAGATGAACGGGGTAGCCACAGTCCCGGAGGGGGCTCTCTCGGGATTAGCATTCACCTGATTCTGCATCGCTTCCTACAAAACAAGTCAGAACAGTTCACAGCCCCAGCCCATTGGCCGTGGTTACATAGTGACGGAGCAGTGCCTATTGAGCAGAACTCGCTGTGGCACGCCACGTCCCGGGCAGCTCGCTCGGGGCTCTCATTACGATCACCGGTCTTGTTTTGTTTTTCCAGACCAGGGCAACAAAGGTGTTCAGATGTTTTCCCAAGTTTATTTCTAATTTAAAGAAAAAAAAGCATTATTGTTTGCAAAAAAGTGTATTCTTTGTAAAAACTTCTAAACAATTCTCTTAACCCGTCTGGATCTTGTTTTTTATTTGGAAAATGAGGATAGTGGCCTAAAAAGTAATTTCCAGCACTAATACTCTTTGATCAATGAATTATGTACAAGTCAATGCGCTAGCAGCAGATCCCTACGGTGAATCTACGGAGAAGAATATTCTCCAGAGTTTTGTCCAACTACTTGTTCCACTTGGCCAATGAAGAAATTCCTAAGAGAATTGGTAACAAGCAGATAAACGAGTGCCAGATTTTCAAGTCTAGTTCCATATGCTGCACTTTGCTTCCAGGGATATCTGTACCATTTAGGTGTAAAGGTGCTCATCTTTTATTTTATTTTCTAACTTTCAGAAGCAGTTTTCTACAAACATGATAATTGCTTCGAAAGTCCAGTTTGGAAAGAGCTCTAAGTAAGAAACTGAAGCTGAAGAGGACTACCAGTCAGTCTATAGGGAACCATCTGTCAGGGAAAAAAAAAAACCCTGAAAACGCGACAGAAATGGCTACCTATTTTTTACATATAATTATCCCTTTGACTCCGAGCTTCAGTTGAAACAGATTACCCATTCTCTGGTTACTGTCAAATTCCTTCTCGAGTCTGCCTCTTCTTCTACACTCCACTATGATTTCCTTAATTCAAGCCCCCACTGGCCTGTGCCTGGCTTAATGAAAGTCATATTAAAGTTTTGCTTCTCCCAGGTCAGTGAACTACACTCCAAACAATCATCTTAAAAAAACAAAACAAAACAAAACAAAAAAAAACTTCACAGGGGCACCTGGGTGGCTCAGTTGGTTGAGTATCTGACTCTTGATTTCCACCTAGGTCATGATCTCACACTGTGAATTCAAGCCTCACATCAGGCTCCGCACTGTCTGTGTGGAGCCTGCTTGGGATTCTCTCTCTCCCTCTGTCTGCCCCTCATCTGTTCTTTCTCTCAAAATAAATAAATTAACTTTAAAAAATTCAGTTACAAAAAATAAGATAAAATAATTTTTAATTAAAAAATTTTTTAAAATGGGGGTGCCTGCCTGGCTCACTTGGTAGAGCATGTGACTCTTAATCTCAGAGTCCTAAATTCAAGCCCCATGTTGGGAGTAAAGTTCACTTAAAAAAAAAACAACTCAATCTTCTATTTAAAAGCTTCTATTGCATTCCCATTACCCACAAAATAGTTTAAACTCCTTTGCAACACTTTACAACACTCCTACATTCAAAAGCTAGTCTAAACTCCTCTGCATGTAAACTGTATGTAACACCCCTACATTCAAAACCCAGCCAGGGGCACCTGGGTGGCTCAGTCGGTTAAGCATCCAACTTCAGCTCAGGTCACAATCTCACAGTTTGTGGGTTCAAGCCCCATGTCGGGCTCTGTGCTGACAGACAGCTCAGAGCCTGGAGCCTGTTTCAGATTTTGTGTCTCCCTCTCTCTCTGATCCTCCCCAGCTCATGCTGTCTCTCTCTCTCTCTCAGAAATAAATAAAACATTAAAACAAAACAAGAAAACAAAACCCAGCCTAACCCTTAAGCTTCAGCTCAACTCCTAAACTCCATTCCCCTTGCTCAATCTTTAGTCACAAAACTTATACTTTCTTGAACATTCCATACTCTTTCATACCTCTATGTAATTGATACACTCTTTTTCTAGTCTAGAATATAGTTCTCTTCTTTGCCTACTTCTTCAAAACTCAGTTCAGGTTCTACACGTACTTTCTTTTTCTTTTAGTAATCTCTGTACCCAATGTGGAGATTGAACTCATGACCCCAAGATCAAGAGCGACACGCTCTTCTGACTGAATCAGCCAGGCGCCCCTCTATATACACTTTAATCTTTGCATTAAGCATCATTCATACTCCCTCTTCTGTGGTCCTGCAATGCTCGATAAATATGGATTTATCAATGTAATATTATAATGCTTGATTCCTGGGGCGCCTGGGTGGCTTAGTCAGTTAAGCGTCCGACTTTCACTTAGGTCATGATCTCGGGGTTCGTGGGTTCGGGCCCCGCGTCGGGCTCTGTGCTGACTGCCAGCTCAGAGCCTGGAGCCTGTTTCAGTCTGTGACTCCCTCTCTCTCTGACCTTCCCCTGCTCACGCTGTCTCTCTCTCTCTCTCTCCTAGAAATAAATAAAATAAAATAAATAAATAAATAAATAAATAATGCTTGATTCCTGTCCTTATCTTCATCACACCATAAACACTCCAAGGGCAGGCATGTCTTATTAACCTTTGTTCCTTCATCCTGTTATTCCCTGATATACAAGTGCCAGATTAAGAAATTCAAGGGTAAAATCCTCACAGCTACTTTTTAATTCTGAGATGGCTTTCTTAGGAAGCAATATGCATTAGAGCTATGTACTGCCTCATACTGCCTGATATATATTCAGAAAACAATATACTAAAAGAGGCTTTTAGTATTGTCCCAAGTCAAGCTCAATTAGAAAGGGAAATTTTCATGGAGAAAAAACACTCTAAAACCAAAGAAACCTTGTTTTTGTACTAGCCACAACACTGCCTTTCAATCACCGTGACTGATTTAGGGCTATCAAGAATGCTGCTTTTTTTAAGATACCAATGCAGGGCACCTGGGGGGCTCAGCTGGTTAAGTGTCTGACTTCAGCTCAGGTCATGATCTCAGGGTTTGTGAATTTGAGTCCCACACTGGGCTCTGCACTGATGGTGTGCAGCCTGCTTGGAATTCTCTCTCTGTCATTCTCTCTCTGACCCTCCCCTGCTCATGCTTTCTCTGTCTCTCAAAATAAATTAATAGATTTAAAAAATAAAGTCTGATGCTCAAAGAACTGAGCTACTCAGGTGCCCCTAAATCATAGACTTTTGGGGTGCCTGGGTGGCTCAGTCGGTTAAGAGTCCAACTTCGGCTTAGGTCCTAATTTCACATTTTTTGAATTGAGCCCCATGTTGGGCTCTGTGCTGACAGCTGAGAGCCTAGATCCTGCTTCAGATTCTGTGTCTTCCCCCACTCTCTGCACCTTCCCACCTCATGTTCTCTCTCTCTCAAAAATAAATAAACATTAAAAAAAAATACTGGGGTGCCTAGGTGGCTTAGTCGGTTAAGTGTCTGACTTTAGCTAAGGTAATGATCTTACAGTTCGTGAGTTTGAGCCCCATGTTGGGCTCTATACCGAGAGCTCAGAGCCTGGAGCCTGCTTCCGATTCTGTGTCTCCCCCTCTCTCTGCCCCTCCCCTGCTCATGCTCTGTCTCTCTCTCTTAAAAATAAATAAACATTAAAAAAAATTTTAAATAAATAAACGTTAAAAAAAATACTAATGACAATGAGTCATAAGGTTGAGCCATATTAGAAGTACTACCTTGATAAGATATAGAAAATATAAGAAAATTCAATTTTGATTTAGCTCCTACAAAAATCCTTAACTTCAGTTAAACTATACTCTAAGGGCATAAAAAGAACCAGACCTGAAGGATGACCAGAATCTCAGCATTCTTTTTCTCCAGCGCTATGTCAAAGGCAGATTTATCAAACTTGCTGAAAGCATGCACATCAGCTCCATACTTGATAAGCAGCTCCACAACGTCCCGATGGTGGTGCTCTGTGGCCCAATGTAAAGCCGTCATCTTCAGCATGTCCTTGGCATTCACATCTGCACCATTCTGTCACACGATAGTAATTTTTTCGAACAGACACTGGTTATAGTAGCACAGGTGCAAGATCCCAACACCCAAATAAAGAGGATTTCCATGGAGATTACACATATTCAAATTTCGATCACGTTTAAGACATATCAAAGGGAGAAACATTCTTCAAATTCTCCTGAATGATGGCAGACATAATGTCTTCAATGAGTAGGTTTTCTAAGGACAACTGGGAAATTATAACACATGGGAAAAGAAGGAGAAAAGAACAGATTTTTGTCGCATTTATTAACAGAGAGCTGAGCACCTAGAAAAACAGGCCTAAGTACAGAGAACACCTGCAGAAGGGAATGAAGAAAAATCAGTAAAGTCTGCTTAGCCTGTAAAAGATTAGAAAACCAAGTCCTCAAAGCCATGATGACTCTTGAAAGAGGTACAAGTCTCTGCTATGAACTGTCCTAAACTTAATCTTCCCCAGCCTAGTTTCCTAGCGCCCGTGTAAGTTAAGAAGACAGGGAGGTGGATGTCTTTCTCACAGTACAGATCCACCACTATTACCCTAACAAGCAGCTCCACGATGTGTGCGTGTCCGTCAGCTGCAGCCATGTGCAGGGGGGTCCTGTCCACTTTGGTCCGGGCATCCCTGCTAACGCCTGCTCGAAGGAGCACTTCTGCTGTGGAATAATGACCATACTGGGCTGCAAGGTGGAGGGGTGATGTTCCAAGCTGTGGGAAAATAATACTCATTGAATATCAACTGTGTGCAGAGTCCTAAGTCACTGAGAGACACAAATGAACAAGAGGTACAGTCTATGGTTCCTGTGCTTGGAGACAGAGTCTGGTTGGGCAAGAGGAGTAAAGAATATTAATTAAGAACTTAATCTACTAACAGGCAAGTAAATATACCACCAATTAAATAAGTGCTAATAGATTTAAGTCGGGTGGATTTGTCAGACAAGACTCTCTAAAGGACATGATGCTAAGCAAGGCTTAGAAGAAGGTAAAAAAATGGATAAACAGGAACATTCTGCATTGGGGTAAAGGTAAGGGATAGGCAAGTTCAAAATAATTCTTAGGAAAAGGGCAGAGACTAGAAAGTTACTGAGAAATTTGGGGTAAACTTTTAAGTGGTTGGAATAGAAGCCTGTTACCACAGTAACAACAAAGCAAAAAGATTGATGAGATGAAGAGGCAATACGATTTTAGCCATGGCATGTCAACAGCAATAAGCAGTCCATCTCATCTCAAAGTAAACCTTTCACGACTTCTCTATCTTTGGCCACTTTGGCCAGAAATCTATTCCTTTCTTTGTGTTAGGTTCTTTAAGTTCTTTATTCTTTGTTTCTCTTATATATTCGGCTTCTCTGCCTGACTGGATTTAATTCACATTGCTCTTTTCAGCTCTTATTTATAGAAATGCTAATCTCATAGGTTTCCTTTTCTTCCTTTTTGTGAGGTGCTAAGAACCTGCTGACCTCTAAAGCTATGAATTAATCACCCCAGGATAGAGGATGTTGGCCCATCAAATTGTTCAAATTAGGCAATGCTGGGGCGCCTGGCTGGCTCAGCTGGTAGACCACGTGACTCTTGATCTCGGGGTTGTGAGTTTGAGCCCCATGTTATGTGCAGAGATTACATTAAAATTTTTAAAAAATTGGGGCGCCTGGGTGGCCTAGTCAGTTGGGTGTCCGACTTCGGCTCAGATGGTGGGTTCAAGCCCCACGTCGGGCTCTGCACTGACAGCTAGCTCAGAGCCTGGAGCCTGCTTCAGATTCTGTGTCTCCCTCTCTCTCTGACCCTCCCCTGCTCACGCTGTCTCTCTGTCTCTTAGAAATAAATAAAAAACATTAAAATTTTTTTTACATTAAATTAGATACTGCTTACAAAATCCATGATTGTTTAGCAAGCCCACATTATAACCTGGACCTGGATCTTCTGAAACTGCTCTTCAAGCGGCTGCTTAGGCTCATGAAATCAGCACCTTCCTCTTAATGTATTTTAAGTGGTAAAAAGGAAACAAAACACCTAGACTCTTCCTTACTAACCAGGATACTTTAGAGGAAAAAAACCAAGTAGTTTATTAGTTTAGAAATGCACTCTTATTATGCTGATTTTGTTTAATTTCTAGCTAATTACAGGAGCCTATAACCTAAGTACACTCCAGGGAGAATTAAACCTTCAGAAAATACTCTAAAAAGCATTATGGAAAAGCACAAATATATAATACCTTACAGTGACCACCTATATACATCCACAGGAGACTCTTTCAATTTGGAAAACTAAAAGAAAACTACATACTTAGATAAAACAAAGAAAACAAAACACTTGTAGGGAGAATAAGGCAGAAAGAGAAAGAAGAAAAATCAACACAGTTATGTTCAGCCTTTAAGAAAAAGGTTGGGGCGGGGGTGCCTGGCTAGCTCAGTCCGTAGAGGGTGCAATTTTTGATCTTGGGGTTATGAGTTTGAGCTCTACGTTGGGCATAGAGATTACTTAAAAATAAAATCTTTGGCACCTGGATGGCTCGGTCGGTTAAGCGTCCAACTCTTGATTTTGGCTCAGGTCAGGATCTCACAGTTCATGGGTTCAAGGCCTGCATGGGGCTCTGCACTGACAGAGTGAAGCCTGCTTGGGATTCTCTTCCCCTCTCTTTCTCTGCCCCTCCCCTGCTTGCATGCTCAATCTCTCTCTCAAAATAAATAAATAAACTTTAAAAAAATTTTTTAAAAATAAAATGTTGGGAGGATGGAGAAAAAAGAAAGAAACTGGCAACCTCACACATCAGGAATAATTAAAAGAGCTTACCCAGTCTGTGGTGAATGGGGCGCCATTTGCCATCAAAGTTCTCACTTCATCATCTTGGCCTTTTCTTGCTGCTTCTAGTAACCTCTTCCCCAAGTCCACCAAAGACATCTTTATGCATAGGAACAGAAGTTTTCAGGAAGCTATAACTCAAACACAAGGAAAGCTGCCTATAAGATGTTTTTAGAAGACCTCTTGTACTTAAATATATGTAAGACAGTTCTCAAGCTGACTATGCAGTATGGCACTTCCCTCCCACCTCATCTAACACAATCAGATATTTGGAAAAGTGTAGGCCCTAAACAACAGTTCCCTAATGTTCAATAGTCAGAAAAATACTTTGGAAATCCGTGCAACACATCACCACCTCTCTAGCTTAAGAAATCAATAAAACAGTATTTCATCCCTTTGAAACAACTGTGGGGAGAAACATATGTCAGGGGCACCTCGGTGGCTCAGCTGGGTAAGCATCTGACTCTTGATCCTGGCTCAGGTCATGATCTCACGATTTTTGAGATCGAGCCCCATGTTGGGCTCTGTGCTGACAGTGCAGAGCCTGCTTGGGATTCTTTCTTTCCCTCTCTCTCTGCCTCTGCCCCGTTCAAGTGAACATACACACTCTCTCTCAAAATAAATAAACTTTAAAAAATGTCATGTCACACCAAAGAATGATGAACAGACAAACCAAGGATATTGAGACTCAGTTATACGGCAGAAACCTTTCCAAATATGAACAAAGTAAGCCTGCCATTTCAAGGAGAAATGTTCACTGCCAATTATTAAGTATAATTAGAGCTTTCGAGCAAAATTAGAATTTTGGGAAACAAATCCACCACCATGAGTTAACAGCTTACTATAAACTTTTCTGATGAAATTAGCGATGATACGAATGTGATTTTTTAATACTGTAAAATAAAATGCATCAACGTTTGGATGATCTACATAATTTGCAGAAATAATATTTTTCAAATAACCGATGCATGTTATAAAATCATGTACAGGTAAAAACAATAATTTAAAGTGAAAGAACAATTGATTTTAAGGTAATAGAGTATAATAATTTCATTGATATAGTTTCAGATTTCTCATTGCAACTAACTTTTAAGAAGTTGTCACTTTGTCCAGTTTTTGTGTAGCACCAAAGAAGAACACCCACAATTACCTGAAATAGCTATTAAAATACTCCTTTTTCCAAGAACCTATTGCAACAGATTAAATGCAATAGATATGCAGCTGTTTTCTTTTCTTTTCTTTTTTTTAAGTGTTTATTCACTTTTGAGAGACAGATAGTGCAAGTGAGGGAGGAGAAGACAGAGGGAGACACCGAATTGGAAGCAGGCTCCAGGCTCTGTGCTGTAAGGCAGGCTTGAACCCACCAACAGTGAGATCATGACCTAAGACAAAGTCGGACGCTCAACCAACAGTACCACCCTGATGCCCCTAATGCAGCTGTTTTCTATTAAGCCAGAGGTTAGAGAGATTTGCAAAAACATAAAACAATGCCATTCTTCTCATTATTTCACTTGGAAGACATTTTTTTTTATAAAAAAATGTGTTATTTACCTTAACACGTATAGGATTTACTATTGTATTTTAATTAATGAACATTTTAAAATTAATTTCCAGGAGCACCTGAGTGGCTCAGTCAGTTAAGCATCTGACTCTTGATTTCAGCTCAGGTCATGATCTGACTGTCCTGAGATCAAGATCAGGCTCCACACTGGGCATGGAGGCTGCTTAAGGGTTTCTCTCCCCCTCTCCCTCTGCCCCTCCCCAACACGCATGCATACATGCACTGTCTCACAAAAAAATAAAAGAATAAAATGCATCAGGAAATATAATTTCAAACAAGTACCCGTCATATTTTCAAATAAATAAACACAAATTAATTTCAAAAATAATACCAATAGATATAACACAGGAGTGTCCTCAATAATTTTTAAGACTATAAATGAGTCCTGAAACCAGAAAATCTGAGAGTCACTGGCTTAGGCAAGTCATTCAGCCACGATGTGATTTGATCTTCCAGTCTATATCATAGAGCACTATCCTCAAACACGGATGTCCAGGAGGCCACCTGGGAGTTTGCACAGAATGAGTATAGCCCAGGCTGTGGTCCAGACCCTTTAAATGAGTATGTTCACAAGGAGAGGATGGCCTTTAATAGTGTGAACTTCTGTAACCTAAATGTCAGTTTTTACAACTTAAGAAAATGCAACAGAAAAAAAATGATAAAACCTTATTATAGAAAAACAACACTTTGTATTTCTCCATAATTACCTTCCTTTTAAAATATCAAAATTGTGGAAACCAATGTGACAATAAACTATTTGTAAAAAAAAAAAAACAAAAAAAAAAATAAAACATCAAAATTGCCTTTCAGGGGCGCCCGGGTGGCTTAGTCGGTTAAGCGTCCGACTTTCGCTTAGGTCATGATCTCGCGGTTTGTGGGTTCAAGCCCCGCGTCGGGCTCTGTGCTGACTGCCAGCTCAGAGCCTGGAGCCTGTTTCAGTCTGTGACTCCCTCTCTCTCTGACCCTCCCCTGCTCACGTTGTCTCTCTCTCTCTCCTAGAAATTAAAAAAAAAAAAAAAAAAAACTTAAAAAAAATTGCCTTTCAGTTTAATTACCTTATTAGTAATACTTAAGAATATTTTTTAGGTGGTTCATCAGTCATAATGACTCCCTCACATTTTCTCAAATTACACTACACACATATATATGATATATATACATAACACGTATGTATATATACATCTATATACACATGGTATATATAATATATGGTGGATGTATATATAGATACATATAGATACACATGGTGTATCACCAAGTCTTAAACACTTCCATAACTGGTCATAAAGGGAAATGAATGCTGGCAAAAAGCAGAAGTATCCTTTTTTTTCTTCTTTTAAGTTTATTAATTTATTTTGAGAGAGAGAGAGAGAGAGAGAACGCAAGTTTGGGGGGACAGGGAGAGAGAGAATCCCAAGTAGGCTCCACACAGTCAGCATGTAACTTGATGTGAGCTTGAACTCAGGAATCATCCCAGAAGTATCATAATAGTGAAATTTCATCTGTTCTATACCACAAAAAAATACTGTTGAAGGTTGAGATATTTGCCTAAAGAGAAATCTGGTTTGCTTTACATTCCAGGGAAGCTGACTCTTTTAAAAAACAAGATCCTTTATTTAAATAAGCTGAGTTTATCCCACTGAAACTGTCGTCTTCAGCACCTGAACTCTTCCAAAGTATCTTTTTTTTTTTTCCTAGAAGAGAGAGAGAGACAGCGTGAGCAGGGGAGGGTCAGAGAGAGAGGGAGTCACAGATTCTGAAATAGGCTCCAGGCTCTGAGCTGGCAGTCAGCACAGAGCCCGACGCGGGGCTCGAACCCACAAACCGCGAGATCATGACCTAAGCGAAAGTCGGACGCTTAACCGACTAAGCCACCCAGGCGCCCCAAGTATTTCTGAAGTCAATTTTTTTTCACCACAGTCTGCCTTCATATACACATGGATTGTATCGCTTTTCTTTAATCACATTTGTGAGCCCATGTATCAGTACCACTAAATGGCAACTGACTCAGATTTGTCATCCCATTCTTTTTTTGTTGTTTCTTTATTTATTTTGAGAGAGAGAGAGAACTTCAAGGAGGCTCTGCACTATCAGGGCTGAGTCCCAAGTGGGGGTCGAATGGGGCTCAAACTCACAAGTCATGAGACCATGACTTGAGCCAAAATGAAGAGTTTGATGCTTAACTGACTGAGCCATGCAGGAACCCCTGTCATCCTATTCTTTAAACAGGCCATGAAAAGCCTTATTTCTTACTATACAAAGATATAGTTAAACTTTGGAATTAGAATGTAAGTAGGGAGTTAATTCATCACCTGATTAAAAAAAAAATCTCCTAGAAATGGGCTCTTCAAGGTTCTTTTCTCCCCTATCCTCCACTCTTTTGAGTTAACCTGAAGCATCTATCTAAAGTTAAAACAAAATGTATTTTTACAACAGTATTTTGGGGCATGTGGCTGGTTGTCAGAGGAGCATATAACTCTTGATCTCATGATCATGAGTTCCAGCCCCACAAGGGGAGTAGCAATTACTTAAATAAATAAAACTTTAAAAAACAATAATCGGGGCACCTGGGTGGTTCAGTTGGTTAAGCGTCTAACTTCGGTTCAGGTCATGATCTCATTGTTCATGAGAGCCCCGCGTCAGGCTCTGTGCTGACAGCTCGGAAGCCTGGAGCTTACTTCGGATTCTGTGTCTCCTTCTCTCTCGGCCCCTCTCCATCTCTCTCTCAAATGTAAACATTAAAAAAAAAATGTTTTTATAATAAAACAGCAGCATTTTGTATGCCATTCTCCCATATCCTATGTAAACGCTGACAATACCCACCAGATACGAGATGTAGCCAAAGTCGCGAGGACAATCTAGGCACTTTCAAGCTCCCTGATTATTAAAATAACAGGGAAAACATTCTCCCTTCCTGGATGTACCTCTACTTTTCCTATATCAGAGGTGAAGAACAAAATAAAAATCTAACTTGTCTCTTAGGCTTTTGGAGATGAATAAAGTACCCACCCCCTCTCCCAAATAAACATACAAAAACTCCAAATCAGTGTGTTTAAAACAATTTTTTTAATCTTTATTATTTTTGAGAGAGAGACAGAGTGTGAGCAAGGGAGGAACAGAGAGAGAGGGAGACAGACTCTGAAGGAGGTCCAGGCTCTGAGCTTTCAGCATAGAGCCGATGTGGGGCTTGAACTCACAAATGGTGAGATCATGACCTGAGCCAAAGTCAGATGCTTAACCAACTGGGCCACCCAGGTGCCCCTAGATATGTGTGTTTTAATAATTGATGAAGTGCTTGGGCTCTTGACAACAACAAAGCACTCTATTATCATAGAATAATTACATATGTTGACATAAGAATGCGGGGGCGGGGGGTGGATGTTGGGTGGCTCAGTCTGTTAAGCATCTGACTCTTAGTTTCCACACAGGCCATGATCTCACCATTCATGAGCTAGAGCCCCAAGGCCGGCTCTGCAGCTGACAGCAGGGGGCCTGCGTGGGATTCTCTCTCCCCTTCTCTCTCTGCCCCTTCCTTGCTTGCACTCTCTCTCTCTCTCTCAAAATAAATAAATACACATACACACACACACACACAAAACAGTTTGGGTGGGGTAGTTCTCTGTTATCAAAGAGTGTATCAAAATAGATGCTTAATAACATCTCTACTTAACTAGGTGGGTCAAACAGCACCAGGAAACTATGGCCCCAGACGGCCAAGAATGTTGTTAAATTGTTGGAGGTAAGCCATCGGATGTCCTTTCCCATAGATGTTTAAGAGGGAGAGGAATGGGATCATCTCTGCTGGCTCAAGGAAACCTGTGAGACCAGGAGAAAGCCAACGAGAAGGAGAAATGGAATTGAACAGTAGGACGACCCTTTTTTTCTTCTTCGATTGCACACGTCTCCACCGGGCAGCCAGCTGTACAAACAACTGGGCCACGAATGAGGGCGGGGCTCAGATTGGCGCGTTCACGCAAAATCTTTAAGCTACTGCTGAAGTCAGACAATTAAGAGTCCCCGTCTTCCCCTCCATCACCGCTCCTCCAGTCCCAGGCAGCAACGCTGTCTTTATGGAAGAAGAGTCAATGGGGGTAGTAAGCCAGGGTCTCGGCTCCGGGGCGGGGGCAGCCCGCCGGCCCGAGCTCCGCGCTGCCCCCTGGCGGTCACCTCTGCGGCCCCAGCTTCCCTGGGTCCGGCTCCCCAGCCCCAGGTCTTACACACCCCCCCTTCATCACCTCCTCCCAGTCCCCTCCCCTTCCTCCCGGCCGCATCCCCTTCCTCTTCGTCCCCCTCCCTGAGCTTCCCCCGCTCCGGCGAAGGGGCGCCGCTCTGTCCGCGCCCAGAAGTTCGGGGCTGGGCTGGGACGCCGAGCAACTTCCCACGGCAGTCTCCCTTCCAGCCCTCCAGAGTCCACACATCTTCGTCCCCCTCACCTCCTCGTCCGGGACGCTGCCGGCCGCGCTTCCACCGAGCCCGCCAGTTTGGTCCCGTTTCCTTCTCTAGTTAAGCCTCCCTGTCACTGACGGTTACTTTTTGGCCTTTTCATATATGCATATTTGGGGGGCCTTTAACCCCCCCTCGTGGAGAAATGGAGGCAACAAGATGGCGGACCCGGAAGTGAAGCCTCAGCGAATGCAATTCCTGGCGGAGGGATCCGTGAGGAGAAAACGATCAGAAAACCCACATTCCCGTTAGAACAGAAGAGCGGCGCACCGCCGACGCGCATTTGCTTTCCAGCGAAGGCCTTTTGGCGTGGAAAAGTGTGTATCCGAGACGACCTAGCGGGGACTATTTGGCGAGGGGCAGGATTGTTGATTACGTGTCTTACGTGTCGTGTAGTTCCGGTAGGGGATGGACCCGCGTGTTTGTTTTGGCGCCAAGGGCCCGGCGGCGGGCCGAGGAGCTATGTGTATCGGCGGCGCTCAGTGCCCCGTTGGTAACTTGTCTGCGGGCTAGCCTTAGCACTGACGGGAAAACCATGTTCCTCTGTCTCACCCTCGGGTGAAACTGTTGGGGACGTTCCTGGTCTTGCGCGCAAATTGAGCCCTGGTGCCTGACAGCCGGGTGTCCGATCGCGGCGTGAACGTAGGTAGGAGGTAGGGATCCCGCAAGCTGTCTGCCCAGAGCAATGGGACAAATAACGGAGTCTTTTTCGAGGGGCTTGAAAGGGGATGCGGCGAGAGTTTGCAAATCCCCCTACGCATTTTACTTCCCAGATGCTTCCCCTCTTCACACCCCCCTCCCCCCATCGCCACTGCCTAAGGGCGGCGAGAAATCGGGAAGGAAGCCCTTCGAAAGAACGTGAACGTAGAAAAGGACACAACCCGGCCCCATTCTTTTATTAGGTTTTGGCTTTTTGTCGTTTATGGTGGGCCTTTCAAAGCCAGCGGTTTTCGCGTCTACCTCCCTTTCTGAACTTGGTACTGCCATCTCTGAAGTATGGCACGCTCCCCGGGCACGATCCACCTTGCTGTTTACGGGTTCCCTTTTTGAGAGGCAAAATCTTGTTTCATTCCTGTGTATATCCTTTTTTATTATCTGGCCCATGGCGTCTCATATAGTAAGGACTCAAAAACTATCAGTTTGGTTTTGTGTTTAATGAGTTGAATTATAAGTAAGCAGGTAACGTATTTGGGTGAATTAGTTGGTTTCTTTTTAGGCAACTATACTGAGACCATGAAGAGCATGTTTGGTAGTGGGAATTGCTACCTCCCTATGTTGGGAGCCACTGGTCAAACAGAAGAGTAGTCGGTTGCATTTCTTCCTATATACTTTAAAATTTTAAGTGGATTTCACCCTGTTTGATACCTGTCCAGCCTGATGTTCGTTTTTTTTTAATGCACAAAGGCTACTAAGAGAACTCTTATTGAAAGATAAAAATACATAAGCTGAAGGTGAAAGCAAGGCTAATTTCGGCGATCTCTACCACTTCTCTTTGAAGAGAGAGAAAAACAAGAACCCAGGCCTGGGATTAAATGTCTTTATTAAAGAAATGAGTAAATGGCAGCACAAATCAGCAGCAATAACTTTGGAAGGAACGGGGGTACAAGGTGTAGGGTCATCATGTGATTATTTCAAGGTCTCAGGGTAGCTCAAGAACTGTGCCTGAGGCCCAGTGGTCAGTATTCTCTATTGCAGATGCGGGAGGGCAGGACTAAAACACTAGAGGCCAAACCCTATGCCTTTTAGACAGGGAATCAGACTTTACAAATTATCGTAGTACTCAGCAAGATTGCATGTTAAGATTTGAAATTGGGAGTCATTTTCCTCAGCTAGAGTTCGGAGCAAAGCGTAGAGGCTTGAAGAAGGACTACCCCTTTGAGAATATAGTTATTTCTGAAACGATTCCGTTCTCTCCCTTATTTTCATTCTCCATGATGTATCATTTCCTCTTGTTTTATACCTTTAACTACACCCAACTTCTCTGAGAAGAAGAAGGTACTGTAAGGAGCAGGATCAAACAGCGAGACTTAACACCTTAACAGCCTTTTCAAAATCCTGTCTTGTAGCAGATAATCTCAGCGCTCTCAAGGTATTCAGCAACTGTTGAAGAAAGATTCGTGTTTACTGATCTGGAGCAGGTATTGGGTTTGAACAATTTCTGAAGAGGATTAAAATGAAAAAAAAAAGAGCCCCCCATCTTGTACTATTATACTACTCTGTGGTGCCCCCACCAGGCCTGTTTCTGGAATTAGTATGGGGGAGAGTGCTTTGTGGCTTGAGGGCTTTTGAGAGAAACTGATAGGATAGGCAAATAAATAAATAATAAATACAACACAACTCTGGCAGATTCATCAGCACCACCTCAACACAATAGAGGGGAGACAGCGAGATTAATAGGACAAGGGTGGGAAGGAAGGGGCTTGTAAGGGAAGACAGTGAGGGCAGGGTGGTGGGAGAGAGAAGTCTTGGGCTTAAAGCAAGTCCAGTTCAAAAGAGTGGATGCTGGCAATGGGAGCTCTCCAGAAATTGAAGGTGCTGTATTCAAGGAGGGCATCGCCTTCGGAGTTTTTCTCCTCAACTCCAGTTGGTTGCCCGGTCATTTTGCCAGCGCTGCCGTCTTTGACCTTGTAGGTGGAGGTATCTGACAGACCCAGGCCTTCCAGCTCCGACAGATCCAGTTCTGGAATGGGCATCCTCCAGAAAAGAAAGGAGCTGTACTGGCTACTCACAGGGTCCCTCATAATTTCCTAGAAAGAAACCAACTGTTAGTCTTCATGCTACGGCAACCACTTCGTGGCCCATGGCCCTTCCTTGCTTAAAAACTTCGCAGGGCCGCCTGGGGGTCTCAGTCGGTTAAGCACCCGACTCTCGATTTGGGCTCAGAGGTCATGATCTCACCATTCATGAGATGGAGCCCGCCTGGGATTCTCTTTCCCCCTCTCCCTGCCCCTCTCCCAATTGCATGCATGCTTTCTCTCTCAAAATACATGAACATTAAAAAAAGAAAAACTGGTATAAAGAAAGAAGCTTGGGAAAAAAAAAACAACGTATTCCATTTGCCTCGGTATATAATCCAAATTTCCTAGCACAAGCTTTGGGAATCTTTCCTTTATTACCATTCTCTACCATTTCCTAACTTCTCCCATCTTGGAAGGACTTCCTCACTGCCTACTGCTTCAAGTCAGTCTTGGGTCTGGTTTTCAAGCTTTCTAGAATGTGGCCCATCCTTCCTAGCCACAGTACATTCTCTGGGAGTTATGCTCATTCCTGTCTTGCTTCACTTTGTCTACTCACTATCTTTTGTATTTTTAGTTTTTTACCTCCTAGATCATCAGTTTATTATAAAAGGACAGAACTTGGGACCAGTAGCTGGGATGGAAGAGAGGCACATGGCCAGGTACAGGGAGGGGCACAGAGCTCCCGTGCCCTCTCCAGGTGCACCACTCCCCCACATCACGTGTTTTCACGACCTGGAAGCTCCTCTATTCTACACAAACGCTACCCACGTTTCTAGGCTACTAGGAGTCCCTAGAAGAATTCAAGTCCCTAGAGAAATTGTTCCCTTGAACTCTTAACTATGTTTTTAATACCTAACTTCTTCCTGACTTTGGTTTAATAGGTACCTCTAAAAAGGGCTTCCGTGACATTTCTGCTTTCTGTTTTGCTGTCTGCCTTCTAAACCCTACTAGAAACTCCCCTTTTCCAAGAGGACTTCCTTAAACTTATTCAGCTCCCTCTACCCTGTACCTTCCAGCACCTCCCCCAACCCCCTGTAGAGTTTTACAGACTATATTAGCTTAGGGCTACATACAGACCACCGCTGTATGTCCTCTATCCACCTACTTCAAGAGATTGAGAGTTTCCACAAAGGCAAAACCCAGTCTATACCTTCTTTACAAGTGCTGGGCTTAGCACACAAGACATTTGAGGCTGCTGATTAATTTTCTCTGTTTAAAAAAAATTTTTTTAACGTTTATCTTTGTGAGAGAGAGAGACACAAAGCATGAGCTAGGCAGGGGCAAGAGAGAGAGGGAGACGCAAAATCTGAAGCAGTTTCCAGGCTCTGAGCTGTCAGCACAGAGCCCAACGTGGGGCTTGAACCCATGATCATGCCCTGAGTCAAAGTCAGACACTCAACTGACAGAGGCACCCAGGTGCCCCTAGTTTTCTGTTTATCCGTAACTTGCCACTCCCATCTTTTAGCCCACAGATATGCCTTAACAGCCTATATTTATATTTCTCTCTAGCCTACCTCTCCTTTAAAACAAAGCCCAGGTGCTTAAAAGAATTTTCCTGTGCTATAGCAAGTCCTTTATTCTCTGATCCTAATGCTAGAATTTACCTGAAACAAATGGATTGGGAATTCCAGGTAAGGAAAGTAAGAGTTTCGATCAGAAGGAGAAAGTCCTTTGACGGAACTGGAGACTTCTCTAGGACCTTCTCTAGGTACTCCTACCATCTTTTCCCACCCACACCCTGAGGTTATAGGACCTCCTGCACCCTGCTGGGTACCAGCCAAGAAGGGGCCGAAAGCGTTAGTTGAAATGTTCCCAAAGAGCAAAATGAACATTCCACTGCCTCCAAAAATAGAACCTGCATCTTAAAAGGCCTTCCTCCCAGTATATCCACTGGCTCCTACCAGGCCTGAGGTTCTTAAACGGTGGCTTTAAATAGGTTCCCAGCTGCCCCCGTATAATGTGCTAGGCGAACATGAGAACCCCTGCACCGCATAAACTATAGCCCCATATAATGTGAACTGTCTCGATCAACACAGAACAAAAAGGCCTTAATCCAGAGCACAGTTATGTGTGAGTGTAGGGGCTTTAGGACTGGCGAGTGGGCAGACTGGGAGGTTTTTCATATGAAAAGCCAATTCCCAGTGGCGCTTTTTCTTCTGAAGTTCAGGCTCCAAAATAAACCCTGGGAACCGAGCATTACTCAGCAGAGAAACTGCTTAGGAGGGTTATGTGGGGACTGGGACAGGGCGGGGGAGGGTGCTGGGAAGGTGAGGTCATCATCCTCTGATACTCCGCTTGATCATCTCCACAGTAATTTCCAGAGACACGTGCACAGAGAGAGCGCTGCAAAAAATGGCTGTACCTATCAGCCTACCAACTCTGGCTTCAGACAGGGGTTACATACCTCCTAAGATGCAAACCTCAGGACCATCAGTGTTCCTGACTTCTGACCACAGAGAGTTTTTTCTTTTCTTTTTTAAAACTATATTGCCAGTGATTTGCCTACATTGCTGGTTTTTTGTTTTGTTTTGTTTTTTAATCTCCTCCCTTACCAGTCTTCTCCAGATAAAGCTTAGTATAATGCTGGCCACATAATAGAGTCTTTAAAAAATAGAACCATTGGGAGAAAAAAAAAAATCACAGAATTTTAAAACTAGAAGGACATGTTTCGGGTTCCTGGCTGAGTGGAGCGCGTTACCCTTGATCTTGGGGCTTGAGCCTCATGTTGGGTGTAGAGATTACTTAAATAAAATAAATATACTCTGTGCTATAACATACTGTATATTTAAAAAAGAAAAGAATACATGTTAGAAATTATCTACTGACTTGTGAAGGCTTCCAGCCAGTTAGAACACAGGTCTCATTCCCAATCTGGTCTTTTTTGATGTATTGTACATAGATGGCTGCCTACAGTTTTATAGGGTCCTATATCAATATTCTCAAAACTTGCAAGAATTCTTAGTTGCTGAAGAACAGATACTCAGTGGCTTAGGTGCTGATTGTTCCTGTGATTCTGATCTGAATGACGAAAATGCAAAAGGCAGTAGAGAGCAAGCTAAAATCTGAGACAGGGAAAAAAGCTCTTTGACAAACTGACTCCTTTTCCTAAAACCAGGATATGTCCAAAAATTGTCCAAACAATCCCTGAGCGTCTGGCAGAGCATATCTTGCAATTAAAAGTGCTAAAGGAAATTTTACAAAATATTAACTTACAAGGCCTAAATCTCTAGCTATGTCATTGACTCGGAGACATGTACAGAGAGTACCAAATGCATTCTAGAAAGACACTCATACAAGCAGGGATGACATTTAAATTCAAGTCAAGAACACTGATTACACAAAATTGAAACTAAAATACCATTCACACTACTTTCATTACTAATGAAATTCTGGTGTCTAATTTAGTGTGGATTTAATTCCCAAGTCTCCAAATTTTGCAAAAGGTCCCTGTTCAGCAAGCCGTCTCTTCCCCTCCCCAAATGTTCTCCACCCATACCTCCTCTCTCTTTACATTTCTTAAAGGGCTTGGACAGTGCCTTGTACCACAATATATGCTCAATAAATACTTCCAAATGTCCTTCATAAATCTGGGTATTTTAGGCAAAGGTAATTTCTAAATATCACCGTCTGTTCGTAGGGATGCATGATTAGCACATACATAGTATAAAAAGACACACCCAACTACTCTTTGTCTAGACCCTCTGTGGGAATCCAAGGCCTACCTGCCCGAGAGGGCCTTGCTGTGTCATGCTGCCACCATTGGGGGGAATGACAGGGATGGTGGTGGGAGGGGATGGAAGCTCTCTGGCATCTCAGTATATGTGCCTCATTCTGGTTTTGGGTTTTCCAGTTAGACATGTCCTTCCCCTGTCTATTCCCACTGAGCTGCAAACAAGCATTCCCCTTCCAGAGTCTGCCACCATATGTAGCTTTTGTGGGCTGTACGGATTTCAGTTCCGCAACACAGAGGCTGCCACCTTCCTACCTCAAGCTGCCTCTTTCTTTGGGGCAAAGGTTTGAGATGGGGAGTGGGAGACTGTTAAAAGAGAGGTCCGGATTACTTTCAGTATTATGTCATCCCTTCCCCCAAATTCACTCCTAGGGAGACAAATAAGTTTGGGGTGAAGGTAGACACATCAATGGAACACTACAGAAAAAAATAGGGAAGTACAAGCTAGAGCAATACAGTAAGACTACAGATTCATCAAAAAACAGGTAAAACAAATTATAGCTTGAAAAGGAAGATATAGATAACAACTGAAGATAATAAAATACTTAAAACAAATTATAGGCAAATAGATGCTTGACATAAGGAGATAAATGCTGAGAATAACTACATGTAAATTGTCAGAAATTAATGTCTGTGGGTTATAAGGCAAAGATGGAAACCTTAGCAAAGAGATATAAAAGGTGATCAAAAACTACCCATTGTTCATAGCGCCCCCTTCTCTTGAACTGTCTCCCCCCCCCCCCCCGCTTCATCGTTATTAAGGGTCTTCAACCTAACCAGAAGCACCTGCTTTTTTATCTTTGCAGCCCCCTGCCCCCCTTCCCTCAATTTAGTTTACCTGTTACCAATGAATTACTAGCGTGTTCCCAAGATGGAAGGAATACCTCGGGGGCTCGGCGTCTGCTCTGGGCTGGAGAAAAAGAAGGCTGTTGGGGCTTTGACGGCTTTGTCTTCTCACTCCCTCTCCCGCTCCAGTGGCTGAGTCTATCTGCTCAGTCTCCCCCTGCAATGCAGCCCCTCCTAGGAAGGGCGGAAGGACTCCCCGCCCCCTCCTTGCCTGACTCGGCTAATTCAAACGATAGGTTCCAGAACACTTTAGGGAGGGAGACAGGATTAAAGCATCTCCGTAGGCCTTATTGGTCGGCACAATGATTCCCCAGCTCTTCCAGCACCCCCATGCTGACTGGGGTGCAATGAATGAAGCAGTTAATTGTCCCCTAATTTTAGGCTTATGGATTAAAACGCTTAACTCTAGATAACAATAGAGGGGTGTCCCTTTATTCCTCAATTTAAGGATTTTAGGTTACGAAATGTCTTATTTTTGAGGACCCGAGAACGCCTCCGTCCCTCCCCCCTCCAATCCCTACTCTTGCGACTCGTCTCCGCACCCTCGCAACGAGTAAATAAACCTAGGCCCGCTCCACCTTGAGTAGAGCACGGGGGGATGGGGTGGGATGCTTCTACGACTCTCTCAACCCTCGGCCGGGCCCCGGGGGACTTGGGGGGGCTCCTCTTCGTTTTGCCCCGCGGTGCCTGACGCGCAAGGGGGGGCGTGAGACTGCGGGCCGCGCGGCTTGCGGCTTGCCCCCCCTCACTCCCCCTTCCTCGGCTAGCGCAGCGGGGGCGCCGGCCGTCGGAAGCCGCCAGGCCACCTCCCACGGCCTCGCGTGGTGCAGTGCCTCCCCAGCCCAGGGGGGAGCAGTGCGCCCAGCTCCCGGCCGGACGGGTTTCGTAATCGCGTCGCCGCCGTTTCCGCCCCGAGCCGGCCCCACCTCTGCCGGCCCGCCCTCGGCTCCCCCACCGCGCCGCGGAGCCAGCCCGGGAAGCCCACACCGGCGGGCGCGGAGCGGGAGCCCCCCACCCGCGGCAGCCGCTGGCCGCTACGCCGGAGCGCGGCAGGTGAGACCGCGGCGGGGGTCCCCCGGCCCGTGAGCCCCGCCCGCCCCGCCGGGCGGAGACGCACCGGATGCGGGGGGTGGGGGAGGAGGGAGGCCGGGGAGATGCTGGGTTGGTGGGAACGGGGGTGCGTTCCTGGAGTAACAGCTTCCATCCACGCCGGTGCGGGGCGCAGGCCGTGGCCGCTCAAGAGTAGAGGGCCGGGAGGGACCAAGGTGGGGAGGCTAGAGGGGGATGAAGTCTCTCCCCGAGACTCACTGACCTCGGTGGCGGGGTGTGCAGGACAGAGTGAAGCACAGCTGGGGGCCTGGAACGGCTGAGCCTGAGACCGAAGCAGCCACGCGGGACAGAGCCAGGGCCCGAAAAATTCACAGCGGGGGCCCAGTCCTAGTTCGGCGTTGGGAGGAGCAGAGGATTTCTGGATAGAGCTGGGGAGGAGGCAGAAAGGCAGTCCTTGGGACTCAGCGTCCTGGGGAGGGAGCTTTGGGCCTAGCTCTGCTGGTTCCGAGTAAGCCCCCTCCCCCCCGACCCTTCTCGGGAAGGGCCCGATTGGTACTGGGGCCGATGCCTGTCATTTGACTGAAGGGCGCGGTTCCCTCTACCCCGGAGAGCCCTGGAGCCCCTCCGCAGCCCTGCGCCTGTCGCCTGCCGAGGTCCCCACAGGGAACCAGCTGCAGCCCCGGGCTTACAGCCAGAAGTGCCCACTCCATTCCCTCAATTCTCTTTCTCTTTCTCCTTCTCCAGCTGCTTCTTGTGAAGGCTTGTTAGGCAGCGGGTTGGAGGCCTTGGGGCTGAAGGCAGCGGGACCGGGAGAACCGGTTTGGGGCTAGACCAGGACCGCGGAACTACCTCTGTACATCCTTTCCCTCTGGAACCTGTCTCCCATCCCTCCTCCTGCTCACTCCCCCAATAGTTTGGAAGCTCCTTAGCCCTAGTGTGTGACCTTGGTGTCTCTTAGCTCCGTATTTCACCCTTCCTATTCGGGACTCGGGCCCAGTCCTCAGTGCTACTTGGCTGTCAGGATGTGGCCTTACACAGTCTGATCCTGATTCCTCCTGCTGTTTTCCTAGCCCCTTCCCCTCCACGGGGGTGGGGGTAAAGGTAGTGGGCAGTGAATGCAGGTGGCTCCTCCTTCTGGGCTTACCAGCTCAGTACTTCGTTTTTCCTCACCCCACTCACATCTAGATATTTTCGAGGACAGTGGCGGCCCGTTGCTCTTACTTCCTTCTCTGGCCTGTACCCCCTCGCCGCCCCCACATTCACCCTGCCCACCCTTCTCCACGCTCGGACGGTGCTGCCAAGTGTCAGAAACCCTTATGTTCTGTGTCCTGGGGAATGGAATTTCCTGGTCACTTCTCATCATCGTTGGCCCTTTCGTGCCAAGTCCTACACACATGCTTTCCCTCTATCCAGCTCTGGCCTGCTCCCTGGAAAGGGAACAGAAACATCCTTGTTCTCTCCACTGCCCCCTTCCCTTCCCCCCACTCCGCCCCTCTTCCCTCCCACCCTCCACTTCTGTCCGCTCAGCTGGGCGTTGGGAGAGAGTCCACTCTCTCTACAGCCTGTCTGGTGGGATCGGGGGTTTCCTCTGATTCTCCATTGTTTTCTTCATCCCCCCCGCCTGCAGCCCTCACCACCCGCTGCCGCCGCCACCATTGCGACAAGCCTTGTGACTGACTGACTTCCCCACTGCCCACAGCTCCCCTCTCTGGACAGCTGTGTTCTGACTTCCTCCCTGTCCCACTACTCCTCCCCTCCAGTGGTAGGAAGGGAAGTAAAGCCCAGGCTCCTGGTTCTCTCTCTCCCCTACAAGCCGTAGCTCTGTGTTCTTCGTGAGATCTCCTCCCGAAGCTATTTTAGAAAATCCTCTCAGTTGTTAGATCAGCGTAGGGTGCAGAGCATCGGGGTTCTAGCCGTGGAGGAGCGGGACATTCTTGTTCCTGCTAGAGGGTAATGCTCCTGACCAGCCCTGTTTGGAGCCTTTGAGGCTGCGTGTATCACAGGACTGGGAAAGTGCGGTGAGCACAGGGGAAACCCAGCTGTGCCCTAGCCTGGCCGGCAGTGAGCGAAAAAGGGCAGGAAGTTCTTCCCTGGACACTAACGCTACTGGAAAGTTCCTCATGTCTGGTTGGCTGATGAAGCTTGGGAATGGAAGTGGAGAGGAGGGAGGAGAGAACAGGTCACAGCATGAGAAGAGGAGGCAGGTGGGGAGGCCTGGGCCCTGCGGGGTGTGAGGCAGACCAGAGTGGCACGATGGGACATGTGAAGAGGGTGGGGAGCTGGGGAAGATGCCTTGTGGGACAGAAGATGCCTGGCACATAGGTCCCTACAGCCGGTGCACAGATAGTCTGTACACAGAGGTGCACACAAGGGAGTACTGCGGACACAGCCTTCGGGAAAGACCTCAAGGTCAAGTAATAAAGGAACTGGTAAATGGCTTCTAGGAGAGGTTGGATCTCAGTTGAAGGAAATGAGGAGGAACAAGGGCAGGGATTAGAGAGGGAAGAAACTCCTTGCTGTAGAAAGTTTCTCCTGAGGTCCAGCCTGCCGCAGTTACACACCTACAGCCTGGGCAGTCAGGGCCTTTCTTGGTCTTAAAGAAAATCTAGATGTTCAGAGTAAGGTAAGGAAAAGGGGAGGGACACGGGTGGAGGCCCTGTTTGTGAGAACAAAAAACCACCATTTCCTCTTCAAGGTCACTTCACCGCCCCTCCCCTTCTGCCCTGAACCCAGGGAGAAGGGAGGAGGGGCTCGTAGCACCCCCAGACTGCTCATTCCTGCTACTGTCCCCTGGCCCCTCCCATCTGCACCCTAAATGCTTCTATCCCCTTCCTCTCCCTTGGCTCCAGCATCTCTGCTCCTCAACCGAGCTCCCTCATGGTTCTTTCCCCTTCTCTGGGAGTCCAGCTGTGGGCTTCCTGTGTTTGGAGAGGTTAGTGTTGGGTGCAGGATGAGGGCCTTTAAGGGCGAACAAGGAGACCTGGGCTCATCGGGAGGGAGGCTTCTCCAGGAGAGGGTAGTGGTAGAGTTTTTCTCACCAACTTTCTCCTGTCTTTACTTTCCGTTCATCCAGGTTCCTGGATCTGAGGAAGACATAACCTTGTGGCTGCCCCCCCCCCCCCCCCCCAGTCTGGTCCTGCCAGGCCCTCAGGGTCTGAGACGCTGACCTTCACCGCCCAGCCAAGGGTACCACGGAGTTCGCCGTCTCTAGCCCTGTGCAGCTGAGTGGTGTCCTGTCCTGAACGCCCAAGGACACCAAGGAGTGGGCGTTCAAGGCACCAGAGCAAGCGCCCTCTGGGGCCTCAGGCAGAGGAGTGAAACTGGAACCGTCAGGGAACATGAGTGAATTTTGGCACAAACTAGGCTGCTGCGTGGTAGAGAAACCCCAGCCGGTGAGTCCCCGCACCCACCCCCACCCAGCACACACACAAGTCAATTACCGGGTCCTGTGAGGCACACACGCCACTCAGAAAGCACCCTGCCTGCCGCCCTCTCTGTCACGGCAGTCTGTCTGGCCAGGCAGGTGTGTACATGGGGTACAGGGGGGCTGGGAGGGAGCTGGAGGAACTGAGGAGTCCTAGCTGTCACTTCCTCTTTCTGTCCCTTCTGAGTTGGCGGGGTTGTAGGTGGAGCTTCGTACCTGTCAGTTTCCCCCCATTGTTGCCTCATCAGCCAGAGGTGACTTAGATAATGTCCTTTCTTTGCCTGGTGCTTGCTGTGCAGGCCCCTGTCCTCACCGCCTTGCCTGCATCCCCTCTGCGTCCGTCTTATTAGACCTTTGTGACTTCCCTGCTCTAATGCCACGTAATCTGGCTCATCAGGCCCTTAGCTCTTCCTTTAGCGGTTTTGCTGCGCTCTGGGTGGAAGAGGGGGCTTCAGACCTAACCCCGCTGTCTTCTCTAAGCAGAAGAAGAAGAGGAGACGAATTGACAGGACCATGATCGGGGAACCGATGAATTTTGTCCACCTGACTCACATTGGCTCTGGGGAGATGGGGGCCGGAGACGGACTTGCCATGGTAACCAGGGAATGGGGAGGGGCTGACGTGCGATTGTGGCCTGGAACCATTCCCCTTGTTTGAAGTTTAAGTGGGGGGACATAGTGAATAGCCAGTGGGGGGTAAGAGGGTTCCAGTTCTGGTCACCAGTTGCATAAACCCGAGACCGTGCATTTCAGTTTCTCACCTAGGCTGCCTCATTTTTACAATTAGTAAATCTTTGTCTATGGCCGTACCACCCTGAACGTGCCCGATCTCGTCAGATCTCAGAAGCCAAGCAGGGTCAGGCCTGGCTAGTACTTGGATGGGCGACAATTAGTAAATCTTTCTTCATTGGGGCGAGGGATATATATGACTCAAGAGTTACTTGGAGGGCTTTTTCCCAAAACCAGAGCCCTTCTATTAATTAAGAATTAATAGTAAGTCATAGCGCGGCTGGGTGTGTTGGGACAGGAAAGAGACTGAGTCCTCCCATCCTAAATAGTGTCTAATACACTTTCCTGCTCTTGGAACGAGGGGAATAGGCCTGGAGATGGTGATGGAGTCTTTTCACCAATTGTGAAACTCAGCTGAATATGAGAGAGTCCTTTGTGAGGGAGGCTTCTTAGTAAAAGACCCATTTGATCTCATCCTCATGAAAGTCAGTATGAAGGGAGACATTGAAACGTCCCTTGGAAGAATGGTGGTTGGTTTTAACCTTTTCGGATTGATTTTTTGGGGGGGGGGCCCCAAGGCGATGGGGTCTGCCTCTTCCTGGAGGGCACCGGTGGCGGGGGTGGCAGGGAGGGGAGCGGAGGTCACTTACTATGTGAGATTGAGACTTAGGACGGGAGTCCCACGTGTGCTTCCCACAGACAGGTGCTGTCCAAGAGCAGATGAGGTCCAAGGGAAACCGCGACAGGCCGTGGAGCAATTCCAGGGGCTTGTAGCTCCACCAGAAATGGTGAGTGGTAAGAGACGCCCACCCAGCACCCCCAGCCCCTGCCAACACACCCTCGTGGCCTGCTTCAGAACCCCCATCCCCTGCGAGAATGGGAGGTGAGAGGAGGGAGAATTAAAATGGAGGAGTCAAGACGGGAGGACCCGGAAGGGCAGAGAGACAGGGAGGTGCAGACAGCTAGAAAGCAAGAGGAAGAGCACATTGTGGAAATAACCCAGTCAACACTAGGGGGTGCCTTCTCCCCAAGGCCTCAGTTTCCCTTGAGGCTAATCTTCCTTCAATTTCTTTTTAAATCAGGTTCTGCTGTCTGAAGCCTCCACTCCATGTCCAGCTCGGAAAAGATGCTGCCCCCTCCTAGAACCAGTGACCCCAGGGCCCCTCTTTTCCCTATCTGCCTATCAGTGCCTCGGGAGGCTTGGGGGCTGGACTCCCTCTATTCCCTCTGGCTAGAGCCCCTCCTGGAGATGGGGTCAAGGCCACAGGACTGACCAAGTGACTACTGGTTGGCCAGAGGAGCTCAGCGGAAGCCCTTGGACACACTCAGATCTGAGATAGGAGCTCTCTGGGAACCCGGGATGAGTTCCCTTCTCCTGAATGACAGTCGAGGTGCCATCTGTTTTAAACTCTTAACCTGGAACTCCTTAAACGGGGTAGGTGAGCGAGATTCCCAAAGCTGAAGCCGGCTTTGCTGGGAAGCTCTCCTTACCTCCCTGCCCTTCTTCTTCCTCCTGGAATGAACTGAAGCAGACGTCGAGCAGGGAGGGGGGGGGGAGGGTGACCACTGCCTAGTCTACTCTTTCTCTCTAGACTTGAAGCTCACAGTCCTTCAGTATCTCTCTGCAACTACCAGGGTCTTGCTCTAGTTAGGCCTCTAACCCTGTGTCTGTCGCATGGTGAGTTCCCCCAACATCCATCTTTCTTCCTTTAATTAAAAATTTAATTTGAGTTCTCTTAATGACCTCCCTCCTTCTACTACCTCTACCCCTGACCCCATCCCTGCCAGGAACCTTATTGTTTCTCAGTGATTAAGACCTAGGTAACAGGTGGATCTTTTAACCTGATGGTATTCCATTTAACTCTTGGGGACCTTGCCTGCCCTCTGCCAATCTCCCTGCTGGCCCAGGTGAGGAGAAAGAGGGATCTGGAGAGAAATCCGGAACGTTGCAAAACTAGGAGGTAGGTCTCTGAGCGGACCTCCGAACCACTGAGGACGGGAGGGGTGGGTGGTTGAAAACCATCATCTGTAACTTTAAGGATCTTAAGGTCCTCGCCGCGTGGGAGCGGGGGACACCTCCAGTGCACGCACTCTCGACCCAGGAGCTTCTGACCTTGGGTTGGGTAATTCTTTGTAATGGGGGACTGTCCTGTGCATCATAGGACATGTTGTAGCCTATCTGGCCCACCCTAGTTAGGATAACCCGGACTGTCCAGATTATTGCCAAGTGTCTCCTTGGGGACAAAACCACCCCTAGTTGAGGGTCACTGCTCGAGAGTCCAGGTATTTATTTCTCTTTCGAGTGTTTTCCTCGCCCTCCTCCCATTTCATTATTCATCCTCAGCCTGCGCCAGGCTCCACGGGCCACATAGAACCTCTCCACAGGCTCCTTATTCAGTGTGGGGCTCTGCTCGCACGGGTTCGCGTCCCCGGTGGATGCGTTATCTGCTTCTCCATTCTTGTCTGTGGAGAAGGGGCTCCTACGGTGTGGACTCGGGAACGGGGTTTAGTGAGATTGGGGAAGAGAGGGAGAAAAAGCAGAAGAGAATGCCACGGACACCCCGGTGTATCCTCTGCAAACTTTAAGGTCTATTTCTGTGCCCCAGTCCTAGACCCAGACACAAATAAGACTCAGGGAGTTTTGTCTGAAGACCAGGTCCCACCCCCCACCTGGCTGGAGTCTGCGTTTGGTGGGAAAACAATGCAGGAACAGGGCCTTCAGGCAGTTTGTTTTCTCAGGTGTTTTTTCTTCTGGCCCCTTCCTTGCAGGGTGGGTAGGAAGGCAGGTCAAAACCGGTGGGCTTCTACCTGTTGGGAGGCTGAGAGGGTGGGGTCTCTCATTAGCTCAGTAATTAGCAGCATCCTGTCTGATGGTGACAGGGCAGGACTGTGGGAACTGGGGTCCACCCTGCTGCCTCCACCATCCGTCCAGGTTATCCCTCCTCTAGTGACGGGTTCTAATTGTGTCTCCATTTCAGTGTATTTCCTGCCACTTTTCAGGGTCCAAGATCAGTCATACATTCCCGATTTACTGTTCGAATCTAGCTAGTTGTTCTGAAAGTAGCTCATTGTGTCCTAAAGTAGCTTAATGGCCTGCAGATCACACTCAAACCCTAACAGGATAGGGTGGAAAGATGGGGGGTGCATGGACTGTTTGGTCACCCTGGTCTTTAGCCTTATTCTGATGTCTTTTCTTTGGACACAGTCCTCTTTGGTGTTCTCTCGCCTTTAGCTACCTTTTCTAATATGTATGCTACCATCACTTTAACAGTATTTAAGAGTGATGGCAATGGGTTCAAGAGTCATAATTTATATTAAAAATGTGTTGGACTTTTAAATACATTTTTCAAATAAAAAATGTTTAAGCAAAAGAGTCGCAGAGTGATCACTACAGGTGTGTGTGTGGGGGGAGGGGGTCAAGGGATAGATGCAGTTGATGTAACTCCTAGAAAATAGCCAGCATGGAATTCTGTGCCAACGTCACCCTTTTCCAAGGAGAGAAGGCCAAGTACTGTGAAGGCAAGAAGACCACCATTCTCTGCCAAGAGCTCACCTCATTCTTCCTGTTCCCTCGTCCTGGCTTTCATCTGAGATTTTTCCGTCTCCAAAGAACCACTAGCTTAAAAACGACTTCAGGGGCGCCTGGGTGGCTTAGTCGGTTAAGCGTCCGATTCTCGCTTAGGTCATGATCTCGCGGTTCGTGGGTTGGAGCCCCGCGTCGGGCTCTGTGCTGACTGCCAGCTCAGAGCCTGGAGCCTATTTCAGAGTCTGTGTCTCCCTCTCTCTCTGACCCTCCCCTGCTCACGCTGTCTCTCTCTCTCTCTCTCTCCTAGAAATAAATTAAAAAAAAAACACAAACGACTTCAGAAAGGAGGAAGAGGAGCAACCTCAACATTTCATCCTGGGGGGCGGGGGGAGGAGAGGGATGGAATAGGCCGGAGACAAGGGAAGGCAGGCCCCATGGTGTCAGCTACACAGTTGGTTTTAAGGTTGAAGAGATTTCTGGTCTCTACCCTCAAGATACCTCTGTAAAAAGACACAAGACCAAACAATGATTTTTCTAGTTTTGTTTTTCTGTACTAAAAATATCCAGGAGATTCTGGGACTGAAAGGGTAGGGAGGTGGAGATGCTGACACCTTCTCTTGTGGATGAAGTGGCCATTACCTGCGGTTTCTCTCTATCTGGGTGAGGAAACAAAAGAGAGGAGGGGAAGTATTATAACCACATCTATATTCTTGTCCCTTCCTCTTCATTCTTGCTTCATCTCCCTCCCCATAAGCCCTCATTCCCTCAATGCTACTGGCCCCTATTTAGGCTTCTTTATATTGAATCGATGGTATTGGATACCCAGGAAGGAAGACAAAAACAAACTGGCAAAATGACTGACCATACATATACTATTTCATCATGCTTCCTCTCTGCCCCAAAGGTCCTGAGCCTATGAACTGAGAATATTTTATCGGGTCAATCAGAACCTTTGGTAGTTCATTTGATAAAGCAGAGGACTATCCTTCCTGAAGAATTCTTTACTTAAGTTACTGGAAATAATCCCAGTTGGGACAGTGCTGGTTAAGAGCATCGGCTCTGGTGTCAGTGCCCCCCACTTCATCTATAAAGTGAGTATGAGGGGCACCTGGGTGGCTCAGTTGGTTAAGTATCCGACTTCAGCTCAGGTCATGGTCTCACGGTCCATGGGTTCAAGCCCCGCATCGGACTCTGTGCTGACAGCTAGCTCAGAGCATGGAACCTGTTTCAGATTCTGTCTCCCTCTCTCTCTGACCCTCTCCTGCCCACATTGTCTCTCTCTCTCTCTCTCTCTCTGAGAAATAAAATATTAAAAAATTTTTTAAGTGGGGGCGCCTGGGTGGCTTAGTTGGTTAAGCGTCCGACTTTGGCTCAGGTCATGATCTCACAATTCATGGGTTCGAGCCCCACGTCAGGCTCTGTGCTGACAGCTCAGAGCCTGGAGCCTGCTTCAGATTCTGTGTCTCCCCCTCTTTCTGCCCCTCCCATGCTCATGCTCTGTCTCTCAATAATAAATAAACATTAAAAATTAAAAAAAAAATAAAACTTAAAGTGGGAATTATACCTCACAGCATCATGAGGATTGATCCTGGTAAAGCGCACGTAGTAAGACCTTACATATGAGCTATTGTTACTAATAAACTGCATTAATGAGCTGAGAACTATGTCTTCCATATCTATTGTCTGCATCAAGAGTTGTCGATATATTTATAGTCTTCACAATTTGGTCAATAATCCTCTAATGACCAATAATAAATACATGTTGCCCATTAGGCAACCAGCAGTTGCTCAAGAAATAAGCGGCGTCAACGGCTAACAATAATGTGAATGACTAGTGTATTATGATTCAATGACCAAACGGATAACACTTCATGCAAGCACCTGGCTGGTTCAGCAACGGGATTTTGGCTATCAGGACTTCTCATCAACCAAGATCCTGGCTATCTCCAAACACTTACTTACTGGTTGCATCTCTGTGAACACTGAAGACAGACTGTTCCAAATATCCTCTAGCCCCATCCTGACTCGTCTCCAAAAAGCGAGGGCCGGACTGGGGCTGGGGCTGGGGCCAAGGAAGAAGAGGGTTGCGGGTCTGAGCCTGTCGCTGAGGGGGGGTATGGGAGAGGTGGTGGTGGTGGTGGTGGTGGCGGCGGCGGTGGTGGTCTGAGTGGCGCAGCTGGTGTCAGAACAGAGACTGGTGTCCAGGGGGCACTCCTCCCGGAGCCGGTTGCAGGGACATTGCTGGTAGGTGCAAGGCCGGTGCTCTGTGCGGAGTTGGCTGAGCGCCCCGACGCGAAGTCGCCCCGAAAGACCCTGCAGCTTCCCTGCCCTGGACCGGCTCATGGTGCCAGACCTGCAGTGGCAGTGCCATGGGCCCCAGGGCATGAGCACCAGCTGCAGATCCTCGGGTGGGGGCATGGCTGTTGGCGAGGGGTGTGGCCACCGACTTGGGGTGGAGCCTGCTGTTGACCACTGGCTACTGTAGGGGTGAGCGGTGTCCTCAGCCGACGTCCAGGTGGAGGCCGGCTGGTCCGAAGAAGACATCCTGATCTCAGGCTCCTGAGTGTTAGCTTTAAATCTGGGGCTGGGCATCCTCACTGTGTTGGAAGTCGCTCTGAGCACCCCTCCGCTCACGTTATTCTTCCTGGCGTTAATCACAACGCCCTCTTCCAAAGACTCATCCTCCTCCGGCGACGACACAATCGACTTACGGACGCCGGTAGCCACCGTGGAGGCCAAGAGCTCGGTGGCGGCCGGGCTTGCCAGGCGGTCAGCACTGGCCACGAGGTCATCCTCATCCTCCATTGTCACCCTCATCTTCTTGGGAGCCCCGGTCCGGAGGGAAGTTCGGTAGTTGCGGGACATAGGGACCCCGACGTGGAAACTGACCCGCTGCGTCTCGGTCGCAGTCAGGCCTCGGGCCCCCGCCGCCCGGGGCCCCAGACTCAGCAGCAGGGCCCATAGCAGCGCGCTGGCGGCGGGGACCATGGGGCCCCGGCAGCGTGCGGCTGAGAAGGAGGCCAGCGCAGGAGGCCGGGCCTCCTACCTTCTCCCTCCCTCCCACTCTCGGGTCGTTGGAACCGAGGCCTGTGGGGCTCCTGCCGCGCGCCACGCCCCTCCCCCAGGCCCTCTCGGCGCAGCCCCCGGGGCTCAGCTAAACACCCCGGAGCCTCTGCAGCCAGAATGAGCCCGAAGCAACAGATGCATTGTGATGTAAGGCCCCGGGCAAGCAGTGCACTTCCTCGCAGCGGGGCTGAAATCTCGAAGGGCAGTTTATTGACGACCACAGAGCTGGACTGACTCCAGAGGACGCAACGACTGGCTTTGACAGCACTCCTTCCCAGGCTCACAGGCAGCGGGCGGCACAGGGAAGGAAGCAGCAGTTCTTCAATATCTAGGGAGCGGACTCCTGGTTCCCAGCAGCCAGGCCAACTGCGGTCCGCTAGGCCCCGCCCACCCCTCCACCAATCGCCCAGCGTCACAGACCAGCAGCCCCCCCCCCCACTTTACATGGGAGGAACGCGACACTCAGAGAGACGCAGTTCTGTGCCGACGGTTCTGCAGCTCCAGCAGGACTAACACCCACAGCCTCGCCCTTTCCCGCACAAGACACCCCTACATGCACCCCTATAGCTGAAGTGATGGTTCCCCGGGCAGATCAGGTGGCGGGCCTCGGAGCCCCGCTTTGAAGGCAGGGTTATGAGAGGAATGACAGGTGAAGGTCCAGTGGCACTGGGATTGAGGATGAGGGGGTCGGATGTTTCAGGGGTAGGACACGGGCAGATGGATATCTTTGCTTGGTTCTGATCAGGGTCCTGGGTTCCTGTCTTAGGCTAGGTCCCTCCTGAGCCATGGAGATCCCGGTCCAACCTAGGAGAGAGAGAAAAACAAAAAAGCGGTACAGGAGCGGGACCTGGATTTTACTCACTGGTTTGGAGAGAGAAACCAGAGCACTGAAAGAGAAGATCGGGGGCTTGAGCCGGTGGTCATTAGGCTCCTTAGTTCCCTCGGACCTCCGGCCACCGCATGTTTTCTCCTCTTCATTGCCAACCTATCCCCTCTTGACCTCTTGGGGAGATCTCAATCTCCTCTAAATTCGGCGCTGTGAACATTCCTTTATGCTCTGATGCCTCAGCACTTACATGTATCGGGTTTTTTTTAGTTCCCCTGCATCTCCCCGGAGGCATTAAGAAAGTGGGAATTGGCTTTATACATCCCACCCCGAACCTTTATCCTTAAGCTCAGAACTCACTGTCTGACAGCTTCAGGGATGTGAACCTGATCCAAGGAGATGAGTTGGGCCAGCTCTCCCAGGCTGTTCAGAAAACGGATCTTTCGTGTGAACTTGGAACTGAAAAGAGAGGATAAACCAGGGCTCCTGGAGAGGCTTACAAAGGGAAATGTGACAAATACGGTGCGGGGAAGGCTAGGAAGAGTCAGGGTGGGGGCGAGAGCTTCTTAATCGCGATTTTGAAAACGGGAGCAGGTCCTTGTCCCCCAGGCTCGTACCTGATGAAGGGTCGCAGCAGCGCCAGGAATGCCTTCACGTACCAGGTCGCGTGGACAACCACCAGAGCGCTCAGGTTTTTCCGGAGCCTACAGAAGAGGAGGTCGTCCTCTTCTCCCACCGTCGTTCCAGAAACTCAGGTGGAGCTAATCTTCTGCCCTTTCGCTTCTGCAGTTTCTAGATTTCTCTGGCAGTCGGAGCTAGTCCCCTGCAGTCTGAGCTCCGCCCACCATGTTTAGCCCCGCAAAGCTCCTCAGTTTCACGAAGCCGTCTTGTGGGAACTCCTCAGTCTAGCGGCCTCTGCCCCCTCTCCCTCCTGTGCCCTGCCCTTGCAAAAGGCCTTGGCGACCCCCCTTCCCCCTCCCCCTGTGACGAGGACAACTGCCAGAACTCCAGGTGGAAGAAGACCGTGAGGAGAAGAAAAAAAGAAGAGGCCAAAAGAAAGAACAAAGTGAGCAAAGGGAAGATGGGGAAAAGAAAGGGGGAAAAGAAACATCGCGTGAAACAAACAAGTCAGGGAAACAGGCAGAGAAGAGAGGCAGACAGTGGCTGTCTGGGAAGTGAAATAAATGGAGAGATGGTGACAAAAGGGAGCCCCTTCTGGGTGCCAGGCGACCCGCTACGCGGATTTACTTGATTTCCACACGTGTCCAGTGGCAAAGGCATTCTTGTTGCCATTCTGCGGAGAAGGAAACTGAATCCCCGCAAGGCGAAGTGACTTGCCCAAAGTCACACGGCAGGTAAATAGGAAAGGCAAGATCTGAAACTAGGTTTCCCTGACTCCGGAGTGAGGACAGAAGACCGGAGAGGCCTGGAAAGGGGTGTGGAGGGACGAGGAAAAGAGGAAGGGACTACATGGAGGAAGGAAGAATGGGAAGAGGGAAAGAGCAGGTGCAGAGAGACTTGCCGCCCTCCCAGCCTCGAGGCTCACCGGCGGTCCAGAGCGTGGTAACATTGGCGGATCCAGCCCAGAGCTGGGACCTGGGCCCTGCTCGTGCCTCCACTCAAGTGGACAAGCAGGTAGTTCTCAGCTACCAGCAGCTCCAGAGTGCCCACCATATACCTGGGGGACACACAATCGTCAAAGAAGGTACATGCTTCGGGGCGCGCGGTGTGGGAGGAACATTACTGTAGACTCGGCAGTGAGCTGCTCATCACACATTTCTTTTTTTGCTTTCCCCTCCCTACCATCCACCCTGGAGCCCTGCAGGGCTTGGGCCTCACCTGAACAAGTGCTCCATGACATAGGTGTAGTTGGGGACACTGCTGCTGGGGAGATAACAGGAAGCAAAGACGATGACAGCGTTGAGGCCATCACCATGGTAACCTGGCAAGGACAAAGGGACAGCCTATTCATCAACAACTACACACTGACAGACGGTACGTCTGCTTGGGTGGAGGGACTCTGAGGGTCGCTGGGAGTTACAGGGAGGATTCTGTACCCAGTCACCGAGTTTCCAACTTCAGCATTTTATCCGGGAAGTCATAGTTCTTACCCCTCCCCTTTTGGTAGTCATTACCTCCATGAGAGAGGACTTTCTTGTAGGGCTCAATGACAGTCATGTCCACTCGCTGCTCCCGCTGTCCTGTTCGGAACACCCTCCAGTGACGACCATCTTCTCCAGCCACATCCCACATACAACCCCGGCCCAGCCTTTCTGCTGCGTCACTGGCCCCCAGTCCCTCTGCGCGGGGCAGCTCATCTGAAAGAGAGGGATGGGAAGGGTCCCTAAGGCACAGCACATACCTTCAGTGTCATGTAACCTCCCCAGGTTCCTGGAGCTGATTACTCCACCATCTCATTCCTCAGTGTTTTCCAGGACTCCAGCCCGAGTTTGTCCAATCAATCCATCCGCTTGCTGGTTTCTCTTTCCTGTGACTCAAGATCCTCACGTTTTCCCTAGACACTGGCCTTGAGGTAACCCTGCACTATGGTAGGTCCGTGGCCCTTGCCAGTAGTAGTTATTTTTTTTCTGGATTCTTTCTTTCCATGCTCTTCCTCCGGTGAGCGCATCTCTGCCCATGTCTCCCATCACCACAGTAAGGTGACGATTTCAAATTTGCCTCTCTAAGCCGCACCTCTCTCCCAACTCTGGGCCCATGTCCCTAATGCTTAGAGTGGACATCTCTCGTTTGTGTCTTTCTGTCGTCTTCAAGTCACCAGACCCAAGCGGAATTCAAACTCATTCTTTTCTCCTCTCTCCCATATTTCCTTTCTGGGAGCACACAAATAAAGGAGGGGTAGAGAAAGAGGGACAGATGATCTGAAGTGGGCTCTGCGCTGACAGGCGGACAGCAGCGGACCTGATGTGGGGCTCGAACTCATGGGCCCAAGATCATGACCTGACCTGAAGTCAGACGCTCAACCAACTGAGCCACCCAGGCGCCCAGGCCATATTTCCTTTCTTGATGACTCCACCCATCTAGCTGCCTGAGAGAGAAAACTGGTGTCATCCAAAATTTTCTTCTCTGTCAGCCATCAAGCCAACTGTACCCCAGATCTTTTTCCAACTATCTCCATTACATTCTCTTATTATTCTTTCCACTATTACTGTCCTGATTCAGGTTCTTAGCACTTCTCACCTGCCCTTAGTGCTAACCTCTTAACTGGTCTCCTTGCCTCTGGTCTATTTAGTCCATTCCACCCTCTACGCCCTTCCTACAACAAGCTTTGCTTTCTACCCTACCTTTCTTATTCAAATGGCAATATACTATACCCAGTTTTTCTGCATGATCCTTCCCTAGCAATGGGAAACAGCTGCTTCATCTTAAAAAATGGTTGCCTGGTATTTAGTATTCCATTGTATGGATGCACCGTATTAGATTTCATACTCTACTAATGAACCTTTAGGTTGTTTCTAGCCTCTTTAGAGTCATCAGATCTGATAGTGTTACTCCCTTGATTAAAAGCATTCAGTGACTTCTCATTGCCTACAGGATAAAATCTAAACTCAGTGGGGTAGCAAGGACCTCCATGATTTGACTCTTGCCAACTTAACACAGTACCCTGATTCAGAAGCTCAGGTGACAACCTGGACATCTGATTGGTGTCTGAAGCCCAGGGCCATGCTGTGGGGACACTGTGTGGACGTCTGGAGAACTGGTTGGTATGGGAAAAACCCATACACTTGGTGTCGGGAGCGTCGTGAGTAGAGAAGAAACAAAGTTTTGCTTAATATCAAAATAGTGATGCTTACTACTTTGAATTCCCCAACATGCCATGTTCTTACCCCACTTGTTTCTTCCTCCTAGAATGCCTCCCTAGCTACCCGATAAAGACCAGCTCAGAATCCCCTCCTCTGTGAAGTCTTTCCTAATGCCTCTCAGGTGGAATTGACCTTGGTCCTCATCCCTGCCCTATACACATATGTAGACCATAATCCTTAACTACACTTATTTGTACATTACTAGACAGAGAATCCCCTGAGGATAGGACTATCATCCTCATCTTTATAATTCAGTTCTTGCTCAGTCATAGCATGTAACAGTCACTCAATAAAATTTTCCTTAATAAACAAAGGACCCTCCCCGTCCCTCTACTGGCTATTCTCGCGTTGGATCTATAGGCTTTTTATTCTGAGGAAAGTAATTTCGCTGACCTTACCACTCAGTCCTCACATATTGCTTCTAACTTTAGTCCAATTAAATCCTTCCTGAGCTTCTTTAACTCTAGCTTCTACTTCTACCAGCTCGAGCCCCAGGTTTCTTTCCCACCTTCCCATTCAAATTCATGTCCACTGTCCAGCTGCTCCGAGTCTGAAGGTGTCTCCAATTCGTCTACCTCCAGGTCAGAACTGCCATCAAGAGAGGAAGGTACGGAGTGAGTGGCAGAAGCTCCATGGCCTCTGGGTTCCGTTGTCAGATTCAGCTGCAGCTCTGGGGCAGAGAGACGCTTACGCATGGGGCGTGGGCCACACAGGGCTAAAGTGCTGGGCGTACCTGGGGTTGGGAGAGAGGAGAAAAGAATAGAAAAGTATGTGTGTGTCAGCCAGAGGAGGTTGGAATTCCAGTATATGGAAGTGAGGATATGGGGTAAATTCTAAAGAGGAACTAACACAGGGGACATCTGGGAAAAGAGAAGTGGAAGTGTAAAGGGATGAGGGCAGCAGACTGGCCTAGAATCAAGAACTTGAGGCCTACGTTTTTGTTTTTTTTTAACGCTTATTTATTTTTGAGAAAGACAGACACAGAGCACAAGTAGGGAGAGGCAGAGAAAAAGGGAGACACAGAATCCAAAGCAGGGGCTTTGGGCTCGGGGCTCTGAGCCATCAACACAGCGCCTGATGCGGGGCTTGAACTCACAAGCCGTGAGACCATGACCTGAGTGGAAGTCGATGCTCAACTGACTGAGCCCCCCGGGCGCCCCGAGGCCTATGGTCTAATTTACCAACCTGCCTGGGAGGCTCTCTCGGGATCCTCAGGATCTTCAGAAGGGTCAGCTTCCTCAGGAAGAAGTCTAGAGGGGAGAGGTTAAATGCAGATTAACCACATGGAGCCAGGTATCAATTTATCAAACCTCTCGCCCCTCCACCATTTTACCACCTCTGCCTTTCCCCCCTCCTTCCTTCAAGCCCTCGTTTCTCATCCCTGCCCTCCATTCCTGAGCATCCCTCCCTTTTCCCAAGGTTCGTCTGCCGCGGTCCTCACCTGGGGAATTCCTCGTCTTGCCACTCCTCCTTCAGCTCCAATTCCCCAAGGCTCAGGGGGGCTGCCGGCCCCGCTGCCTCAGCATTCTCCGTGGCCCTAAGAGTCCCCGGGGAGAAGACGTGATAGTGAGAAAAACTCGGCAATGTCTTGACCGAAGTGGATCGTAGATAGGAGACACGGGAATGAACAGTAAGGTACAGAGCAGGGCACGGGCCTTAACCCCTCAGATGTCTTGTCTCCTGAAGACATGTACCACCTCCATGTTCCTGGAAACAGATGCCCGCTGAAGGGTTTTAGGAGCCCAGGAAGGGTGGGATGTAAAGCTGGTCCTATGTAACTCTGTGGCGCTGCCCCACCTACATGAGTGGTAGACAGTCCACATCCCAATTGGCCAGAACCTGACAGACCTGCCCAGCTGTCACCAGGCACAGCTGGGGAAGATGGCACCTCATCAGGCCTGCCTTTCCTCCACCTCGCTGGGGAGTGGTCAGGGGTGGAGAGGCGGAGAAAGAAGGGAAGGAGGAAGATTTGCTGGGAAGGAGCACCTGGACCTAAAGATCTTTCCGGGTCAGCTTTCCTGAGGGCTGTTCTGGGTAGGGGGCATTAGAAAACACAACAGGGAGACTTTTTTTTTTTCTTTAAGTTTATTTATTTTGAGAGAGAGAGAGAGAGAGAGAGGAGAAGGACAGAGAAAGAATCCCAAGCAGGCTCCGCACCATCAGCAAGGAGCCAGACATAGGGCTTGAACCCACGAACCATGAGATCATGATCCGAGGGGAATCCAAGAGTCAGGCGTTTAACTGATGGACTGAGCCACCCAGGCACCCCAACAGGCAGTTTTATGACACAACACGATAGGGAATTATCCTGAAACCCCCAGGTCCCCGTTTCCTCCCTAAAGCTGCCCTACTCCTCCGCAAACTCCTTTTCTTGCAGCTGGGTCTCGTCCAGGAAGCCGAGAATTGCCCTGATCAGAGCTGGATGCTGGGAAAGTCCCTCCAAAGTATTCACTGCTTGCTTCCAGTCCAGTGAGCTGGATCGTACTCACCCAAGGTCTAACGCCTTTCCTCCCACATCTTGTGTGGTTCCCATCTTCCCGCGTCGGTCTGTCTTCCTGGAACACTCGCAGATGTCCGAGAGCGGGCTGTCCTGGCCACCGGGACTCTGGCCTTCTCACGCTCACTGCTAGATGCTCCTGCCTCCAGCAAGGGAGGGGGAAGGGAGGCAGCCTTGCCTTCAAACAGGTTTTGCCACCTCGCTTCCCTTCCCAAGGAGCAGGTTTGCCCCAAAGAAAAACCCTGCCTATGTGGGGGCGGGCTTTGGGGAGGAGAGAACATTTTCTAGAATGGCTAGTCTTGGGGAATCGAGGAAGGCAATTTGTTTTCCCCTCGAAATGCCGTATCATCTTCTGGGAGCTGCTCTTTATTTTTTTTTAATTTAATATTTTGAGAGAGAAAGGGAGAGCAAGCAGGGGAGAGGCAGAGAGAGGGAGAGAGAGAATCCCAGGCAGGCTCTGCCCAGGCAGTGCAGAGCCCAGACACCAGCTCCATCTGACAAACCGTGAGATCATGACCTGAGCCGAAATGAAGAGCTGGACCTTAACTGACCGACCAAGCCACCCAGGCGCCCTGGAAGCTGTTCTTTAAACAAAACAAAATAAAAGAAACAAAAAAACAACAACAATAAAACCAAAAAACAAAAGATAACGGTAAAAAATATTTTGGTTTTAAGACTATCTTGGCCTCACTTTTCGAGCATAGAAGCAAGATTGGGAAAGCTGTCATTAGGAGGGTTCTGGGTTCTAGAAGAAGCAAGAAATGAAAGGCCGAGGAGGCGGAGAGTTAGAAGGCCATCGCTTCTCATTCCCGAAAAGAGTTAACGAAGGGAGCTGCCCCCTCCGCAGGAGGGAGATGAATCTTTTTTTTTTTTTAATGTTTTATTTATTTCTAGGAGAGAGAGAGAGAGAGACAGCATGAGCAGGGGAGGGCCAGAGAGAGAGAGAGAGTCACAGACTGAAACAGGCTCCAGGCTCTGAGCTGGCAGTCAGCACAGAGCCCGACGCGGGGCTCGAACCCACAAACCGCGAGATCATGACCTGAGCGAAAGTCGGACGCTTAACCCACTAAGCCACCCAGGCGCCCCGGAAGGGAGATGAATCTTGAGGAGCTTGGAACCATTATCAGAGAGAAGGGCCTGATTATAGTTATAAAAAGAGACAATAAGACCCCAAACAGGAAAAAAAAACCCTGTATTTAATACTTTTAACAAAATGCAAAAGAACGTACCCAAGTTACAAAACATAAATTCCTTTGGTTCGGAAATCACACAACGATTTTTACCTTCCCACAGCTACAGGCATCATCCCTACAGTGAAGTCATACCATCCCCCTCTTTCTGAAGACGTCATGCCAGAATCGTCCCACGTCCCACTGTCTGGTGGGACCACTGGCAACTTGCATGGAACAGGGCTGCAGGGCGGGAGAAAGGGGGACAGGTGGGTCTGAAGGCAAAAGGGAGACTCTACACATGCAGAACAAGTCGGGGGGGCTCTCTGCGGGTCACTACGGTATGCATTGCACCCCTATACATGCTACATGAGGCTGAGTCCCTTGGTACAATCACATATAAATACGATTCGGCCACCCTGAGCTCCTCCAGGGAAAACAGAAATAAAGAAAAAAAAAAAAATATATATATATATATACACAGAGAAGCAGGGGAGAGAGGGATGGCAAAAAGAGGCAGATCATAGAAAACCAGAGAACATCCAGTCCAGACCCTTCGTCTTACCGATGGGGAAAATGAGACCGAGAGACATGAAGGGCCTTACCAAGAGACACACAGTCCATGGCAGCCGGTATAAGGACTCCACGTTCCCTTCCAATATGAACGAGAAGAGAACGAGATGGACAAGGAACTGACGGGTCCAGGACATAGAGCCGGGGATCTCACTGCACTTTTACGGTCTTTTGGGAACAATGCCTATATGGTCTTAAGGCCTTCCTGCGTGTCTCCTGAACTCTCAAGAACCAGGGGTCTCCTGGGTCTTGTTGGGGTCCCTGTGGCTCTGAGGGACCCAAAGAAACTGAGAGCCGGGCCAGCTGGCCAGGACATAAGATAATGGCTTCCTAACTGCTTCCCAATAATCCTAACAGAGTCATGATAAGCTCAGAATACAACCGTAGCCACCTCGGCCTTGGACACCACCGCTTAATTGGGGGCTGAAAGAGGAATCATGGAGCCAGATTCTGCTGAAGGCTGAAAACCTCAATAGTTTCCAAAGCACACTCCCTTTTCTCTCTAGCTTAAAGTAAGTAACCAATAAATACCTGAATCAATCAGAGAATAAATGAATACCAGGAGACAATGATTGTTTGGTTCCATGAGAGACACTGGTTCTGTTCAAGAGCCTTCCTGAGGGCACTTCTGGGGTACACTTTCTTGTGCCACTCTGTTAGAACTATGCAGGTATTACCTTGTGCCCCCGGCAAGCGAAATAGAGGAGTCAGTGCAGATTTGGAGAATTAAATTAAATAATATGATCTGTCTAATGGGTAGAGATCTGGAGAAAAGGCAGAAAGCCATCCCTAAAGCAGCTGTTTTCTTTCACTTTGTTCTCCTCCCAGGTTCATGAACATAGTACACCAGATCCTGGAGCAATGAAGACAGAACGGCCGACACATCTCAACACATGCAACTGAGGTGGTTCGAGCAACCTCTCTCACCATCCTGACCCCTCCCAGCAGTCACTTCTGAGACAGTGAGGCAGTGGTCGACTGTGATAGTGAGATCTGACTGCACTTCTCAAAGATGGCCTCCGCTGAGAGTTTAGGCAGCCCCTGATCCAGGGGGCACTCATCCACCAAGCTGTTCATGGGTGTGGGGGGCAGTGGAGGCTCCTCCTCATCTTGACTCAGTCCAGGAACCAGGGAGTTCCCTGCCCTGTCCAATTCCTTGTCCACCTGCTCCCTGCACACACCCTCTGTCTCAGGCGGCCCTGAAGGGATCTTCATGGAGTCAAAATATGCTGACAGGGCCTCCTGGAGCAGAGGCAGAAGTTTCTTCCGAGATACCTGGGTGTTGCCCTGAAGATAGGCTTGGAGGTTAGGGTGGGTGCTTGGGGCAGGTGTCAGCTTCAGGGATGGAGAGTGGGAGCGTTCCAGAACTCCACAGATCTAAAGAGGAGACAAGAGGGGGAGGTGGTACATAAGGTGGTGAAGCAAACAGCTGGAGTCTCTTAAGTTAGAGGCTTCTCTTATACAGGAGAAATATTTTTCATTAAATCACCCAGAGATCAGTATTACTGCTAATAGACATGGTATTTAGAAACAGAAGAAACATCTGACGTTTATTTTTAAGATAGAGAGAGACAGCATGAGCAGGGGAGGGGCAGAGAGAGAGAGAGAGACACAGAATCCAAAGCAGGCTCCAGGCTCTGAGCTAGCTGTCAGCATAGAGCCCGATGTGGGGCTCGAACTTCTGAACCATGAGATCATGACCTGAGCTGAAGTCGGACACTTCACTGACTGAGTCACCCAGGTGCCCCAAAAGCATTGAGATCATATACCTAATTTTAGTAAACCCTAGCCTGGAGAGATTAAGCATCTTGAGCTAAATCACATAGATGATGGGAGTCTGAAAGAGAACCCAGAACCCCCTGACCTCGTGTTGTTTCCAAGCGTATTTCTGGGCTCAAAAACGTGAACTGTATCCTTAGCTAGAATGGGACAAGCATATAGACTGAAGTCAGGGGCAAGACACAGGCAGAAAGAATGAACATATCAAAGTGGGGGTAGGAGGTATGCTGAGTCAGATCCCTTCCAAATACTGCCTCACTGAATTGTCACAACTACCTTTGAAGACTTGGATTAGTATTACCTTCATTTACAGCTAGGGAAACAGAGGCTTAGATTAAGTAACTTGCCTAAGGTTATAGTCTGAATGAAGGAAAACTGACATTTGAACGCAGGTCTACCAACCAAAGCCAGGGTTCTAAATCGCTCTCTTATATCGTCTCGAACACAGGAGGAAGAGAGGAGACGGCAGGGTGCACTGTGAAGAGAGGATTCCCATTCCCCAGCCCGGGCAGTGGGGGAGCCCTCTGTTAGGCGCAGAGCTTCAGAGGGGTAGGGTGGGGAAAAGGTGGGGGGAGAGGGGGAGACACCTCCTATGGCCAAAGCACCCTTTCCTTCTTGACATGATTAGTGACAGCCGCCATTTACTCAGTGCTTACTCTGTGCCTGGCAACGTACTTTACATACGCTATTATGTTTAATGATCACATCAGACTAATCAGCAGGTGATATTATGTCACATACAGATTCAAAAGTCAACTGATCTGCCTGAGCTCAAAAAGCAGGTAAGTGGCAAATCTGGGACAGGAAATGTGTCCACTTGCTTTTTTAAAACTGTAGTTCTGGGCCACCTGGGTGGCTCAATCCAACTTCATCTCAGGTCATGACCTCACGGTTCATGGGTTCAAGCCCTGCATCGAGCTCTGTGCTGACAGCTCAGAGCCTGGAGCCTGCTTCGGATTCATGTCTCCCTCTATCTCTGTCCCTCCCCTGCTTGCACTCTCTCAAAAAATAAAATGCTAAAAAACAAAACAACTGTGGTTCTTTCCACGGTGCCAGACTACCTTCCACTGAATGAAATTACATTTGCTTCCTGGAAGAGAAGAAAGGATGACATACCTTCTCTGGATGCAGAAGATTATCAGGCTGTATGCAGACCAGTCTTTAGCAGCCTTCACGAAGCCCAAGAAACCCCAAAAGTGCCTGGACTGACTCATGTCCAGTTTTTTTTTTTTTTTTCACGTCCAGTTTTTTAAAAAAAATATTTTAATGTTTACTTTTGAGAGAGAGAGACCGTGTTTGAGCAGGGCAGGAGCAGAGAGAGAAGGAGATACAGAACCCAAAGCAGGCTCCAGACTCTGAGGTGTCACAGAGCCCGATGTGGGGCTGGAACTCACGAACTGTGAGATCATGACCCGAGCCAAAGTCAGATGCTCAACCGACTGAGCCACCCAGGCGCCCCTCGCATCCACTTTTAAGTTCTCCTTCCCTGGGCTAATTGCCCAGTAACCAACAGAGGAAAAGAAAGGGGAAGAAGTGGGAAAGGTGGTCCAACAGATCAGGAAGGAAAACCTGAGCCTCAATCTCTTCTCTCCAGAACCAGCGGTAGACACTGTCACTCACCCCTGCGTGGTCAAGTAGTAGAAAAGGCTTCTCTTGGGGCACCTGGGTGGCTCAGTCGGTTAAGCCTCCGACTTTGGCTCAGGTCATGATCTCACGGTTCGTGGGTTCAAGCCCCACATTGGGCTCTGTGCTGACTGCCAGCTCAGAGCCTGGAGCCTGTTTCAGATTCTGTATCTCCCTCTCTCTTTGACCCTCTCCTGCTCACACTGTCTCTCTCTCTCTCTCTCAGAAATAAAGCATTTAAAAAAAAAAAAAAGAAAAGAAAAGGCTTCTCTTGTGTTTCCCAGTTTCAAGGCCATAGGGTAAAAAGAAAGGAACTGATTTTCTGGGGTGAAGAATTAAAGATTAGGCTAAGAATCAAGTTTGAACTCCAGATTTATAACACTGCCTTTTAATCTGATTTCAAGGTCCTTCTAGGTAGGAACTGTGTCTCTAATGCCCTTTGAATCTCTCTTAACAGTATGATTAAGGATATTCACATATAGAGAGAACGGGGAAAAGCAGGGAGGGAGGATTCTGGAAAAGAGGTCAGGAGACTTCTGTGTAAGTGTGAGAACCAAGGAGAGGTTTCACGGCACCGGATGGTGCTTACAGGCCGAGCTTTGCAGGGACCTCGGGCTGCAGAAGGGACAGAGACTCACCATCGTCCGGAGCGCCGTGTGGGGACAGAAAATAGCTAGCTGCCGCACTGGCTCGTTGTGAGCATTGAAGAAGATTGTCATGGTGACCAGGACATCGCAACTGTGCGCCTGGCAGAAAGCATGGAGGTCGGCGATGAGGCCAGACCTCTGCAGAAAGGCCTGGAAAAAAAGAAATGGGGCAGTGAAAAGGGCTACAGTGGGACCCTCCTTGTCACCAGTAATAAAACATGCCCACAAAGGTTAGCCTTCCACGTTAACCTGGGTCGTGTACTCTGGGAAAACGGTTTCTAACATTTACTCTATGTTCTTTGTGTGCTGGGAAGCAGTATGTAGTATGGGGAGAATATAGGTTTGGGTTCAGACAGAACTGGTTTAGAAATCAGCTCTAATAGGTAACCACCAGCTACATCATCAAGGAGTTGTATCAACCTCCCTGGACTTAAGCTTGAGGATAAAACTTGTACCAAGTGCCTGTTGTAAGAATTAAAACATGATCGTGTATGTAACATGCCCGGCACGTACAATGTTATCCCGCTCTTGCCATCCAATAAGCAAGGTCTTCCCCTCGTAGGCATTTTTGTTCAAAAAGAACAGTGGGGCACACAAGTCACAGACACAGGCCGAGTGCATCGCCAGCTCTTCACTCTTTGCCAACCTCTACTCTTCCCCAAGGTCTCGCAGTATTTCCTCTGCCGGCTACTACTACCAGCTACTCCGGATCCGGGTTTTTCCTCTGCCCTTGGCATTTCTCATGTCAATTTGTACTGTGTCAATTTATGCTACTTGGCAAGCCTTTTCCGTTCTTATGTTTGTTTCCCAAACGAGGCAGCAAGGGAAGAGACCAGGCCATTTTGTTTTATTAAGATTATTTAGTATTTTGACGCAGTAAAAACTTAGTAGAAAGCTGTACAGACGAATGTGGAATGTGTTCAGGTCCAGGTGCTGAGTGACTTAAATCAATATGATACGGGACCAGGTAGTAAAATACCGTTATCAAAGGTTACATTCATTCACCCATTCAACAAAATTTCCTGAGCACCCCCTACGTGCCAGGCGCTGCCAAAGGTGCCGATACAGAAGAAACAGGACCCCAGTTCTGGTGGAGCTGATAAACTGGTAGAGTAATGCAGACAATAAACAAGGAAATCATGAAATTGATCACTTGAGTCCATTAGCTAAGAGTAAAACTAAATTTAAAATTTTTTAGAGACTTATGAGCACAAAGGATATTATGTTAGTAACAGTGGTCAGGAACAACCTCTTAACAGAGGAGACATCTAAACTAAGAAATGAGTGATAAGAGGGGCGCCTGGGTGGCTTAGTCGGTTAAGCGTCCGACTTTCGCTTAGGTCATGATCTCGTGGTTTGTGGGTTCGAGCCCCGCGTCGGGCTCTGTGCTGACTGCCAGCTCAGAGCCTGGAGCCTATTTCAGAGTCTCAATCTCCCTCTCTCTCTGACCCTCCCCTGCTCACGCTCTCTCTCTCTCCTAGAAATAAATAAAAATATTAAAAAAAAAAAAAAAAAAGAAATGAGTGATAAGAAAGAGCCAGCTCTGCAAAGGAGAAAGCCAAGTGCAAAGGCCCTGAGGTGGGAATGAGCTTAATAGATCCCGCAAACAGAAAGAAAATGAGTGTGGCTACAGCACTGCGCATACAGGCGTGGAGCTGGAAGGAGATGAGGTCAGAGAGAGAGAGAGAGAGAGAGAGAGAGAGAGAAGCGCCAGATCAAGGAGGGCCCTATAAACCACAGTAGGGCTGTTAGAGTCTGCTGTTTTTTGTTTTTTTTTTTTTAAGTTTTATTTATTTAAGTAATCTCTACACTCAATGTGGGGCTGGAACTCACAACCCTGAGATCAGGACTTGCACACAGCTCTGACTGAGCCAGCCAGGTGCTCCTGGGGCCTTCAGATTCTATCAGGAGCGCAGTGAAAAGGCAGCAATTGAAGGGGGCTGATGTGATCAGACTCACATCAGTTTTGTTTTGTTTTTTCAGACTGACACCTTATAAGAGATCACTCTGGCTGCTATGGGGGAGAATGGTTCACAGAGGTGCAAAAGAGGAGGCAGGAAACCAGTATGCAGGCTATCATGGTAGTGCAGGGAGAGGTCATGGACTGTGAGAGTGCCAGCAGGCGTGGGGAAAGGTACATGGGGACAAGATTTATTTTGGAGGGAAGCCAGCAATGAGGAGCAAGGTTACATACACAACTGAAGATTTCTCTGTCCACCCACACCTTGCTCTTACCTCCAAATCCATATATATTGCGCTGATGGCCATCTTAATGCCTTGTCTGGAGATGCTTTTCTGGTCTTTTCTTAGCATTTGCTCAGTGGTCAGTCCTAGACAGTGAATGTGAGGCCAGGGGTCAAACAAGAGAGACTGGGGTCCCCAGACCAGGAAGGGGATGACACCAAGATGGGTCAAAGACTGAGGACAAACACAGCCTCTCCCTGGGCCAGTGAACAGGGCAGATAACGAAGACTACAATTCTATAATAGCAAGATTCTCTTAAATAACTGAGTCCCATTCATTGCCTCTGGAGCAAAGGACCATGGAGAGGATAAAAGAAAGAAAAGACACTTTTGCCATTTCCCCCTTCTGTGTTGTTTTAACTTTCTGTAAGTACATGTGGTCCTTTTTTTTTTTTTAATGTCAACAGGTGGTATCTGGGTAAAAAATTATGGAAGTTTTTTTGTTCTCTTCCTTTGTCCTTTGTAGATTCACCCTAAGTGTTTCTTCTGCTTCCCTAAACGATTACCTAGATCTCACCCGGATAATGTAGTGTTCCCTCAGCAAGTCTTACTTATATATCTATAGTTTCTGATTAGCCCCGAAATCTCTGACACTCTTACTATACTCCTCCTCCTCCTACCTGGTAGCCAGGTTAGTAAATCGGCTGATTAGTTCACGATCAAACTCACATACTCCCTCGGTTCTCTCTGCTTCAACCATGCTGCACGCTCTGGTCCTAGTGCTCAAGCACACACGGAACAAGGCCTGTCCATCTGTGCTCTCACACGCGAGGGAGAGAAGTCAGTTTACCGTTTCCCACCTGATACGTCAAACTTTGCCTTCTGTAGGCAATCAAAGATGTCATCTCTCTTGGGCAGATCTGGGAAGAGGGCCTCCAGCTTCTCCACGTATCTGCTGTCCTTTGGGGTTGCCTTTCCCACTTTCAAGTCCATATTGACACAGTCCAGGATGATTGTGCCTGGGGGGACGGGAGGCAGGACTCAAATCCCAAGGCCTTCCGTTCACAACCACTAGAACACACACACGACCCTCAAACCAGATGGATGTGATACGGGGAAGGGAGTGTGGTGAACTCACTGATGACAAAACGAGAAGCCGGGGCTATGTCCTGAGTAGGACCTCCCCAATCCAAACTAAAAGGCAGGCGGGCAGAAAGGGTGCCCGGGCACCCCCAATCCTCAGAGATCTTGAAACTGAGTCAGAGAGAGATGACCTCCCTTCTTAGAGGGAGAAGAGAAACTTAGACGTTGGAAGAGAGAGTCTAGTTCAATTCTCTGTCTGTCTGTCTCTCTCTCTTTTTTGTTGTCTTTGCAAATGGAGAAAATGTGAACAAGAAGGGTTAAGGTCACACAGCCACCACAGGCTGCTTTTCGGTCCCTTATCCCGTGCTCCCTTCCTGCTTTCACCATAGCTGTCTTGTGCCTAATTGCCCCCTGAGAGGCCCCAGCTTTTGATATGAGCTGGACAGCCTGGAAAGGGTACGATTGAGCTACAAGAGGCTAGACTTTTCCACTCTCCTTTCTCTGGGGTGGATCCGGGGGACCTAACCCGAAGGCCGCCCGCCCTCCCTCACCCTCCCTCACCCTCCCTCACCGTGCAAAAGGGCTGCGGTTTGCCTGTCCAGGATCTCTGGCGCCCCCTGCAGGATCCTCTCGGTCACCAGGGTAGCACAGGATCCCACCAGCTCGACGGAAACGTGGCAGGGAGGGCAATGTTTCTGCTGGATGGGCCGATGGTCTAGCACCTCAGCTACTGCCTCCTCCAGGGCTGCGTCGCTTCTGCGTGGGACAGTGGGTGTGGGGACAAGAGAAAGAAAGAGAGGTGGGAGGCCTCCAGCAGCTTTGAACCAAACCTCCACCTCACCCATGAAGGAAAATGCACATTTAGGCAAACACTTAGAACTGCTGTCACTTCTACCTCTGCATCACTGCTCTCAATTCTTTTCTTTCATGTGAGAACTGAAGTCATCTTTAAATAGCATGTAAATGGGAAAAAATAGTATGTCCGTGAACTTGGTGAAGTATCAGCGACCAGTATCTTAGCCACGTATTTGATCTCCTTAGGAGCTGCCTTTCCGATTGCCGCCCTTGGCATGCGGTATTTCGATCTCTCCTGTCATTCAGTCCACTTCATGCCCAAATTCCACACAGTTCACCAGATCCTCTGGCTTCTATCTCCATCTCTATCCATCCCCTCCTTTCCAACCCTCTGCTACTGCCCTATTCTAAGCCCTCAGTATCTCTTACCTACATTATTCCAACATCTTCCTAACCAGACACCTACTTCTGGTCTCAGGCCCTCCTAAGCTATCGTCCATCAGGCTGCTGAGGGTGATTTGAAAAATGCAAACTTGATTCTGTTAGGATCTGGATTAAATATAATTCACAGTCGTTCCCCACTGCCCTAGCATCAGGTCTAAACTCCTTGGCAGGGCCTACCCGTTTCCACAATCTGGCCCCCACCTACCTCCCTAGCCTCACCTCTTCCTATGTCCTACTTCCGGGTCACAGTTTTATGCTCCAGCCATGCAAAACAAATTCCAGTGCTCCCAATTCACCAGCTATCTCACGCCTGCCTGCCTTTGCTTACATGAATTCCTTTGCTCTTCCCAACTACCCCTCCCCCCCACCCCCATTCCAGGAACAAACACTCAAGAGCGAATCAAGGGTGAATTCTCTTAGGAAACGTCTCCTCCTACCCTCCACTCCCCTTTAGTGTATTTCACTATTCCATCCTCTCCACACCTATTTGTCCTCTAGAATATCAGGTATCAACACGCCTCTAATACCCATCACAATGACACTAATGAGTTATTTTCGTATGTAGGAAATAATTCTGCTTTTTAAGTTTTATTTATTTATTGTGAGAGAGAGAGAGGCGAGGGTGGAGGGTAGAGAGAAAGAGGGAGAGCGAGAATCCCAAGCAGGCTCCACACTGCTTGGCACAAAGCCTGACACGGGGATAGAACTCATGAACTATGAGATCCTGACATAAGCTGGAAACCAAGAGTCAGATGCTTAACCAACTGAGTGATGCAAGTGACCCCAAAATAATTTTGCTTTTTAAAAATTAAAAAGAGTTGGGGCGCCTGGGTGGCTTAGTTGGTTAAGCATCCGACGCGATCTTGGGCTCAGGTCATGGTCTCACGGTTTGTGGGACTGAGCCCCTCATCAGGCTCTGTGCTGACAGCGTGGAACCTGCTTGGGATTCTCTCTCTCTCTCTCTCTCTCTCTCTCTTTCTATGTGTCCCTTCTCTCTCCCAATCCCAAACACACATGCTTTCTCTCTCTCAAAAATAAACTTAAAAGAAAATAAAAATATATTTAAAAATAAAAATTAAAAAGAGTTGCAGCTGGGGTGCATGGGTGGCTCAGATCGGACTTCGGCTCAGGTAACGATCTCACACTTTGTGAGTTTGAGCCCTCCATTGGGCTCCCTGCTGTTAGAGCAGAGCCTGCTTCAGATCCTCTGTCCCCCTCTCTCTCCCTCTCTCTGCCCCTCCCCCACTCCTGCACACATGCTCTCATCTCAAAAATAAATATTAAAAAAAAGTTGCAACCGCTACTCAAAGGCTTCTAGTACAGTGACTCTGCCACAAATAATGATACCAAAGGCAGATTTAAATGATTTCTAAGTTATCTTTTAGTTTGACTTCTCCATGGTTCTATTTCTTTTTGTTACTTATAACTGGAGAACTGAACTGACAATATTTTCTGTTGATTTTCTATATCTGATATGACCCAGCAATTGCAATTAGCCTGTGAGATCCGCAAGAGCAGAAACTGTCTTCCTCTCTTTAGTTCTTAGTGATCAGAGTTCAACATGGTACGTGCTAAGTATTGGCTTAACTTCCTTCCACTTACTTGGGTAAGACATGATGGTCAACAAGGATAAGGGTGAGCTGGCCAGCCTGGTGCAAGGCGTGGAGGTCAATTTCATCCCGGAAAATCAAGAGGGACTCTGGAATGTTAATCTTCTGAAGGAAGAAGACGTTGTCACCTCGTAGAGGTAGCTCAGAACGTGTGATATTTAAAACTGGCACAAAGACTTCCTCAGTCTCTGTTGTCTGGATAAGAAAAGTGAAAAGAACATATGGCGATGTTTTGGGCATAGACAGGAAAAGCAACAGAATTACTGGCACCAGAGAAGATATGATCTTGGGGCAGTAACTGCCTTTCTCAAAGCCACAATTACCCAGTTGACAAACATAAAAAGACAACTCTTGCCCTCTCTCCTTAGGACACATGAAGGTCAGCAAGACAGCTCACGGAAAAGACCTAGTTCTAAATGCTGCAGGGAAGGCATTATTAATCCTCAAGAGCTGACCTGGGAATGAGACCCCTGGTCCCCAGAACTCGATAATAAACGGCTTGAATTTGCCTTATGCTTTACAAATTCTTCCACATCCGTCTACTCCTGTGCTCCTCCCAGGAGCACTGCAAAATAGCATCCTTTCAGATGTCATAGATTGTGACCGGGGACTCAGGAAAGCTGAGGGATTTAACCCACCCAAGAGTAAATGGTGTCGAGTAGCAGAGCTGGGTCTTGGATCCAGATCTTTTCATTCTAAGGGGCTCTGCTGCTAAGTACTCACCTTCGCCAGGTAAAAAGCCAGGGCAAGGGCTGACACCATGGAGTCCAGGTCACAGGCTTCATTGCCCAGAACGACATGTAGCGGCCGGGACTCCTGTTGAGGAAGGAGAGCAGGACACTAGCGGATGTTCCTCTGTCCGTTCCCACTGCCCTGAGCAGGGCTTCACACATCCTGTCACTGACCTTCACGGGAGATGTAGGTCAGATAATCTCATGAGCCCTCATTTCATGGATGAGGATATCAGCAGAGAGGCCACCTGTGTTTAGCTAAGTTTAAGCACTCCATATACATCCAGGAAGTAGAAAGGGGCCCTTTCTTCTACTACACTGCCTCCTTGATTGTTAACAGCAGTAAAGAATTCTCTAACTCCTCATGCTTCTTTGGGCACTCGAGAAATCAAAGGTAGAGCAGTTGAGATAGGTGATCTATTCAGGCCGCATCAACCCCGGCCTGTGTCTTCCCCTGACCTTGGTGTTTTCAAAATAGGGGAACACGTCCTTATGCTTCTAAACCGTAAGAGGCGAAGAGCTTTTGAAAATAAAGGTAAAATAAAATCCAGTCCGTGGTCCAGTTATCCAGTCTGTGAAAATGGCCCCAACCCGGAGGAGCCTCAGTGATGACCAGATAGAAGCGACATGCACTATCCAAGACACACTTTTCCTGGCAGGGTCTGATGAGAGCAAGAACAGTTGTTGCTGCTGGAACGTTTATTTTTATGTATTACTCTCTATTAGTGTTACTTTTAAAGTAGTCTCCTATGCCTAATGTGGGGCTCGAACTCACAAGCCCGAGACCAAGAGTTGCATGCTCTACCAACTGAGCCACGCAGGTTCCCTGAAACTTATTTTTAAAATATTTTTTAAATGTTTATTTATTTATTAATGTTTTATGTATTTTTAGGAGAGACAGTGTGAGCAGGGGAGGGTCAGAGAGAGAGGGAGACACAGAATCTGAAGACAGGCTGCAGGCTCTGAAGTGTCAGCACAGAGTTGGACGTGGGGCTCGAACCCACAAACTGTGAGATCATGACCTGAGCCGAAGTCGGACACTTAACTGACTGAGCCATCCAGGCGCCCTGAGGAACCTTCATTTTTAAAGCTCTGAGAAGTGCAGCTGCTGATGAGACCGAGAAGGGAGGAATATCTGTTATTATTAACCTGTTCCCTTGCACCCCCCTCGCTATCAGAGTCTTAAACAACAACCCGAAGAGGTAGGTACTTTAAGAATTATGCCCATGGCTCAGTTTAGGGCACAAGAATTCTCTCTTACCAATTTAGTTTGGAACTTCTATCTCAGCCCGCTTCTGAGAGAAGGGGTAAGGACAAATGGAGACACACCGGTTACAGCAGAGTTTCCGAATTTCAGCACTAGTGGCTTCTGGGCCTGGATCATTCTTTGTGCAGGGACTGTGCTGTGTGTGGGGGAAGTGTGGCAGTGTCCCCAGACTCTACCCACAAGATGCCAGGAGCATCACCAGTCATGACAACCAAAAATGTCTCCAGATTTGCCAAATATTCCTGGTGGGGTGGGGGTTCGGGCAAAATCACTCCCAGTTGAAAACTACTAGGTTACAGACAGGTAAATATCCGAACGCTCTGACTTCTTCAATCAGGGAAGATTTACTAGATGCAAGAGTTTAGAAAAGTAGGAAAGGGGTTCAGAGGAACAGAACATAGCAAGCAATAGTTATCAAGTAATGTAGCTATAGGAAGAAAGGGAATCACCTTGCCTGTTTGGCTGTTACCCTTCCCCCTTCCTCCCTCCCCCAGGAAGCTACGGCCAGAAAGGTAAATTTTAGAGGACTTTTGGTGGCAGAAGTTGCCCTATCCAGTAACTACAGATTTTTCCCCCTTAAGTTTTATTTATTTAAATAATCTCTACACCCAACACGGGGCTCGAACTCACAACACGGAGATCAGGAATCAGATGATCTTCCAACTGAGCTGGCCAGGTGCCTCAGGTTTTTTTTGTTTTGTTTACGTTTATTTACTTATTTTGAGAGCGAGCATGAGCAGGGGAGGGGCAGAGAGAGAGGGGGAGAGAGAGAATCCCAAGCAGACTCTGCACTATCAGCACAGAGCCCAGTGCAGGGCTCAGACTCATGAACTGTGAGATCATGACCTGAACCAAAATCAAGAGTCTGATGCTTAACCGATGGAGCCACCCAGGCGCCCCCCTCCCACCCAAGTTTTTGTTTTTAAACTACTTCCCCCCCACCGCCTCTCCGACCCTCAGAGAAGCACAGAAGGCAGGGGTTTTACACAGAGGACCTCTGGGGGAGTCCACCCTAGGTCCTCCCCCGTACCCATGTCTCTAAGCCTAGCTCAAGCGGGTGGCGGCCCAGACCCACTCACACTGAACAGCACGGGAGGGGGAGATTCCTTTCAGCACTAAACTCTTTTCCTACCTAAGAGGAGAATTCAGTCCTATAGTAACTCCTCTAACTTGCAACTGCTCCTTCTGATACCAGAGAACGTCCCCCTGTTTCCCAGATACCGAGAAGAGCCCAGATGGCTGTGGACCAGAGCGACGACAAAGGTAAGTGGCCGTAGAGATAACCTGCTCACTGAAGCAGTGTGGGGGGCACCGTGTTCCCTAGAAATGGGCCTGTATAAATACGAGCGGCCATATGGCCCCGACTCTAATGGAAAAAGGTAAGAGGAACAGAGAAAAGGCAGAGCGAGTGGGACAGACCTAGTGCTGGGCCCTCTGAGGCACCTTCCAACACTCGCTCGCGCTGGTGCTACTCCAGCTGGGTGGGGACAGGTCAGAGGCCCAGCACGGAGGGGGGCTAAGCAGGGGGGCAGAAGGGAGGCACCACATACAGCTCTGTGACTCAGGAGAGATGAGATCCAGACGAAGGTGAATAACTAGCCCCCCATGCTTGTTCAGGCCAAGACAGCAGCCAAAAGGAATGAGTGTCAAAGGAATTCTCTGGGCTCTCAGCGCATCTTGGGGCAGGCTTGAGCAGGGGCCACGGTCCGCCACCACCCTAGCCTGTCCAGTCCACTCACCACCCACAACACCTGCTGTGCACAGTCCCAGCTCTGCCCTTTAAGCGGCGGGACTGTCATTGGGAAAGACTGCAGCCTAGGGTTGAATCTCCGTTCTGCTTCTTACCTGTTAGGGGACTCAGACCTCTCCGAGCCTCATTGTTCGTTTTAAAAATGATGATCGTGTAACCGATTTCATGCAGCTGTTCTGAGACTTAAGTGAGATGGCCCGTAAGTGCCTACTCTGTGGCTGAAGGAGGAGCTGCCTTCCATCTTCTCCTCTCTCTGCCCGTCCCTGCCCCTTCATGCCACCTGAAGGCCCTGTCTCTGTGACGCCCTCCCCGGCCACCCAGCCCGAGCAATCCTCTTCCTCTAGGCCTCCAGCTTCTGGCACCATGGCCCTCACGCGGCACTGCTACCCCAAGGACCTCGCCCTCTTTTCGTGGGCATGGATCTTACCCTTTCACATAGCTTACGACTCAGGCGACCATCTCCAGATGGGGACACCTGGGAGAATGAAAAGGGGTGCAATAGAGGGTTATGTCTGAATAAACGAGAATGGTCCCGGGCTGCCCAACTTATAAGGCACCCTCTCCTCTTCACTCAGGAGGAACGTGTGTTATCTCGTAACCCGCCACCTCCCCCACCAGCCGAAAGCAAAGCCAAACAGCCCTGGCTTTCTGACCGTCAGAGGAAGAGTTGAGGGCAGATACGGCTATACTTAGAGCAGTAGGAAACCTGAGATGCCAGGGGGAGAAACGCAATCTAAGAGCCCCAAGTCAATATACACTTCTCTTTTCTTTTTTTTTTTTTTTTTAAATGTTTATTTATTTCTAGGAGACAGAGAGAGAGAGAGCGTGAGCAGGGGAGGGTCAGAGAGAGAGGGAGTCACAGACTGAAACAGGCTCCAGGCTCTGAGCTGACAGTCAGCACAGAGCCCGACGCGGGGCTCGAACCCACGAACCGTGAGATCATGACCTAAGCGAAAGTCGGACGCTTAACCAACTAAGCCACCCAGGCACCCCTACACTTCTCTTTTCTTAAACAAACAAAAACACCCCAAACCCACGAGTGACAATGGCTGTGTCCTGATGAGTGGCCTTGTGCAGGGAGAAAGGATGGGCTTCAGGGCTGCCAGAGTCAACCACTTCCCTTCTGAGGCTGAATATGGTCTGATGCTTAGTCTACAAAATGGTTCATGAGGGAGGGAAGCAAAGAGCAGGGAGCCAGGGATAGAGAGGCCACCCCCCTCCCCCGAGAATAGTACAGGTACTGAGGAAAGGACTGTGATGGCTGAAGGATAGCCGGCCACTCCTGATCGCTGCCCTCTGCGCGTACAGGAGGCAGATGACACATGTCATCTGCAGCTGGATGAGTACCTACCGGGGAATGCAGCCCCACCCTGAAGCAAAGGTTTCTATGCACTAGACGTGAAAGATGAGTCACTGTGAATAGGACATTTGGTTAAAAGGATTTCTTTTAAAATGGAACATCCAGGAGAGCCTGAATGGCTCAGTCGGTTAAGCTCTGACTTTGGCTCAGGTCATGATCTCGCGGTTTTGTGGGTTTGAGCCCCGCATCGGGCTCTGTTCTGACAGCTCAGAGCCTGGAGCCTGCTTTGGATTCTATGACTCTCTCTCTCTCTCTCTCTGCCCCTCCCCCGCTCATGCTCTGTCTCTCTCTCTCTCAAAAAAATAAATATTAAAAAAAAATTTTTTTTGAATGAAACATCCATAAGAGACTCTTAAATACAGAGAACAAACTGAGGGTGGACAGGGGAGTGGGAGAGAGGGGGTAAGTGGGTGATGGGCACTGAGGAGGGCCCCTGTTGGGATGAGCACTAGGTGTTGTATGGAAGCCAATTTGACAATAAATTATAAAAAAAAAAAAAAAAAAAGGGGAACATCCTAAGGGCGCCTGGGTGGCTCAGTCGGTTAAGCATCTGACTTAGGCTCAGGTCATGATCTCACAGTTTATGAGTTTGAGCCCTGCGTCGTGCTCGGTGCTGACAGCTCAGAGCCTGCAGCCTACTTCGAATTCTGTGTCTCCCTCTCTCTCTGCTCCTCCCTTGCTCTCACTCTCTCTCTCAAAAATAAATAAACGTTACAAATAAATAAAATGGAACATCCTACTATCATTGTGGCAGAGGCTGTAGGAATTTCTCTGGTATCAGGGATGCCTGGGTGGCTCAGTCAGCTTAGTGCCCCTGACTCTTAATTTCTGCTCAGGTCATGATCCCTGGGTCATGGGATCAAGCCCCATGTCAGGCTCTGCGCTGAGTGTGGAAGCTGTTTGCGATTCTCTTTCTCTCCCTCTCCTTCGTCCCCCTCCCCGGCTCCCGTGTGCATTCTCTCTCTTTCTCTCAAATAAAAAAATATATATTAAAAAACTTCCTGTTTTAAATCTGTCTGTTTAAATCACGTCTTTCTTTACACAAGAGACCATGGTGCAGCCTCCTCTGGGGAACTGGATGGGGAGAAGACAATCTTTTTCATAACCTTTTTTGTATTTAAAGTTTTTCCACTGTGTACATTTACTACTTCTATAATTAAAAACAATCTAGTATTTATGTATTCTAAGCTTATTTATTTATTTTGAGAGAGAGAGAGAGCACTATCAGGGGAAGAGCAGAGAATGAGGGAGAGAGAGAATCCCAAGCAGGCCCGGGCTTGATCTCACCAACTGTGAAATCATGACCTGAGCCGAAATCAAGAATCAGATGCTTAACGGACTGAGCCACCCGGACACCCTCCCTAGTATTTATTTTTACTTATGTAACATAAGTGCTATGCCCAACGTGGGGTTTGAACTCATGACCCTGAGATCAGGAGTCGCATGCTCTACTGACTAAGCCAGTCAGGCACCCCTATAATTAAAAGCAGTCTACAATGCTGGCGACCACCTGTGTCCCGCCCCCAGTTCCTCCACTAAGATTCCCAGGGTCTGATTTTCTCGTTTCTTCCAGCCCTGGCTAGGCTGTGTGATAATAACTCTAGGGTACAACCTCACCTTCACAAGTTCACAAGTTCAGAAAAAGAAAGATCTCGATCTTTCTTCTTGGGGGATGAATGCAAGCAGAGGAAAGTCAGGATACCAGCACTACTGGAAAAATCCAGGAATTTTCAGCTTCCTACTGCTGTAGGAGTTATGTGTTAACCTGGGGTACTCTGTTAAGATATCTTAGGAGAGGGGCATGCAAAGAAAGGCCATCTGGTGGCGTTTCAGGTCTAAGGGCTCTTTACCAAAAATGGTGGAAAGGAGGCCCGTCATTTGGGTTATCGGGGGTGGAAAAATTCCAACTGCTTAGCACTCGGAACAGCGCCACAAAGATTCTACATCAGTCCTCCAATGAGCTCCCCATGGTGGAAATCAGAGGGAACCCAACAATTGGTTCCAAATTGCCCTATGCATTAAATCAACTTTCCCAAAGTTTGTACTTCACGAGGAAAAACTTGGTGCCATCGGTATTAAAAGTGTCCTTTGCCCTTATACTTCAGGTGAGGACATTCATTTATGCCAGAAGCCCAATCTGCCAAAGAAAATAATAGGTAACTTTAAGGATTTGTTAAAGACTAGGATGAATCGCCCGAGGGAATTTGCAAAGATACTTTACAAGGAAAGCATAGTCAACCATCCAACTAGGCCTCGACAGGGGCAGTGGGACTCGGGGTAGTGGGGGGCCAAGGGACCTCTTGGAGCCTCTCTGGTCAGCTTTCTGCTGCTAACTGGGAGTAGCAGCCTAATGCTGCAGGGCCAGTCGGCAAGGCTGGGAGATTCCGACCAGCTCGGTGCACCGAAAGCAAGCCACAGAGCATTCAAAGCAAGCTTATAGTTTTGATTCCAAACCCACTTTGGACTCATCCCTTCCAGGCGAGGGATCCTTATGTAATTTACATGTGGGTTAAGGCCAAAGAAGAAAACTGAGGGCGAAGGAAACCAAGTTTGGGGTCAACAACTGATATGCCTACAGTTTAGCTTAAAAACATGCTCAAAAACCAGATTTAAAAAACCAGATTGAAAGGAAAACACCATGACCACCTCAAAGCTAGAATGGGTTCGGCCCGGCAGACAGAAACAGCCGGTCAGAGGCAGTCAGGCTGTGGGCACAGGTTCCCTCGTTCCCCCGGGGCTCACACGGAGGCCAATGGGCCAAGGAGGCCCTGGGAGCGGAGAGCTGAAAGAGGTGCGGAGAGAAAGGGGCAAATACACCTCGCGGGGCACGACCGGCGGCACCACAGTCCTTCACCTTTTGACGGAGCTGACCGAGGCGACGGCGACGTTGAGCAGAGGCTCAGATGCAGCTCCCAGACCCACGATTCCTCCTCCCAGCTCTGGGGAGACCCCAAAGGCGGGAGCCAAAACCAAGGAGGCTGAGCGGCATTCCCCAGAGCTTGGTTCTCGTTCCTCATTCCTCCGGCCCCGAGGCTGATCTGATCCCAGGCCCCCTCCCCACAATTCCGTGTTCCCTCCCCACACACCCTCGGGGTTTCCCCAGATCCCGCATCTTCGTTCTTCCTGGACCCCTTACGGTCACAGACCGGGATCCGTTACCTGCAGAGCAGCTCGACAACCCTGCAGGTAGTCCTCCATGGTGAAGTCCCAAGGTGTGCCACCGCCCCTGGCCGCGGAGAGGTTACCAAGCGAATGCTCCCCGCCCTGGACTCAGGGGCTTGGGGCGAAAGTCAAGAGGCGGGACTCGAACTCGCCACACAGCGCTTCGGCCCCAACCCCCGGAGGAAGTGCGTAATCCGGCGCTCCTGGAGTCCGACGTCGCCCCGCCCCCAGCGGCGGAGGCGGAGCTCTGCGCCCAGAGACTCACGGGACCCCTTCCCGGGGGGCGTGGTCGGTCGCGGCGCAGGGCGTGCTGGGAAACGTAGTTCAGAAGGGACGAAAGAATTTTCCGAGATCACTCATTTGACAGAGAAATGTATATGTGTCCGTGTAACCTATATTTGTGGCATTTGAACTTTCCCTCTCGACTCAGGCTAAGTATAGCATCTTTCCATACATTACACCGAGCATCTGGTTGACATCTTAAATTATACATGGCAAAAACAGCTCTTCGTCTTCCTTTCTCGAATTCTCCCCTTTATCAAGCTGATCCTTTGCCACCACGTTTCTGATTGTCCATGTTATTAAAACAACAGAATAATCTTTGACACCTCTTTTTTTAATACCTACGGTCTCTTGTAAGCTCCTGCTGCTGAGTCCTTTACAACTTGGTAGCCAGTTTTTTTCTATAGCCTCAGCAAACCGTCTCCTCCTTTTCCTGGACTGTTGTAACCTGCTTTTTTTTTTTTTTTTTTTTGCCTCCTGCCTCCCCAATTGTTCAAACTGCCATTTCAGCCTTCAGAGTTGCTTGAAGTTTCCTCCTACCGCAGCCCTGTGAGTCAAGTTAGGAGAGTCCTTCAGAAGTAGAGCTGGGTTCCAACCCCCTTAACTGCCACCTTCCAGCCCCATGGTAGTGCAGTGCACTGCAAATAAATGTACTCTCATCATCAAATACCCCCTCCTTTATTGATCCATCCCTTTATTTCTTATCGCCGGCTTTTCCTGCTCGACCCTCCCTGCCCCCCTAGGAACTGAGAGGAGGTGACAGATAGGAAGCTGAGGCCTGTGCTGGGAACAAGGACCTGGGCACCGTGGTATTCGATCTCCTGCTGCTCAGCTAGTTCTCTGCTGCTGCGTCTCTTTCCGGAGCCCAGAGGGTCCTCCCCACCTTCTGCACCACCAGGGGCACAGCCCAACTAGTTCCATTTCTAGACAGACAGAAAGAAAGAAAGAAAGAAAGAAAGAAAGAAAGAAAGAAAGAAAGAAAGAAAGAAAAATAGATACAGTAAGGACTTAGAAAGTAGCAGGATTTTTTTTAACTTTAAATGAGTAAATATGCACATGTTCTACTCTTTGGCCCTGCGTCTGTGGATCCAGAGCAAAGGCCGGCCATCCCCGGGGCGAAAGCCCAAATCCACCCGCAGCTGCTGTCCAGCCCGGCTCCTCCCCACGCCCAGCAAGGGCACTTGCTCTTCCCTGTTCTCACCAGAGAGGCACAAGCGCTCCGTCCCTTCCAGCGGCAGGCGGAGGGAGGAGAAAGGGTCTGTTGTTTTCCTCTCCTTGTTTCTCTCTCCCTCACTGCTGATCACCAGGCGGCTGACCGGGTCAGAAAGCCCTGATGGAAATTCTTCCGTGCCAGGCCAGCCCCTCCTCCTCCCGGGAGCTTGTCCTTGACTAATGTTTTTCTTTGTCCCGATGGGAAAAAGAGAGAGAGAAAGGAAAAAGAAAAACCACAAACTTCCTTTGAAAACCACCGGCTCGTAGTCCGGGCCTGGAGCGCGCGCCCTAGACTCTGCAACTCAGGAATCCTGAAGACGCTCCGGGGGACCTGGGAGCATCTGGGCTGCGCCCCAGCCTGCCCCCACCCTTCTCTGGTGACCCCAGTCGTGGGCGTGGGTCCGGAAGTGGCCTCCGCCACGCCGGGACCGCCGCTCATAAACCTGTGTAGACCTGTGTAAGCTCTGGCCTTGACAGCTGGGAGGCAGCTGGGACTCTGGCGGCGCCCCCCATTGCTCCCCCATCGACCTGCCACGGCTGGACGGTCCTCCTCGGTCCTGGAACGGCACCCACGTCTTCAAGGTAAAAACTTTGTTTTAACCGTTTCCTTTACCTCCCCTCCAACCCCGAGCTCTCTTTTTCCTCTCCAGCTCTGGGGAGGTGACACGGACTCCTCCTTGGGTCTCTGCGAGTGTGGATGGTGAGAGGAGGTAAGGGCAGGAGGGCTACGTAAAAAAGGCTTGGTCCCTTCATTTACTTCTTTTAATGAAAACTTCCCCGACTCTGCTCGCAAGCAAACAGAGAAGGATCGTGGCAGTTGACTTCTTCGGGGGGGCAAAATTTTAAACCGGTAGTTGCATGAAGATTTGGGTCAGACTGAGAAAGAGATTGCAGTGGGAAAGTTCCGGGGGGGGCGGGGGGAGGATGTGCATGTGGCTTCAATAAGCCACCCACCCATTTTATATGCTTCTTGCAACTTTTGGCTATTTACTGCCGCTGCGAGGGAGGGGCCAGGGCTATTTTCACTCCCTCACCCACCACCGGAGGATAATTCCAGCAGGAGAGAATGTGTGGGGCTCAGAAAAGAGGAAAATAATGAAATCCTGATTTGTCTGAGTGCCCTCCCCCTCCTCCTTCGCAGACACTCTCCGTGCCTACTCCACCTCGAGCTCACCTTGTGCAGTGGGAGTCCCCCCGTCCTGCTCCTCCGCTTCAGACTTAGCTCACTTAGCTTTGCCCAGTTTGTCTGAGACCCATCTCCATCCGGCAGCCAGCTCCTGGTTTCTTTTGGCTCTTTCCCCTCACCAGCCGGCTGCCCAACCCCCACTGAATAATTGATCATTTCTGGCATTGGACAGAAAAGATAAGAAACGAACGCTGCTTGTCTCCAAGCTCTTTTCACTTTCCCAGGCTCTGGTTTCTGCTTCCAAGCCTCAGCCGAAGTGTCATTCGGGAGGGGAGGGAAAAGAGAGGAGAGAGAATAGTGGAAGGTGTGCAGGCCATTTTTGCAAGTCGGATTCTAAATTAACGACATGTAATGAGATGCCGCTAGCATAAATGAGATTTGAATCAGGAGGAGTATCAATTTGGGCGACTCGACTTCTTTCGGTAACTTTTATGTCTTTCTTTCAACTTCATCTCGCAAGGCCTTAACCTAGCCCTGAATTCCTGCCGCTTTACAAGAAGGAGGCATAGCGTCAGGTTAGGAGGGAGCTAGAGGAAAGACAAGAGACTTCTAACAAGTCTTCATTTCTCCCTTTTGCTTACCGAGAGTCATGAGTCAGGGGAGAGGGGAGCTAAGAGGTTGAAGGGAGATGTTTTCCAGGGGACGAGGGTTGTGGCTTTCTTTTTTTTTTTTCTCTCTACAGCCTTAATGAAATGTCTGTGCTAGATTTGATGCTCAGTGCTGATAGAGAGCAGGTTAAACAGGCTCAGGGTTTATATCTAAAACAACCCACATAGAAATAGACAGAACATGTGCACAGGAAGCTGAATACATTCAGGGGGAGCATTTCCTTTTTGTTTTTAAGTTTTAATTTTTTTAATATTAAAAACATTTTCAGAGTTTATTTATTTTGAGAGAGAGAGTGAGCATGAGTGGGGGAGGAGCAGAGAGAGAGGGACAGAGAGAGAATCTCAAGCAGGCACCACACTGTCAGCATGGAGCCTGATGCAGGGCTTGAACTCTCAAACCAGGAGATCATGACCTGAGCTGAAGTTGGACGCTTAACCGACTGAGCCACCGGGGTGCCCCTTTTAATATATTTTTAAATGTTTATTTACTTTTGAGAGGGAGAGACAGGGTGAGAGTTGGGGAGGGGCAGAGAGAGAGGAAGACACAGAATCCGAAGCAGGCTCCAGCACAGAGCCGTCAGCACAGAGCCCGACATGGCACGGGGCTCGAACTCTGGAGCCACAAGATCATGACCTGAGCTGAAGTCAAACACTTAACCAACTGAGCCACCCCGGCGCCCCCTTTATGTTTTAATTTTAATTCCAATTAGTTAACAGTGTTATATTAGTTTCAGGTGTACAATATAGTGATTCAGCGCTTCTGTATGTGACCTTGTGCTCATTATGAGGTAGTCTTTCTCAGGTAAGTCAATAAAAAGTATGTTCACATTCCATGATATATGAAGAGTGGGCAGAGAATATCTCTGGGTTTAGGCGACTGGGGAGCAGAGAGGAACTGGGAAGCTGGCTATGCCAACTACAGCGGTCAAGAGTGTACGAACAGCATTTGTGGGGGGGGCAGTGGTTTTGTGCCGGAAACTGAAGTTGCCTATCAGAACCGGTCTCTGATTCAAGTCCACATGGCCCACATTTCCCCTCCTGACAGGAAGCCCCTCCCAAACCTTTTTGCTACAGCTTGAGATGGTGTACAGTTCAGTAGAGTCCTTGGAGGAGAGAGACTTCTTTCTCGCTGGTGTCTCATCGTTTAGGGCTTGATTCTGTCTGTCTGTATCTCCACTTTTCACCCCAAGCACTCTGTGATTGTTACTCTTTTCACCCTTGGGATGAAGCAAAGAGAGTTAGCCCTAAGGATATAAGCAGCCTGTGTGTGCTCTGGATTTTTCCCGAACAGCCAGGGGTGGGGTCTGGTGTCGGGCAGAGGACTTACCACCATCCTGGTTATGTTGAGGACTACCAATGTCACACCATTACAGGGTGAGCTAAAGATCATCATATTAATAACTAGCGGTACACCAGGCCCGTGAACAATGCAGGAGTTAGGGACGCTGACCATTCATGCAGTTGAAAATCTAGGATGCCCGGGTGGCTCAGTCGGTTAAGCATCATGATCTCACGGTCTGTGAGTTCAAGCCCTGCATCACGCTCTGCGCTGACAGCTCAGAGCCTGGAGGCCGCTTCGGATTCTATGTCTCGCTCTCTCTCTGCCCCTCCCCCACTCATGCTGTCTCAAAAATTAATACATGTTAAAAAAAATTTTTTTTTTTAAATCTGTGTGGGGCACCTGGGTGGCTCAGTCGGTTGATCCAACTTCGGGTCTGGTCATGATCTCACGTTCATGGGTTCGAGTCCTGCGTCGGGCTCTGTGCTGACAGCTCAGAGCCTGGAGCCTGTTTCAGATTCTGTGTATCCCTCTCTCTCTGACCCTCCCCTGCTCACACCGTCTCTATCTCTCTCTCAAAAATATAAAACATTTAAAAAAATCTGTGTATAATTTTTGACTCCCCCAAACTGAACTAACAGCCTACTGTTGACTGGACACCTTACCAATAACATAAACAGTCAGTTGGCACATAGTTTGTATGTTATGTATATTATATACTATATTCTGACAATAAAATAAGCTAAAGAGAAGAAAATGTTATTAAGAAAGTCGTAAAGCGGTGCCTGGGTGGTTCATTTGGTTGAGTGTGGGCTCCTGATTTCGGCTTGGGTCATAATCTCCCAGTCCGTGGGGTCGAGCCCCTAGTAGGGTTCCACACTAGGTACAGAGCCTGCTTGGGGTTCTCTCTTCCTTCTCTCGTTGCCCCTCCATTGCCCCTAAAAATAAATAAATAAGCGTTAAAAAAAAGTTGTAAGGGATACACCTGAGACTAATGTAAATTATGTGTCAACTATACTTCAACAACAAAACAAGAAAATCATAAGGAAAATACGTTTACCGTACTGTTTGCGTATTTACTGAGAAAAATCCGCATGTGGGGGGCCTGTGCAGTTGAAACCCCGTGCGGTTGAAAACGGTGTTGTTCAAGGCTCAACTGCACAGTTTTAACATTTCTTTCTCCATCTCTTTCCTTTCTGTCTTTCTCCTTTTACTTTCCCTTTTTCTCCATCCTTTTTCTATTTCTTGTCCTTATCATTTCAGGAAAGCCGACCCCATCCAATGACTTCAGTCCCGCCCAAATCCCTCCTCCCAACCTGAAAGCCCTGTCTCCTCATTGGTCCCATGTGGTCACATGCAGTTAGAGGTGACAAGACCTCAGGCTGGGGGGCCTTCTGTTTACCCAGCTAAGTAAGAGAGACATGTGCTCCCCATAGCCAGGAGTGACGGCGCAGAGACTGTGCAGCCTTCCACACTATATTCCTTTAACAAGACTTTTCTGGGTCCATTTGCTTTCCAGCCCAATGACTTCCTCCTTATTGGATTGGTCTCTTTTCCACCTACCAATCCTAGATTAGGCAGCTCCCTGAGGGCAGGAAAGTCCTTTGGTGCCCCTCAGGTGACCTCTTCTGACCATGGAACACCATCAGCCTGACCATCCAGCCTCTGGCGAGGCTGGGACTGTAGAGGCAGTCGGCCCTGAACCCCATGAGGTCCTCTCACAACCACCAGGTGAGCACCCCCGGGACAAGGATGCCAGAGATGCTGATGGAACAGCCAGGGAACAGGAGACAGTCGACCAAGCTTCGCTGCTGGTCCAGGGCCAGGATAACCTTGAGTCAGCTGCACCTAATGCTAGCTCAAGCCAACTGGAGCCAGCCCAGGGGGCACAGCCTGAGGTAGAGACAGAGGGAGCATGCTCCAGACTCCAGGAGCTCCCCCAGCCACCCAGGGCCCGACAGCCAGAGCTAGATTTCTACTGTGTGAAGTGGATTCCCTGGAAGGGAGAACGGACACCCATCATCACCCAGAGCACCAACGGCCCTTGCCCCCTCTTGGCCATCATGAACATCCTCTTTCTTCAGTGGAAGGTAAGACAGAGTCCGGATGGAGGCTTAGAAATTGCTGGTGAGGGTACTTTTCCCTGACCCGTCTCCTCGATCATCCTGATTTCCTCAAGCCGGGCAAAACTTCCCAGATTATTCTCCATGTTTCTCCAGCTTGAACAAATGAGACAAAATAGTCATAAAAAACAAGACAAAACAAAATATTTTTTCTGTCCTGCTCTCGTATCTTCTACTGTCCGGCAAATGGGAACGTGTCACAAAACTTCACATGCATTATCTCACCCCTTTTCTCCTGCCACGCCTCCCTGTCCCCCCCCCCCCCCCCCCCCCCCCCCCCCCCCCCCCCGCAATCCGTCCTCCTGTGTAGTTTTCCTTCAGCGCTCTATGATGGAAAATGCACACGTGGCTCACTGTTTGGTCACCCCTTCTGCCTCCAGGTGAAGCTGTCCCCTCAGAAGGAAGTGATCACATCGGATGAGCTCATGGCCCACCTTGGTGAGTGACGAGGCCTTGGGGAGGTTCAAGAGCCATCCACTCAGCCAGAAATCCAGAACAGAAAGGGACTGCCCATTTGGGGCTCAGATGTGGCAGCGAAGGTGAAGGTGTACAGGGCTTCTCTGCAAGGCTGGGGAATGAAAAGCCAAACTCAAGGTGTCAAGAGCCTGGGATTTTAACCCTCCTTCTGCTCTGGGCTTTCACACATGACCTCGGGTAGGCCCTTCACCTTTGTGAGTCTCTCTCTTCCTTGGGAAGTGAAAGGTCTGGATTAGATTCTAAGGCTCTTTCCAGCTCTGAAAATCTGTGGTCTAGGACCATTCTCAAGGAAAAGAGGAAGTAGCTATGGGGGAAATTGGGGTAAGCTGATAAGGGGTTCTGTCTTATAGGGGACTGTCTCCTGTCCATCAAGCCCCAGGAGAAGTCAGAGGGACTTCAGCTGAATTTTCAGCAGGTGAGGCAAAGGTCTGCAGACATAGGAATTTGCAGGTTCGTAAAGGGACACCTAGACTTCTGCTTCTCAGGAAGGTCTCCTAAACTGTGATTTCTTTCTGTAGAATGAAGGTATATCTTTGTCCTAGAAAATATATTCCTTTATATAAGATAAAGAAGGGTTGAGGCAAAAGAGGAATGGAATGGCTGTAAGAGAACCAGGGAAGAAAAGCAACAAGATAAATTATTTTCTATCTGGAGCTAGGAGTCGGGGGAGGGGAGGCTAGACTAGCCATTAGTGTCGTCTTGTTTTCTCCCGGCCTTATTGAGATAGATAGAGCATTGTGTAAGTTGAAGATGTATAGCGTGTTGATGTGACATCCTCATTTTCTTTTCTGGTCCCAGAATGTGGACGACGCAATGACAGTTTTGCCTAAACTGGCCACAGGTCTGGACGTCAACGTGCGATTCACAGGGGTCTCTGACTTTGAGTACACTCCCGAATGCAGTATCTTTGACCTCCTAGGCATACCTCTGTACCACGGCTGGCTTGTTGATCCACAGGTGAGGGCGAGGTGGCCCAGCTCAGGCTGACAGAGGGACAACAGAGGGGTGGGCATTGGGGAGTTAGGGATTAGACTGGCTTGAGAGGAGGAGGGGCTTTGGAGGCTGGACCCGGTGCAGAATTCCTTGAATTGTAACCTGGCGAGATGGGTAACGTTCAGATATGGGCGAACCACACACACATAGGTCCGTTCTTCAGGTGTGGAAAATTTCGAGAGCCTTTGGTGATAGGGTTGCAATCCTTGTGGGCTTGCCTCATTTCCTTCCTCAAAAGATCTTCATTGTTTCGGTACCACCCCGCCCCGCTGCCCACACAGAGTCCGGAGGCCGTGAGCGCGGTTGGGAAACTGAGTTACAACCAGCTGGTAGAGAAGATCATCACCTGCAAGCACTCTAGCGACACCAACCTTGTGACAGAAGGTGACACCCCTGCCTTCTCTTCTGTGGATCTTGTGTGGAGGGCAGGAGGGCTACTTTTGTGTGTTGTCTGTCTCCTGCCACCAACTCCCCCTAGAATAAGTGCCCCACGGGAGACAGAGCAGGGAACTGTCTGTTGTATTCAGTACCTAGAGCAGCGCCTGGCACAAGGCTCAGTAACAGCCTGTTGGGTGAACAAATACAGCCAGGCTCCGAGGGATTCCAGAAGGTGGGACCATCCATAGGGCTTTTGACAGGAGCCCTCTGAATGATCCTTCTTCCTGTTGCGGATTGCGGAGTTAAGCCAAGCCTCTTGCCCCCCGATTTTGTGCCCTCCTGGCAGGCCTAATCGCCGAGCAGTTCCTGGAGACTACCGCGGCACAGCTGACTTACCACGGACTGTGTGAGCTCACGGCAGCGGCCAAGGACGGCGAACTTAGCGTCTTTTTCCGAAACAACCACTTCAGCACTATGACAAAGCACAAGGTGATGAGGCTTCAGAGGTGGGGGCTGGGGGTGGAGTGCTGTCTCTCTCTCGGGGCTTTATCTTCGAGGCCAGTGTTTCAGACAGGATAGGGTAGATTGAGTTCAGGTGCCAGCCAGCCCTGGAATCCCTGGGGTTCCCACAGCAGAGGTCTATTCCTTCCCCCATGCTGCGTGGCCATTGCAGATGGGGACCAGTTCTGGCCTACATCATCTTCGCTCTCAGAGCCAGGCTGACAGCACAGCTCTAATCTGGGATATGGAATAATCTGGAATGTGAGAGGGAAAAGAGAGAGAGGGACACCACGCACTTGCTTTGGATGCTTCTGCCTAGAGATGATGCGTGTCGTGTCTGCTAACATCGCACTGGCAAGCCATCAGGAATACGCCTGCCGTCAAGGGGACAGGAAAGTAGAATCCTCTCCCAGGAAGGGAAGAGGGAAAGGTCTTTGGCTCTCACAGGATTTAACCCCATAGCTGTTAGGCGAGCCCAGAGAATCATGGGAAGTAAGGCAGGAACCTTGTGTGGGACCCAGAGCCCTGAGCACTCACGCTTGGCCACAGTGATCGCCTCGCTTAGCCCCTGCTGACCCTACGCTTAAACATCCCTTCCTCCTCCCCACGGCCATGAGTATTTGTAAAAGATGCCCGCGCTCACACCAGGTGCTTCAGGGGGTCTCTGCATCTCAGGTGACTTCTGGCAGTCAGGTAGCCTCTGTGCCACTATCCCACCAGCGACTTCTGTCCTCTCCTTTGCAGAGTCACTTGTACCTGCTGGTCACAGACCAGGGCTTCCTGCAGGAGGAGCAGGTGGTGTGGGAGAGCTTGCACAACGTGGACGGGGACAGCTGCTTCTGCGATGCGGACTTCCATCTGAGTCATTCCCCAGGCAAGGGGCCCGGAACGGGAGGTGGAGGCGGCTCCCCCGAGCAGCAGCGGCAGGTCGACCAGGTGCGTGAAGTCTTCAGGAAGCGTGCGGGGTGCACGTCTGCTTCAGAGCTTGCCCCCGGCCAGAGGCATGCGTTTCATCACCTAGAGAGCAGGAACGTGACACCTGTGCCCCTTTACCGTTACCTTCGGACCAGCCCCGTGCTCGCGGAATGTACTGGGCTGTGTGTTTTGGTCTGGAAGCAGAGCTGGAGAAGCCGAAGGAGGGGAAAACTGGGTTTGGAAACCTAAAGGCAGCCCTGATGTCCCCCAGGCCCCGGCCGCCTCACCCCCGCCTTGTTCTCCCGTCTCTCTCTAGGACTACCTAATCGCCTTGTCCCTGCAGCAGCCACAGGGCACGCTGGGTCTTAGCGACTTGGAGCTGGCCCAGCAGCTTCAGCAAGAGGAGTACCAGCAGCAGCAAGCTGTGCAGCCCGTGCCGGGACGGAGCTCCCCGCAGGTGAGCCGTGCTCCCAGGCGCCTCCCCTCTGGCCCAGAGCTCCGCCCTGCGTGGTGAACCGTGCCCCCCAGGCGCCTCCCCGCTGGCCCGGAGCTCCGCCCTGCTGGGGGTGAGCCGTGCCCCCAGGGACCTCCCCGCAGGCCTGGAGCTCCGCCCTGCTGGGGGGGTGGGGGGGTGGGTGAGCCGTGCCCCCAGGGACCACCCCGCTGGCCCGGAGCTCCGCCCTGCTCCTTGGATCCCAGACACTTGTCATTGCCTTTCCTGCAGTGGCTTCTTCGAGGTGTCTCTCTGCCCTGGGTCCCATCTTACTTTTCTCTCCCCACCGCCCCTCCTGATCCCGCCCCCGCGTCCATCTAGAGTCTCTGTTTGCGTGTCCTCCGGGCTGCTGGGTGACCCACTGTTAAATCCCACGCAGGGGAGAGGAGCCATGTCCGGACGTCCGGTCGGGGAGCGCCGGCAGAGGCCAAAGCAAGAGTCAGACTGTGTCCTCCTGTAGCTGCGCCCTACTCCGGGGCTGCCCTCCCAGCCTCTACTTTCAGAGGCCGTGGCTCCTCTGCTTGCTCCCCCAGCTCTAGTCCTGAGATAGGCCGGGTAACTTCTTTCCGGACAGCCGGGGATCAGAGCAAGCAGTGAATGCCAACGTCAGACTCGCTAACGTCCTGCCCTCATGTGCTGCCACCTTTTCTGCCTCCCAGTTATCCAGGGCAACATAGGGGTTGGCGGGGTGGGGAGGTGAGGCCTTCCGGTCTCCAGCTCCCCTTCCCCTCAACAGTCACACTAATATACGGACTCGAGCTCCAGGGTGAGGGCTCCGTCTAGAACGCGCCTCACCTACTTCCCACCCCTGACTGGGTCTCCCTGCTGACCCTGCAGGCCTGTCTCTGATCGGTTCAGGGTTTGATTTGGGTTTCTATCTCCATTATTTGTAATGCCTTCCTAGGGGTTTGGAAATAAAACATCTTTCCTGAGATCTGTTGTTTGCTTTGCCCTGCAGCGGTCGGGTTAAGTATTTGCCCCAATTAAGGAATGCAAAAAAGGTGGGGAGCGGGTAAAGAGGTGCCGGGGTGGGAGGAGGTGCGGGGAGGACGTCGTGTGTACTTTGCTTGTCATTTCTAATAGGGCCAGCAGGGGGAACCAAAGCCCGCTTATTTTTCTTTTATTGTTTCTGTTGATCAGGTTTTGATAGACCTTCAATGGGAATGGTAATCCAGTCTGGGAGGTGGGTTTCCAAGTCCCTGCTCTGGACGGATGCAATCTGGGGGTAGGCTTCCTGCTAACTTAAGACTTCCCAGGCAGGGAAGGGCAGCTTGATCAGATGGTTCTCTGCTACTTCTGACCATTTCTGACCTCGTTCTGGCTCCTGTTTCTCAGTTTCTTCGCCTGAAATTTCCTGGGGAAGAGAGAATAATGGGGGAAGGAGGGACTCTGAGGGGAGGGGCTTATTGCAGCAGGAGAACCTCAAACAGGATCCCCATTGAATATGCAAGTGCACATCAAAGGCACCTCCAACTTCAAGGCCTCCTCCCAGCCGGTGTCCTGCTCCACCCAAACTTCAATCAGGGAACACAAACAACAGTGAAGTTTGCCAACAGGATTCAAGAATCAGTGAGACGTTGTGGCCAGTGTATGGGGAGGATGAATAGGGTAGAAACCATCAGAGAGAGGTCTATACCCAAGACAGAGAGCCAGAGCACCCAGATATAGATATCACTTTGAGACAAGAAGCCAAGGGACTGAAAAGAAACTTCAAATTCTAGCCTCAACAAGAAGCTGGAGGTGGTGTTCAGTGAGGGGTTAATCCTCTTTGAAGGTGGTGTTCAGAGAGGGGTTAATCCTCTTTGGAGGCTCAGCTGGTCTCCTGCAGACCCAACCAAACGTGGGGATCTCATATCCTTGAATGTCTGTGGTGGGGTCTGGAGGGCAGGGCAGGGAGGTCTCAAATGTCTTCAGCCCTGCACAGGGCTAGTAGGGCTGTCCGGCAGTCCCCTTTCACTGCATCCTGCAGACAAGAGAGTCAGGTGTTAGAAAGTCTCCGCCCCACCACCGCCACCATGGTCCAGGCACTGTTTCCTCCCATGTGCTGGCCCAGCACTGTCTGATGTCAAGACTTCTGTACTAAATTAACCAAAGCCTCATGAGTTCTCCAAGGGCATCGGCCGTGAGGGCAGAGTGGAGGAGAAGGGGTGAAGTTCTGGGGCTCCAGGCTAAGAGCTAGCCACGGCTCACCTGGAGAGAAGAGTAGAGGGACTTCCCAAATTTCTTTTTGAACTCAGCTCGGATGCTTAGAAGGTCAATCTCGCTTCGAGAGATAAGGATGCGCATCAGGACTTGGTAATTGGACTCCGTGTCCTGGTAGAGAGAAAAACAGAAAAGAGGTTGGTAGTAAGATCCACTCAGCGTTGAGACTGGACAGCATGGTAAATTACCCTAGAACGGGGAAGCGCGGTGCGGGTGCAGGGACAGGATGTGTGCATTATCTAGGAGCACAATTTCTCTTTGTCCTTCCTTCTGGAAGGTGATGCAGCAGGAACGATGAGTCTCTGTGGGAACAGCTGGGGTAGGTGTCGTTCTGGCCACACACCTTTCCTTGCCAGCCCTCTCGCTTAGAGTCTCATTCCTCTAGAGCTCGGCGGTGAGCAGCTCCAAAGGCACGTACTCAAAAAAAAAAAAAAAAAAAAAAAAGATAGGAACCTGCAGGGGAGAGGGCCACGGAGAAGATGCAATGGGTCCTGAGGGGCCAGGACCTCAAGGAGGAGGGCCTGTATGTGGGGGTCCTGGTTGAAATGGTTTATCGTTCCATTTGTGTGTAGCATTCTCTTCTCTCCCCTTGGAACTGGATTGCTGTGGCTTCCCGGTGACATAAATCTTTTTGCAGCGTTTTATACCCTTGGAAGAATTACTGCATTAGCCGGTATGGGCTTTTTAACGGACCCAGGAAGCAACTGAAGAAAGTGTTTGAAACAAGATTGTTTGCAACAATCATTATGCTTTTGTGTTTTTGTATTTACCTTGTGTGCTTTGGTGGCACAAGAGGAGACTGGTCTTACTATTCTGCATATTGTAGGTGTCAATGACCTGGTGTAGCCTGTCGTCTATCCTGTGTCTATCCCGTACGCAAGAAATGCAGTATTTAAGTGCTGTTCTCTCTCTCAAGCTGAAAATCAGAAACTCTTTGAAAAGAGCATTGGAAAGTTGATGTTCTGTTTGGTGAAGTATGTTTTCCTGATGTAACAATCACTCCCAAAACAACAGCCGTGACCGTGACCGGTGAAGACCATTTTCCGCTGGTGAAAGCTACATGCTTGATTAAACATTTACATACCTGCAATATTAAATTCATTATGTGTCACTAATATGCTCTTCCCCCAAATAAGATTTTAGTCGTCGCCAGTTGTAAATGATTTTAGCTAGTTTTATTAGCTTTTTCTAAACAGCATGTAAGATGTGAATATTTAAGGGTAAACCTATGCCACAAGCTTTGTTGGCTCTTTAAAAATGCCTACATTTTTTAGATATTTGGTTTTATAATTTTTACAATAATTTTTTGTTAATTTTTTAAATGTATTCATTTTTAGAGAGAGACAGAATGTGAGCGGGGGAGGGGCAGAGAGAGAGGGAGACACAGAATCTGAAGCAGGCTGCAGGCTCCGAGTTGTCAGCACAGGGCCCAGTGCGGGGTTTGAACCCACAAATAGCGAGATCATGACCCGAACTGAAGTCGGACACTTAACAGCCACCCAGGCACCCCTATTATTAAAAATTTTTTAAAGTTTTATTTTGAAAGAGAGCGAGCGAGCATGGGGGAGGGGCAGAGCGAGAGGGAGAGAAAGAGAATCCCAAGGAGGCTCCACACTGTCAGTGCAGAGCCCCATGTGGAGTTCAAACTCACCAACTATGAGATTATGACCTGAGCCGAGGTCAAGAGTTGGACACTTAACCAACTGAGCCACCCAGGCGCCCTAGTATCTTTTTTTTAAGAAACCTTTACATGTGAAAGTTTTTACTTTAAGCTAAAAATTGCTTATTATATGAAACAAGCATTTGCATTTTATGTACTAAAGTACATAGAAAGTAATAAAATCCATATAATAATTGTATTATATGTAATAAAAATAACACATATTTATAATTTTGAAATAAACCCACACTTGGAAAAATAAAAAATATTAAAATATAAAAAAGAGGAAAGACTTGCTACCTACACAGACTTCCAGCATGAAAGCCAGGACATTTATAACTTACAAGTTAGTGAACGTCCAAGAAGGATATACCCAGCCTATCCCCAAACCGAGTTGCCAGGGCTCTGATAGGGAGCAGGGTCATGTGACTTCCAGTTCCTATCCTGACCTCCAGGGCGCCTCACATCCCTATCTGTATCCATCCGTTTCTCGTTTCTCCGGTTGGACCCCCAGGGCTCAGCATGGCCATCTTCCTCCTAAACCTGTACCAAGCCTCCTGCCTTTTGGTTAAAGAAGGTAATGGAGGCTTCTGTTCAGATATAACAGAGGTATGACACAGTATCAAATCATGACTTATAATGGATTATAATAAATGAGTAACCATGACAGATTTCTAGATAAAAACTACACTGGTGCTGTCACTATTTCCTATTAGCCCCTTTCCCGGAGTTTCCTGTTACTTGACTCATAAGACCCTTCCCAGCACTGCCTGGCATACTTATGGCGTCTACACAGATCATAAGTTCCCATGGAAAAAAAAAAAAAAAAAACCAGAAAGGAAAACGAGGAAGTAACAATAGGGTGTCATAGTTCATCCGGACTCCTGACCTCACTGTCAGTGCATCTAATGGCCACTTTATCTTACATTTCATGTATCACCAATCTTGTATTGTGATAAAAGATTGTGTTTTTTTCTTTCTTTTTATTAATGTTGATTTATTTGTTTTTGAGAGAGAGACAGAGAGAGCACAAGTGGGGGAAAAGGCAGAGAGAGAAAGGGAGACAGAGAATCCTAAGCAGGCTTGAGCTGTCAGCACAGAGCCCGACATGGGTCTTGGACTCACAAGTTGTGAGATCAGGGTCTGAAGTGAAACCAAGAGTCAGTGGCTTAACCGACTAAGCCACCCAGACGCCCCTGTCATAAAAGGTTGTTGATTGGGGCGCCTGGGTGGCTCAGTCGGTTGAGCATCCGACTTCGGCTCAGGTCATGATCTTGCGGTCTGTGGGTTCAAGCCCTGCGTCGGGCTCTGTGCTGACAGCTCAGAACCTAGATCCTGCTTTGGATTCTCTGTCTCTCTGTCTCTCTCTCTCTCTGCCCCTCTCCTGCTCATACTCTGTCTCAAAAATACATAAACATTAAAAAAAGATCATTGATTGCTCCCCAGTATCTATTCTTCCCTTCTTCCAACTCTTATTACACCAAACTTGTGGAGTTGGGGTGAGTCAGTCATTAACTGAATATTCCCATTGGTGTCCAAGCACTCTTTCTACCAAACCTACATTAAACATAATTCTTGCCTTGTTACTTGAGAATGTAGTTGGCATCTCATACTTCTCTGGGATCTTTTTGTTGTTGTTGTTTGTTTTTGAGAGAGAAAGAGAGAGAGAGAGAACTGGGAGAGCGAGCTCAAGTGGGGGAGGGGCAGAGAGAGGGAGAGACACAGAATCTGAAGCAGGCTCCAGGCTCCGAGCTGTAACACAGAGCCCAATGTAGAGCTCAAACCCACAAAACATGAGATCAGGACCTAAGCCGAAGTCGGACTCTCAACCAACTGAGCCACCCAGGTGTCTCCCCCTTCTCTAGGATCTTTTAATGAAAATTCATTTTATGGTTCAGATTGGTCCAAATTTTCCCGAATCAGCCTTCACTGAAGGTCATTTTTCTGAATAAATATTTGTCACAGTCTATGTTTTCACATATTTCTCATGAGAGAAGACAGAAGCATCTGATTGAGTTTCTCCTTTTCAAAAAAAAGTTTTCAGAAAAACAGGCCTTTATTAGTTTTTGACTTCTACTTCTAAGGTAAACCTGGCATTTACCTCCAAGGGTGTGGGTCCTATAATCCAAATACATTACAATCCTTTACTGCTAGGATTCGAGTTTGGTTTTATAAAGGAATTTAGACAGATAACCACAGCTCTTCAAATTGGTCTTAGCATTGGCTCAATATAATAGTATAGACTTTATAGGATAAATAAAATGGAGACCTCCACTGATGATAAAATAAGAGCATATACGTACTGCCTTTTAAAGAGCTGTCAATGAGGCACGGTGGTTTCTCAAGGAGCTATGCTATCTACCAAAACAATAACTGCTTTATCGTCTTAAAAATTTGGGTGAGTTTTTTATTTACAGGTTTTGGGGGACATTTATACTAATAGGAGACCTAGCTCAGTGAGTAGAATGACTGGGTTCTGCTTATGAAATTACTCAAACCAACATCACCAATTTAAGTGTGGATAATATGGAACAAAGTCTGACCAGAGTGGAAAAAGGTGGTCCTGGATACTAATAACTCTTATGGCATAGCTTATAGTATAGACCAACACCTATGGTATAGACTAGGATTTAACACATGGCAGTTACATGTCCTATGGGACCATCATGTGTATGTATGTGTGTTTAATTGTTTTTAAATTCCAGTAGAGTTAACGTACAGTGTTCTATTAGCCATTGTGTGTTTTGTAGGGAGCCTATATGATTTATTAGCTGCGTGACCTTGGGCAAAGAACTTGGCCTCTCTGTACCTCGGTGTTTTTCATCTATAAAACAGGGATGGAGTGTGGCCATGAAGATTAAATTGAAACGTGTGTCACAGTTCAGCATAGGCCTGGGACACAATGAGCACCCAAGAAATGCTGGCTTTTGTCATTATTCTTATATCACCAGTATTATCACCATCCTTAAGTCTGGCAACAACTGAAATTGGACAAGATGCTGTCTTATAGAGCAAATTCATCTCTATATTTGGCCACCCAGACATCACTTAGGCCAAACTTTTAGCTTCAGTGCTCTTTGGAGTCAACCAGTTTAGCTCTAACCACAGTTCCATTCTCTGCTCTTGACAAGACAGGTCGTAAACCTAGGGAAAGAGAGCCGCTATGTGTTTATAAAATAAATATGAGGTTGTTACCTGAGTAAAAGTGTGCAACTTCCTCTCTCTTGCCCAGAAGTTGTCTCCCTGCTCCCCCGCCCCGGTTTTTGCTCCAGAGGGAGGGAAAAGAAGCGTCCGGCTCACCTGGAGGGCTTGATGAAGTTTATCAGCAAAGTACAACGGTGTGTTCTTGATCACTGAGGCTGCAAGCAAAGAGGGGACAGTGGAGAGATGACTCCCATGCCAGGCAAGAGCTCTGCCCCGTCTGAGTGGGTCCTACCTAGGCTGAGCAGAGCCGCCTGGGCGTCTCCATGGAAAATGTTCTGGATCATCTTCTCCAGTTCGTGCCCCGTGCACCGCTGGTACTGGTCGAACACTTGTGTGGGGGGGAAGGAGTCCGAAAGATGAATGGGCGCAGGGGGTGATTATCACAGAGAAGGGCGAGCCCTCCCCACCTTCTTCAGCCAAGGCGCATCATTAGAGTAAGCTGGGAGGGCCAGAAGTCTCGGGTGTACCTCGGACAAGGTGTTCGGGATTTCGCTGGGTGAATATTAGGACCCACGTGCCCTCTGTGCTGGGCCCTTCCGCCTGCTTTAATGCCTGCAAAGGAGGAGTAAGTCAGGATCATTGGTTGGGAGCTGGGGAGCCCTGGCTGCCACGTTCCCAGAATCCACCATCGCGATATTCAGAGTAGAAAAGCTTCTTCGAAACCGTAAAGTGGTTGCTTTTCTTTATGGTAAAAACAAGCTAATGAAAAGGAATAAGGCTAGGAGAGGGACTCTGCCCTGACAGCTCAGCTCCCCAGTTTGGGGAAATCCTGGAACTCAAGGAACTGAACAGTCTCCAAGGGAAGGTCTGAGAAGGGTTCCCCCACCCACATGCCCAAGACAGGGGTCTCTGTCCCCTGACAGGCTCACTTCCTGTGAGTTCGGGAATCAGAGGGTAAATGAGATAAAAGGCTTCAGACGGTTACTACCGGACAGTCATGTCCTCACCTGTCACTAAGGACCCCTTCCCCAAGGCGAGGAGAGGTTGGCAGGACAAGTGGTTACATAGGTCTGTGGCGCATATGTTGGGGGGGGGGGTCTTACATGCGTGGCTGTGCAGACTGCTCACCCCTGCTCACCTGGACGTCCTGCTCCACCAGGTTGTAGTCAATGATTCCAGAATAGCTCTCACGGGCCCCCTACGAGAAGCTCTCTCAGGAGGACTCTCTGAGGAGTAACTTTTTACCTCTAGGCAAACCAACCCAAACCTGTTCTCCTCCTAAAGCCTTCTCTCATTAATTATACCATTGCTCGCCAGCCCAGCCCAGCCCCTTCCCAGGTGGTATAACTCCCTCCCCTGCAGGCCGGTCCTCCTCACCTTGGTCAAGGCCAAGAGCAGATCCCGCAAGACGCCACTGGTCTCAGATTCGATGTCTTTCTCAGCCTCCACCTGGAAGTCTGAGGAAGGGTCAGGAGCTCTCTGAATCCTCCCAATTTTTCCCAGTGTAGATAGTCTCTGTCAAACGCCCAACCCGCTGTGCCCCGCCTACTGCCATCTCTTGCTTTGGGTACCTTGATGGCGCATAGTTCCCAGGATGTAAGGCAGAAGCACCATCACGGGTACCCCGAAAACATCCCTAAGCTGTAAGTAGTAACCCAGGCCCTGTGGGGTTCCTCGGTGGACTGGCCTGTCTCCAGGAGCCAAACTGCCTTGGGTACGAGGCATCTGTTATTTGAGTGGTAGCTGGGGGGTCAAGGGGAAACCTATACAATAAGGCCAGATGGCTTGGGGCCCGGCCCTCTCATTGGAGGCAAGGAGAGGTGATAAGAGGAAATATGTGAAGAAATGATAGACAAAAGAGAAAGGGAAAAGGAAAAACAGAAGCAAGAAGTGAAAGAGGTAAGAGGGGGACTAAATCAGGCCAAGAATGGACATCAAAGGAAAAATTGGGGGTGGGGGTGCTAAGATGGTGAGGAAAGGCCAGTTAGCAATTAGTGGGTGAGCCAGCCGTGTGGTGGCCAAGCCAGGGCCTGAGGGGTAAGACTCACGACCCAGGGAGCAGTCCCTGCCCTCCCTCCCCCACCCCAGCTGTAGCAAGGCAGAATCAAGAAGGGGCTGGAAGATGACATGGGTACCCGGGGCCTGTCAGTGCCCACATTGTCAGTACCTTGGAATGCGCCCTGGAGCCCCAGACTAAGATGGTTAATCATTGTTTCTCTTTCTTTAGCGATCATATCTGGCTCCTACCCTCGGGAGACTGAGAACTGGTAAGGGTGGGGTGGGGGGGAGAGATCCCAAGGGAAAAGCTCTGAGGCACACAGGCTCCCAGAGAGCTCACCTGTAGGGAGTGCCAAGAGGAGGGGGTATTTTGCCAGCCTTCCCCCCTCCCCACACCCCACACTCTTACTATGTTTGTAGACGGTCAGGCACTCCTGCAGCTGGGGTGGGCTTCGGGTAGCAAGAATTTCCATGGCCACATCCTCAGTGGAATCTGGGGTCTATGCGAAATTGGGAGGCCACTCTGAGACTGGGCCATGTCATTAGCATGGCAGAGAGCAGGCGCTGACCCCTTGTCCTTCTAAGGGCCAATACGGTGGTTTAAAGGGGGCCCCTGCCCAGTCGACTCCTCTGGAGTGGGTAGTCAGCCCTCTCCTCCCGTCAATGGAGTCCTCATTTCCTAGACACCCAGAGAGCCCCTTCCAGTACCTTCAAAGCTGTCCTCAGTTCCTGGGCATCGAAATGGGCTGCAGGCTGCAGCAAAGCCACCACAGTCCTCTCCAGGCTGCCAGAGAGTGCTGCCTGCAGGGACTTCAGCAGGTCCTGTGATAAATGATCCCCATGGCAGAGGAGCAGATGCGAGGGGCCCCAGAGGCGAGGGGGAGGTCTGGGAATATCTGCTGGTTTCTATCTAAGGCCAGAAGCACCAACCACCACCCCCTCTTAGCTCCTATTGCTATACCCCAGGATTTCGAGGCGGGGTGGTTCTCACTCCGGTCCACTGCTCCTGGTAGGTCAGTGGCCTCACCTGCTGGGTGCGCTCCTGGAAGGCCCGAGAGATGAGCTGCCTTTGCTCCCGGCTCCGATTGGTCAGCACGCCCACGATGGCGCTGCGGTCCACACCTGAACCGAGGGGGCGCTGGGCCGTCAGCTGGGCAGACCCCAATGGCCTTTACAGGGTGGGGATCCCCCCTTCTCCTCGGACTTGAAGCCTCCAGAGGAGGAGAGAGGGAGATCTAGGAAAGGGCTGGGAAGGACTGCATCACCCTGGCTTCCACGTGGCCTCAAAAGGAGACGCAAATAAGATACCCAATGGCCTGCGAACCTGACCCAAAACTAGGTGAAGGTGGCCTGATGTGCTGGGGACCACAAACGTGGATTAGATTCCTGACCCTGCCAGTGTGAGCTGTGTGACCTTGGCCCAGCCTCTTTGCCTCACTGGGCCCCGGGTTCCTCATCTGTAAAATGGAAATAAGCCTTACCTCACCACCCTGTCCCGAGGATGGGACCGACACACCTACCATGGGACTTGACGTACAAGAATTAAGGCATTCCACAGACATTTATTGATCAGCGTCACGTCCTCCTTCCTGGTTCCTGGGCCTGCAGACTTGTTCCTACAGGAGGGATCCCGGGGCACAGAGGGTAAAGGGCTCACCTTGGCCTGCAATGGCCCTCAGCAGCCTCTGCACATCCTTGTCCACGCTGAAGCTCAAGAACGTCCTGAGGGTGCCCAGGGTTCCCCAGGCCGCAGTCTGCAAGGGCACGAGGGGTGAGGGGATGAGGGGAGCCTCGCGGGCCAGTGCATGCTTGCCCTAGTGCCTTAGTCCGGCCCTCGGCCCTCGGCGTGGTCTCAGGGCCTGGCCTCCCTTTTTCCCATCCCCCGTTGCCGCATGACCCTGCAGCTGATGTAGTGACAATGATTCCGACCACTATAGCCCCTACCTTGTTGGCAAGGCCCAGGTGACTGAGGATCTCCTGGGTCAGGGATGGTCTCATCTTCCCGTTGGTCACAGACATGGTATGACTGACTATGCCAGGGAGAGAGACGGGAGCCAACTGAGGAGAACTGCCTGGCCCTTTGGGCCTCTTTATGACCCCCCCAGGTCCCTGGGGCTCACCTCCCACGCTCTCTCTCCCCTGTTGCGGAAAAAGACAATGTCAACCTGCTTGGCAGGTTTGGGAGCCCAAGTGGAGGGATAAGAGGGGAGCCCCTCCCCAGGTCTCACCCCTCCTTCAGGAAGCAAGGATTGATCAGGAATGCCACTGGAGCCTGCCCCAAAACAAACCCGCCCTGATTCCGGGGCTCCCAAACTTCTGTCTCAGCTGCATGACACCCTTCTGAGATCCACATCCCTTCCTCCTGGTGGCCTGGCCAGGTGTCCCTGGGGCAGCCCAGGGGAGGTGAGGCAAGGTGGCGGGATTCAGTGTGTGGGGTGGGAGATAATCAGGCCGAAAACACCTCCCCACCTTCAGCCCCAGCCTGCAAATCAGCCCTGCTCCCTGCCCCCCAGGCGACCTGCCTGCTGCCTGTCTTTCACCCTTGGCGTCTCTGGCAGGGTCCTCTGGTCAGCAGGTGTCCTCTCTGAGCTGATGTACGTGTGTGTCCTGGTGGCCGCTTGGGTGCCTGGACAAGGGAGCAAGCACCCACATTAGAAAAGGAAAATTCCTTCCTCCCTCTCCCAAGGGATTGTCCAGATTCCCCTCCCCTCCCCCATGCGAGTGCCCCGGTCCCAGTGCTTACCCAGAGGTGCTGGAGGCCAGGTGGCAGTCGTCACAGCCTGGCAGCCGCCTGTGTGGGCACCAGCTTGTGTGTGGCCTGCAAGAGCAGAAGGGGCGTGTCGCCCTGCTGGGCAGCCTGTCAGATGACCTCTCCGGCAGCCCAGCCCAGCTGTCGCCCCAGCTCTGGCCCCTCCCCAACGTGGGAGAGGACCGAGCTGTACCTGTCCCACACGTCAGCCCCTCCCTGAGAAACATCCTTCCTCCCAGGAGCCCGGCCTCAGCCCACGGAGGCCGCTCTGCTCAGCCTCTCAGGAGATCAGCCGGACACGGGAGGCTTATGCACTGCTTTCCCTGTGGGGCCGGGCGGACCACAGAAGCCCGGTGTCTAAGTCCAGCTTCTGACCTGGCCCTGCCTCCGGCTCCGGCTTGCCGGGGGGACAGGTCAGACAGGCTCCAGGCTGATTTCAAGGCCCGATAAAGAAAAACTTGTTGGGGCACATACCAGCAGGGCACCCCAGCCTGCACCGCAGAGGGGGTCCTAAGACCCAAAGTCCCGGACTACTCACTACTGCCTTATCAGAGCCAGCCAGCCTGGGTGGGCGGGGCCAGGGGACTGTTTGCGTCCCTGGGGAAGAAGAGAGCAGGTGTTTGGGGGTGGGAACAGAGCAGCAGAGTCAAGAGAGAAAAATGCAAAGGGTGTTCCCTATGGACAGAAGCATCGTGCTCCCAAAAGGCAACTGGGAGATGGGAGTGGCTCCCTGGGTCTCTGGGTCTGGATTCCTTCTGGTGCCTTTTGGCTGCCAGGGGAGTTTCAGCCGTAGGTGAGGCAAGCTCAGCAGCCTCTGTGAGGCCAGCAGCTCACAGAGCAGCAGGTGAACAGCCTTGGGGAGCCCAAGGGGCTCCTAGCAGGCAGTCACCGGAAACTCTCAGGCAGCTCCCTGGGGCCTAGGAGCTCTTTCCTTCCTGCCTCCCTAGGTGGGTCAGGCAGGGGCTGGGTGCCAAAGCCAGAGAGCTGGGTCCACTCCTCTACTGTTCTCCCTCCCGGGGAAGGCCCTCACTGGTTTTCTGACACTCCTGAGGAGGGACCTGCCCCTCTTCCACAGAGCTGGCCAGGCCTAAGATGCCACGACGGGATATCTCCTTGGTGGCAATCACTGCTTCTCACTTTTGTCTCCTGTGAAAGTGGAAAACATCCTCCAATTTTTGCCAGAGAACGTGAGTTCAGTCCCCAGCTCCGCCATTTGTTCTGTTCCGTAACCTCAGCTAGTCATTTTTGGTCTCTGTGAATCTTGTTTCCTTACCTGAAAAAAAAAAAAAAAAGGGTGGGGGGGAATAGGGACTACTGGGTGGCTCAGTCGGTTAAGCATCCGACTTTGGCTCAGGCCATGATCTCACGGTTCGTGGGTTTGAGCCCCATGTCGGGCTCTGTGCTGACAGCTCAGAGGCTGGAGCCTGCTTCAGATTCTGTTTCTCCCTCTCTCTCTGCCCCTGCCCCTCTGTCTCTGTCTCTCAAAAATAAATAAACATTAAAAAAAAATGGGAATATTGGGAGAGGTGTACAGAGGGGACATCCTAGACACCCGCGAATAGCCTCCCAGGGAGGATTAAATTAGGTACTATGTGTGATGGTATTTGGCAGAGAAAAATGCCTTGTAAAACAAGACTACCAGATTTAATAAATAAAAACACAGGATTCCCATTTAAATTAGAATTTCAGGTAAACCACAAATAATTTGTTGGTATTAAGTATGACTCAATTGCTTCACAGGATATACTTATTATACAAATTATTTGCGGTTTATCTGAAAGTGGGATTTAACTGAGCATTCTGTAATGTACTTGGAAACCTGGAAAATGAGACTCAGTTTCAGCGTGGTGATTAAAAAAGCAAAGGTCCTAGAGCCAGGCTTCTTAGATTTTTTTTGTTGTTCATTTTCAAGAGACAGAGAGAGACAGAGCATGAGCCGGGGAGGGGCAGAGAGAGGGAGACACAGAATCCGAAGCAGGCTCCAGGCTCTGAGGTGTCAGCACAGAGCCCAACGCAAGGCACAGGGCTCGAACCCACGAACCGTGAGATCATGACCTGAGCCAAAGTTCGATGCTCACTGACAGAGCCACCGAGGCTCCCGGAGACAGACTTCTTAGACCCAGAATTCCAGTCTGCTGTGTGACCTTGGCAATTATTTCAACCTTTCTGTGCTCGGTTTCCTCATTGTTGAAACAGATAATAATAGTGTTTTTTAATAGGCTATTGTGAGAATTAAATAAATTAATACATGTAGAGCACTTCAGAAGAGTGCTGCGCACAGGTACACGTGTCAACATGTTAACCAATATATAACAATAAGCATTGATATAATGTTATTTCATAATGGTAACTGTTATTGTTTACTTGGCTCCCTAAGGAGTCCAGTCTTGGCTCTTTTCTGCAACTTCTATCTTGCCAATCTTCAATTTAGCCACAGGAGGGCATTAGAAGCCACCGAGAGCCAAGAGCCCCCTAGTGGCCACTAGAGGTCGCCAAGGCTCTAGCTCCGCCCACAGAGCTCCAGGGGCTCCCTTCGCTCACTTCGGGGGAAGTGGAATCTCTGGAGGACATCAGGTTCCTAGGTAGACTTGGTGGGCAGGCAGGGTCAGTGGAAGAGCCTCCAGTAGACAATACTCAAGGAACCCCCCCCCCTCCCTCGCCCCGACTGAGACCTCAAGACACTTGCAGGAGACTTCCTAGTCTGGGTTGCCGCCATACAGTGGCTTCGCAGCCCTGGTCCCCCGCGGTCCACCTATCTCTACCCTTCAGAGTCTCTTCTGGGCCCACATTCCAAGTAGACTTAGAGGAAAATGAAGGGAGAGAGGGGGCTCCTGTTTCCCCAGTCCAAAAGTCTGCAAGAGATTCCTGGTAGCTGAGCAAGGCTGAGCGCTGCATTTGAAGATTGCAGGCAGAAGCCGGGCCACAAGGCAGAAGAGTAGTCCCGGTGGCCCAGAAGTTTGAGGAGGGAGCTGTGAATCCATTTACAACAGCTCCGCTGAAACTTGGAGCAAAGGAATCACACTCCTTTGGTCCTGGCGTTTGGTTTTGTTCAACTCCAGGGTCAGATTGAGGTTGTTTTTAGAGTTATGAATCACCTTTCACCCCGATGCTCTAAAATTTTAGAACTTCAGGGATGGAGGGGTTGTTGGAGATGACTAGTCTACCACCCTCTTGTGTGTTTTCGTCATCACTTAGATGAGGGCATGGCTGATCTGGGGTCCCTCTTAGTGGAATATACAGGGGGTAAGCAGTAATATATAGAGACTCAGCTGTTGACTTGTGAATACTGGTCCAACTCCAACTCCATATTGCTTTTCGGCAAAATCTTTGCATTGCGTAATTTCAGAACGCATAGAAGTTCTTCCCAGTTATTTTTCTTCTTGTTATGAAACTTTTTCTCCCCACAACTCCTGGCACCTGAATCCCTCTGCTTACACAGTAGCCAAGCTCTACTCCTTTACCCAAAGCCTATTAGGCTTCCATGTTGCACAAACCAGTCTGATTTGGGTCAGGCCCAGTTTCTTCAACAAGGGTCCCTGTCTCTTCCTGTCCTAGAAGCCTGCCCAGATGCTTCAATCCCAGGCTCAAGGCCCGGTGGTGTCCTCTGCCTCAGGACACCTCAGCAGCCCATATAGAGGAAGTGAGTCACAGCAAGGAAGGCAGCTTGGGGCACTATGGGTGTGGCCATGTCTGCCCTGGGGGAATTGGGGGATGGGTCAGAAAGGTGGTGATCCAAATCTCCCGGTCCAGTCCAGGCGGGAGTGTGTGTGTGGCCAGATGAGTAACATCATTCTAATGCTGCCCAAAGCCACTTCCCCTTCTCCATCCACCTTCTCTTTTGTCTCCTGGGGGAGGGGTACACCCTCTTATCTTTATTTCTCAGGCCTTGACTCTCCAACTTCTGCCCCCAAACTTCCCCCTGCCCACTGTTATCTTAAAAAGGTTAAACGGTCTTCAGTCCTCTGAGGAATCATTTAAACAGTCTTGTGCCTGGGTGGGTGGGGGGTCACCTTGGTGGCTCGGTTGGGTGTGGGACTCTTGATGTCCCCACTAGGGTCATGATCCTAGGAGCCCCACATAGGGCTCTGTGCTGAGCATGGAGCCTGCTTAGGATTCTCTCTCTTCCTCTGCCCCTCTACCCCACTCACGCACACTCTCTCTCTAAAATAAATAAGAAAAATAAAATAAAGTCTTGTGGTCACCTTTGGAGAAGCCTGGCATCTAGGAAAACTGCTTGAGAATAAGGTTCAGAAGCTAAAGAAAGGGAACCAAACAGTACAAGGTGTGAGGAGTTAGAGAGGCACCCAAAGGAGACACAGGGAGCCCAGCTGGATAAAGGCGTGTAGGTGTGTAGCACAGAGGAATCTGGGGGAAATCTCAAGAAAGGAGGGGATTCTGGATTGGAAGGTACAGGGAGGGGGTTACAGAGAGGTAAAAAGAGGTAAGCAGCACTAATCAGGGAGGAATTCAGCCTGGGGCATAGGGAGACAGGGCTGGAGGGCTTGCTGGGATCTGGAAAATCAGGCAGGTGTGGGCATAAAAATCTGCAGAAGAGTCCCCTGGGGGCTGGTTTGGTGAGAGGTAGCCAGGGGTAGGGCCCATAATTCTCATTTCTCCAATGGTAGGAGTGGGCTGAGGGTCCACCTGCCAAGAGCAAATGAAGAAGAATAGCTTGGAAATCTGTCAGCTTCTGCTTCTCCACCTCTCTGGAGAGCCTCAGGTGCTGGCCAGGCTCTGAACTGGAATAAGTGAGAGGTCAGCTGTCAAAACACCTGAACTTGACTAGATAAATCATGAAGGAAGTTACTTTCAGAGGTTCTAACTGTGATAGTATACAAGGACCAACATTTCATCAAGGCAAATAACAAAAACAAAAACAAACAAAGCAAAAGAAAGTTATGTCTACATGTGGAGCAAACTCTAGCTCTCTCTTTAAACAAATCTTTCAACAGATCCTAGCCACTCTGTCCTGATAGGAGTCAAGGTCAGTTTTCCAGGATAAACACGTGGCATCTTCCTGAAACATCAATTCCACCGGACTGGGAACGACATTTCTAAAATATGAATTAGAAAAATAAAATAAAAATAAAATAAAATATGAATTAGAAGAGAGAAACATGGTGTAGATTGCAAAGTCAAACACATTCTACAAAACCCAAGTTGGAGCTTGGCCCTTTCAGAGTGTCTACTATAGTGGGTATGGGTCCACCGGGGGCAGGTGTCACAGCACTTGGGCGGAAACGTGAGTTTCTTGGCGGGGGTGGAGCGGGGGGCTTCGTGGGGGCCGCAGGCTCTGCGAGGAACCACCAGGACCCGCTGGCTACGTCGTCCCGAGGGGCGCTCTGCCCTGGCGCACCGCACTGGAGTGAGGGGGGGGGCTCGCCCCGGCTTCGCACGCCCGGGGCCGGGGCGCCCTCTTCCCTCTGCTGCCGAGTGCGGCTGGAGGTGGGAAGTGTGGCAACCAGTCGGGCCGGGGGGAGCTGGGCGCCGCAGGGGGCTGAGGTCGCCGACCGCAGTCGGGGCGGGCAGGTGGGGCGGGCGCACGGATTCCCGGGCACCCCGCGGTCCGCCTCCGAGGGGACAGCCTGGGCGGCCGCCGGGCCCGCACTCTGCCCCCCCTCCTTGGGGGCTTCTCTGGGGTGCGGCGACTGCAGGGGTCGCGGCGACTGCAGGGGTCGCGGGGCCGAGGCCCGAGGAGGGCGCGGCGGCGGGGAGCCGGGCTGGGTGCACTCCCCTCCCCTGCCGTCGCCGGGCCGCAGGCCCACGCCCAGTCTCCCGGTTCCAGGGCCGCCCGCGGCCTTGCTCTCCGGGGCTGGGCTCGGACGCGGCTGTGCTGGGCTCGGCGGGAGGAGGAGGAAGGAGGGAGGGAGCGGGCGGGCGGGCGGAAGAGGGAGGAGAGGAGCGAGCCGAGCCAGTCCGGAGAGGGGGGGGCGCGCGGAGCTCGGACGCCCGGAGACACGGAGCAGCGGCTCCCGGCCCGGCCAGCTCCGCGACGCCGCTGCCGCCGAGTGAGTCAGGGCGGGGGGGACCCCGGCCCGGGAGCAGCAGGAGCTGCGCTCAGGGGTGGGGCGGGGAGCGGCCGCGGAAAAGTTGGGCGAAGTGGGGGCCGCTCGGTCGCCGCCCCGCGGAGAGGGCCCGGGCCGCGGAGGCGGCGGGGACGGCGGGGGCGGCGCGGCCCGGGCGGGGGCGGCGGGGTCCGGGGGCGCGGGCCCGGCGCGCTCATGGCGGCGGGCCCGGGGTAGGGCGGGCGCGGCGCAGCCGGAGGGCAGGCCGGCGGGAGCCTGGGCGGCGTGGGGCGCGCCGCCCCGGGCCCGGAGAAGCAGGCCCTCCTGGCAACAGGTAGGGGTCCGGGGGCCGCCCGCGGAGGGCGCCCGGTGGTAGGTGGGGGAACGAGCCCGGGGACCGTCTGCGCGAGAGCCCCCAGCCTGGCGGTGGGCCCGCGGCGTGGCTCCTGGTGCCGCGGCCGGGGTGGGAGGGAGAGCAGGGTCTCTCTGCTTGTCCCCGGGGCCGCCCCACAGTCCCCGCTCCGGGAGGGAGGCCCCAGCGTCCATGTGCTTAACGGGAAACAGGAAGGAGTGGCTCTCGGGCGGCTGCCCCGGTCCCCCAAGGCTAAGGCTCCTATACCGTTATGGGGTGTGTGTGTGTGTGTGTGTGTGTGTGTGTGTGTGTGTGTCTGTCTGTGTGTGTGTGTGCGCGCGCGCGGCAGGGGTGAGAAGGGGGGAGGCTGCTGGTGAAACTGGTTTTCTGGGCCACAGCTTGTTAATTACCGGCCCGTAGGCTCTCTGGCAAGTAGGTTAATTGCAGGTGTGTGGCACTAATTTTTGGCCCGAGCTTGGGGGTTTCTCCGGCTCCCCGAGCGCGGCCCCTGGCCTTAAACCCTGGGCTTCCTCACTTGAGTTGCTAGACTCAGTAGTGGGGAGGGGGGGGAGTTTTGAGTGAGTCCCCTCATCTCAGAGAAGTGAATCTGGTAAGGCCTTCAGCAGACACTCACTCCCACATCGGTGCTGGAAGGGTCGCTGCCCCATACCAAAGTCCGGGTCACCGCGTCTAAGTGTGGGTGGCCCGCTGCACTTGCGATGGGGCTCCTAGAGATAAGGACTTGTCTGCAGCTTTGTGTCTCCGGGCCTGGCCCTGATCATAAAGTGACCTGCATAGACTCTCTGTTCTGAAGAGAGTTCCTGGTCCCCCTGGGTACCCCCCAGTCTACACCCTTCACTGTGGCCTTTGGACAGCTTTCCCCCTGGGAGGGCCTCCTCTCTCCCCTGTCACTGGCCACAGGCCACCGATTCTTTACAGTGCTCTCCCCCTCCCCCGCCTCTTCAACCTGCTGGCCTCTCCCTGTCCCTGGAGGCTGTAGTCACATGCAGTATTTGGGTGTGCTGGGGCCTCTAGCGGGGCAGCTCAGACAAGCTAAATTTGGGGGCCTACACTGCCGGCCTGGAGCAGCGACACACCTCCCGCTGGCTTCATCCTAGTTCCTGACAGGCTGTTGCTGCCTGAAAAGAAATTTTTCAACAAGACTGTCGGGGCCCTCCCACTTTTTTGTAGTCCCTGTGTTTGTCGCTCTCTCCTCCCCCGCTGATCCTTTTTTCCTCAATTACTTCTCCAAGCTCCGAGCGCCAGTCTGGGACATCCCTTCCCCACCCACTCAAACTTCTGCCCTCTAAGCCTTCTGGGTTCACAAGCCCCCGTGGGGACCCTCGGCCCCTTTCCATCCATCTCTGAGTGTCTGGGAGGGGTCAGTCAGAGTTGGGGTAGAGGGTGGGGGCTGGGCAGAGCCCTGTTCAAGTTCCTGGTAATCCAATGCCCATGAAATCCCTGCTCTGCTGGCTCCTCTCCAGCCTGTGCCTCAGAAAGTGGCATCTGTGTCTCTGAGGCAGGTGTGTGCGTGCGTGAGAGAGAGACACACACACACCCTATTGTCGCTTCATGTGTGTCAGGAGTAAATTCTGTGAGTGGAAAAATATCTGTAGGTGTGATTTCTCCACCAGAAAATCAAGTATTTACCCCGAGGGCCAAGTGGCCAGAAAGGCAGGGTTGCCCCTCTCTCTGTGCCGAAGTACATCCCTCCCGCCTTCTCGGACCAGCCTTTTGTTTAGAGGCTCCCTCGCTTGACTTGAGGTGCCTCTGCCAGGAAGCCACAGGGCTGCCTCTGGGAGCAGACTTGTTGGTTCTGTGGGGATGTGTAGGCAGGACGCTGGGAGCTCCTGGGGTTCACCCCTGCCCCCCATGTTGAGTCTGAAGTCCTGACCCTGATGAATCTGGTGCTTCTCCCTGCTGGGCTAGGACCCGGGTGGGGAAGGGGGGGCAGGAGGGGGTAGCATTCCTCTGCTAATGGAAGTACCGGGCAAGGGAGGGCTGTGGTCACAGAGAGCCCGAAACCCCGGTGTGAAAGACGCCTGGGGTTGGTGTAGTTGTGCTGTCCTGGTGATGGCCCTTGACCCCCTCTGCCGCTTCTGCCAACTTCCTACCTTCTCACCTTCTGTGTAGGGATAGGCTGGTGGAAGACGCTCCTGGGCCCCAGGAGTCCGGGAGAGGGGTCCCACCCCTACCCTCTGGGACCCCAGCCTGCCTTCTGAATCTGTAATCCTCAAAGTGTTCCTGACAAGAGAAACTTCCTGCCGGTTTTCACGGACCCGTGTAGGGATGGGGCCCCACATCCAGGCCTGTCTCTACCTTTGGCTTCAGATCTCAGTGAAGGCCAAGTTGGCTCCAAGAGACAGGGGGACACATCAGGTGTATTTCCCCGCCTCCAACCTAGCTAAGCTAAGAAGGTGGAAAGGAGGAGCCGGAGGTGTGCCAGCACTGAATTTTCTCTTTTCTCCAGGGAAAAAAGTGTGTTGTACGCCTGGCCGTGTAGGGAAACTTCCACTGTGGATAATTATGTTTAATTTTGTTCAGTTCAGAAGGCTTCCATCTCTTTTAACTGATTAAATATTTATTCTGGCTAAGGTAGAGGGGGAAGGGGCAAGGCCCTCAGGAGCCTGGAGAGAGAGAGAGAGAGAGAGAGAGAGAGAGAGAGAGAAAGAGAGAGAGAGTGTGTGTGTATGTGTGTGTATGTGTGTGTGAGCGTGTTATTGGGAGAAGATGGAGCTGAAGCTCCCTTATTGTCAGTGCTGACCTCTGATTTCATCCGAGAGCAGTGACCAGGAGTGGGGACAAGAGGGTAAAGTCCTTGAGCTGGAATAATGACCCGTGACAGGCTGAGGGATTTCGCAAGTGCTTCTGTGGTGGGTGTGGGCGGAGCTGCTGGAAGAGCGGCGGCGGGAGGACCAGCCCAGCTCAGCTCGATCTGATCAGCCTTCGGGCCAGCAGCACCAACTGGTCTCGATTCGCCGTGGAGAACAATCTCCCCACTCTCCTCCCTCCCCGGGTGGGAGGAGACCACCTTCCTTGTGTGTCAGCTCTTCATTCCAAGACCAGCCTCAGTACCACCATCTCTTCCCTCCTGGGAGGATGAGGGCCGGGAGCCTGCAAACCACGGCCCTTGTCATCCTGTTGGCATTCAGTGCCGAGTCCCAGGACCGCCAGGCATCGTGCTGGTCCCGGCACCACTGACGTTTTGCGACCGCCTTGTCTCTGCCATCCCGCTTGGGAGCCGCAGACGGTGGCTTGTAGGGTAGCTCACAGGAGGTCTGTATCCCCCTCGTTCTGGCATCCACGTGGGTTGGTCACCACCGCCCTGGTGGTCCTTCCTTTTCCAGTGCGGTTAGTGTTTTATTTTCTATTTTTTTTTAATGTTTTATTTATTTCTAGGAGAGAGAGAGAGAGAGACAGCGTGAGCAGGGGAGGGTCAGAGAGAGAGGGAGTCACAGACTGAAACAGGCTCCAGGCTCTGAACTGGCAGTCAAAATAGAGCCCGATGCAGGGCTCAAACCCACTAACCGCGAGATCATGACCTAAGCGAAAGTCGGACGCTTAACCGACTAAGCCACCTAGGTGCCCCGCTTAAATTCCTTTATAAGACAAAGTGCTCTATAAAGACAAAGTGCTTCTATGAAAAGAAGAAATCTTGTAGCAGGACATGGGTGGAGAGTTTGTTTTTTATAAATTTGAATTATACAAATTTGAAATATCTTACCAATTCANACAGACTGAAACAGGCTCCAGGCTCTGAGCTGGCAGTCAGCACAGAGCCCGATGCGGGGCTCGAACCCACGAACCGCAAGATCATGACCTAAGCGAAAGTCGGACGCTTAACCGACTAAGCCACCCAGGTGCCCCTAGTGTTTTATTTTCTAGGTGAGTCTCATTCTACCAGATGTCTTGGTCTGCCATCTCCATACTCTGTCCTCCAGTCCCTGGTTCTTTGCAGCCTCGCCTTCACTTTGTTTCTGAAAAGAGGCTTCAGTTAGAGTTCTTCAGCCTGGTTTGCAGGGATTGGATGTCTTAGCATGGGGTGTTAATCTCGTGTGTAATGTTGGATGTCTGCTGATTGTCCTTGGCCTCAGCATCCTTTAGGGACATTATTTTGCTTTACTCTGGCCTCTGAATTTTCCCCAGGGACCTGTTGCCTAGATGGGTTGTAGGAGAGGAGGAGGTGGGGTTTGCCTCAGCTCTGCCGTCCGTTTTCAGGCTTCCTTGGCAAAGGAAGCTTCTAGCTGAGGGTTGGCTTGAGGAACGGAGCGGGTAGCTGAATGGGGTGTGTGTGTGGGGGGAGAGGGTGCCTCCTTTACTCAGATTGTTGGTTACAGCCTCTAGGGCCAGATCTTGCCTGTCGTCCACACTGGGGTAGCAACGTGACAGGAAAGCCCCAGGGTTCTTAGTTCTAGGGAAATGGGACTCCTGGGGGTGGTCGGCATCACCTTCAGTTGCTACGAGCGGTAAATGTGAGAACTGGAGAAGAAACGGATTTGTCCGAGGCCTTGTGGCCAGGACCAGAATCCGGGACTTGACTCTCTGTCCCCTTCCCCTCTGTTACACCATGGAACCCTTCGTCTCTCTCTTCCCCCATAGCTACCCCCTGTGATGCCCTCTGCCTTCCCCCTTCTCACTCAGGATGCTCCAGACCTTGTATGACTACTTCTGGTGGGAACGGCTGTGGCTGCCCGTGAACTTAACCTGGGCCGACCTAGAAGACCGAGATGGACGTGTCTACGCCAAAGCCTCAGACCTCTACATCACACTACCCCTGGCCTTGCTCTTCCTCATTGTGCGCTACTTCTTTGAGCTGTGAGCATACCACCCTAGCCCTGTGCCTTCCCTGGCTGCCACACATGGGGAACTCTCTTGCACTTTGAGTTTCTCTCTTGCTGCTGAATTGGCCCCGGACCCTGCTCTTCTGGACGCCTGGATCCCTGCGCCCCCCGCTGAAGGCGGCATTGTCCTCCTGAGGGTTCAGCACCCCAGGCCCTCTCCTTCAGTGGCTATTTGTTCTCCCTCTCCACCCTGCCTGGTCACTAGTGAACACAGGCGGCTTTGTCAGCGCTGGGCAGCCCACAGAGGCCAGAGAGAGGGTTGCTGGGAAACTGAGGCCCGGGATCGAGTGGCCTGAGCTTGTAGTCCTTTCCCCTCCCAGCTTAGGGGCTACCAGGAGACTGAGGTGCTTCAAGGGAGCCAGCCACTTCTCACTCCTATCCCTTCCTCAGTTATGTGGCTACACCACTGGCCGCCCTCCTGAACATCAAGGAGAAAACCCGGCTGCGGGCACCCCCCAACCCCACCTTGGAGCATTTCTACCTGACTGGCGGCAAGCAGCCTAAACAGGTTGGAGCTGGGGACCCCAGTCCGGCATTTCCTGAGTGTGATGAGGAGAGTTGGGGGAGGGGGCAGGGGTGCCGGCCTAGGTTCTTGCTGGGAGGGCCCGGATGGGGGGGGAGGGGGAGACACGCATCGAGTTCCAGAGCCTAGTGGTAACCGGGCTTCCTTGTGACACCAGGCTGAGGTGGAGCTCCTGTCACGGAAGAGTGGGCTCTCCGGCCGCCAGGTAGAGCGCTGGTTCCGGCGCCGCCGCAACCAGGACCGGCCCAGTCTCCTCAAGAAGTTCCGAGAAGCCAGGTAGGAGAGGCAGCGGCAGGAGAAGCTGGGAGGCAGAGGAAATGTCTGATGTAGGCCTTGCGGGGACGGGTGGGCCGTGGCTGAATGCAGGGAGAGGCTGTACCCAGGTGAGGAGGCAGGCGAGTTCATGACACCGAGAGGACATCTGGGGCACCCGGGGGTGGTTGGAAGGATATGCCACTCTTCTAGTCCTTTCTGCTTCCTTTTCCAGCTGGAGATTCACCTTCTACCTGATTGCTTTCGTTGCTGGCATGGCCGTCATTGTGGACGTGAGTGGGGAGTCCTGGGGGGTGAGAGGAGGTTCCCTAGCAAAGGGGGAGGAGGCCACAGAATTTGGGTGCCTCCTCTCTTCACTTCTCCCTGTCTCTCTGCAGAAACCGTGGTTCTATGACCTGAAGAAGGTTTGGGAGGGATATCCCATACAGGTAGGAAACGAGGTCTTGGTTCCTTGTGTGGGGTGATTGAGAGAATCAAGGCAGGACAGGTCTAGGACACGCACGCCCTTGTGGAGCGACGCTCTCTGGAACGCGTGGTGGAAGGCCCTGGAGTCATGGTGCTCAACCACCTTGGGCTGGAGGGGCTGGGTTTGGACAGGTGAGGTTCTGGGGTCCCTCACCTTTCTCTCTCTCTCCTTCCCCAGAGCACCGTCCCTTCCCAGTACTGGTACTACATGATTGAACTTTCTTTCTACTGGTCCCTGCTCTTCAGCATTGCCTCTGACGTCAAGAGAAAGGTGGGTCAGGAAAGCCTAAGGAGCCAAAATAAAGCCTTGGGATGAAGACTCCCCCACCTCCCACTTTGATTTCTGGGTATTTGGCTGGAGCTGTGGGTTACGGGGAACACAGTGGAAGGGGAAGTGGGAAGAGTGGGGGCTGAGCAACAGGAAGGAGTCCCCTGGAGCCTGCATCTTCTCTGCAGGATTTCAAGGAGCAGGTCATCCACCACGTGGCTACCATCATCCTCATCAGCTTCTCCTGGTTTGCCAATTACATCCGAGCAGGGACCCTGATCATGGCCCTGCACGACTCTTCCGACTACCTGCTGGAGGTCAGGCTTCCTGGGCACGACTTCAAACCCCGAGCCTCTGGTGCAGGTTCTCCCGTCCCTCTCCCTTTTGCACGAGGGTGGTGGGGGAGGGGGTGGTGGTGAAATTCCTGGGACCAAGGATGTGGGGGGTGGGGCACAGAGCCGGCGCACACATGAATGTACACGGGGGAGTCAGGAGCCTGTGATGACGGATGGGGGCTATCTGTGCAGTCGGCCAAGATGTTTAACTATGCGGGATGGAAAAACACCTGCAACAACATCTTCATCGTCTTCGCCGTTGTCTTCATCATCACCCGGCTGGTCATCCTGCCCTTCTGGTGAGTAGGCAGCCAGACCACACCCCAATCTCACTTGTGCCGCACCCCCCCCCCTAGTGTGTTTACAAGACCCGCCCCCGTGGTAGGATTCTGCACTGCACCGTGGTGTACCCCTTGGAGCTCTACCCCGCCTTCTTCGGCTACTACTTCTTCAATTCCATGATGGGGGTGCTGCAGCTGCTACACATCTTCTGGGCCTACCTCATCCTGCGCATGGCCCACAAGTTCATAACTGGAAAGGTGAATGCTCTGTGGGCCCCACTGCCTTCAACTCTACAAACTGCCCAAGCCCCTTCCCAGCAACCTGCTAAGAAACTACAGTGGGGCCCCAGGGCCAGCAGGACAAGCCTGCTGAGGGAGACATTTCTTGGGGGGGGGGGTCTGAGGGCGGCGTGTAACCCTTCTCCCCCCTCCCCACAGCTGGTAGAAGATGAACGCAGTGACCCTGAGGAAACCGAGAGCTCAGAGGGGGAGGAGGCAGTAGCAGGGGGAGGAGCCAAGAGCCGGCCCCTAGCCAACGGCCACCCTGTCCTCAGCAACAGCCATCGTAAGAAGGACTGAAAAGGACTGAACCATTGTCCCCGCTACCCCTCAGATTAATGCATTGAAGCCAAGGAACTAGCCTGCCCCCCCTACAGGGCCACTTTAAGCCCTGGGGGGTGCGGGGGCGGGAAGCAGAAAGCAAGGAGAAAGTTCATCTGTGTCCCAACACCTGCTTCTTTGTCACCCAGTTGCCTTTAAACCAAATTCTAACCAGCCTGTCCCCAGGTAGAGGGGAGGCTGGTATGCCCTGTTCAAGGGGGATGGACTTCTTTTCCTTTCCTTTTCCCCAGTTCTCCTATTGCTTTCCAGGCCCTTCCTCAGCTCTGCGGGTGGGCGTTACAACTCACATTCCTTACTCTTCAGAATTTGGCCCTAGCTGTTTGCCTCGGACTCCCTGACCTCCAGAGCCAGGGTCGTGCCTTACTGTCCCACCCATGGGCCTCATTCTGCCAAAGATGGACCAAGGCTCACCTTTCTAGGCTCCCTAACTTGGGCCAGAAACCAAAGCTGAGCTGTAACTTCTTTCCCTCCGGAGACACACATGAATGGAGTGTAGGAGGGTACACATGACCCTCGCCCTACCTCTGCCAAAAAGGCGGAGCTGCGCCGGGACCGCCCCGACCGTCCCTGTGCCACTTTGCCAGCTCTCTAGTCACAGGTCCAAGGCCTACTGCCTCCTTTCTCTGGCCTCCTCCCCTAGGCTAGCTGGTTCAGAATGGAATGGCAACTAGTCCTAATTTTTATTTATTAAACATTCGGTGGTTTGGTTTTAAAAGCCAGAATTACAGCTAGCACCCAGCATTTGAGCAGAGGGACCACTTCAGACCAAAATGTACTGTTAATGTTTTTTTTTTTTTTAAATTAAAATATATTAAAGATTAAAACATGGCAACAAGTATCTGAGACTAGCAGGTACTGAGAAGGGGGATCAACTAAATAAACTAAGGTAGTCTTCCTCATGGTTATGTAATGTTTTCATTTTTCAATTTCATGTGGCAAATAAGAAAAAGCAAAGGAAGAGAAGGTAAGATTAACAACAGCTGCCCCTTGGGAAGGGTGGGGGCAGGGGAAATTGCTCTGTTACAGAAAGACCCAGAACCAGAAGCCTGGGGACTGAGGAAGGAAAATCAAATCACAATCTTAGTTTTAACATCTTGTTAAAAGACATTCAAGAAACAATACAGATCGAGGATAGTAAATGCACAGCCCTCATCCTGGGAATGAAGTCGGCCAGAAGCATGAACACTTGAACAAACACAGGCTTGGGAGGGAGGAGTAACCGGGGGACCAAGGGATGTCAGGCCTGGTCGGGGTGGTGACCTCTCCCCACCCCTGATCACTCAGGAGGCGGAGGAGGGACCTTGCCTGCTAGCACCACATTGGAAGGGACCTCAGGATCCAGAGCCCCCATTTCTACCGGCTGGCAGCTGGGGGAGGAGCCGGCCAGTCCTCAGGAAGACCCATTCTGAGGAAAGGCCGGCTTGCGGAGGGCTCAGGCCTCACGGAGGGTTCGGGCACTGAGAGGGCGGCCGTCCTCTAAAGCAGTCGTCCCCTGCATTCGATGGCCCCACAGCAGCACAGCAGCTCCTTGCCTTCCACGCTGCCCACTTCGTAGTTGTAGTCCCACGTGAGCTCCGTCCCAGCGCGGATTCTCCTGGGCAGGAAGGAAGGGATGGGCTCAGGGGAGGCAGTGGCCCACCAGGTGCATGTGGCGCTGGGGTCCTGATGGAGGGGTGCCTGGGGCTCCTACATCCCCACCCCCCTGCAACCCCCTCTTACTTGCTGGCAAAGAAGGCCACCCAGGGGAAGCGAAGATCGTGAGTGTCCACGAAGACGTTCTGGACGAACAGGTTGGGGCTGCAGCTGTGCTGTGGGTTAAGGACAGAATGTGTAAGAAGCGCCGAAACCCAGGTGACCCGGCTTCGTGGGGCGAGCAGGAGTTGGAAAGAACGTGCCGCTGGACCCTCCCTATCACAGCGGAGTTCTGAAAGAGAGCTACCTCTTTAAGGTCCTTGAGATCACATATTGCTAACAAGGAAAGGTGGGTTTATGTAGTTGTGTTAAAGGAACAAAAAAGCTGGGGGCAGTGGGATAATGCAGCATCTAGCGGTGAGAGAGAGGGGCTCACGTTGAGGTAGCGGCCCAGGTTGCCTTCGAGCTTGGCATCGATGATGTAGCACGACTCCTCCCCATCGTAGAACTGGCGGGTGTTCTTGCGGACAGGCGCGCTCTCCCCCTTCTCCACGGAGGCCATGTTGGTTGATTTAATGGCAATCCCATGGGTTGACTTAAGAGCAAAGCCCCGGGTTGATTTTACTGCCACCTGGCGCTTTGTGGGGCCTGGACAGGAAGGAGAGCGTGATCAGGCCCCATCCCACTTCACTCCATTCTCCCCATCTGCAGCCCACCCACTGCACTGCAGGAATACTGATTAGCCGTGACCTTGGGGCAAAGGTCCTCACTGGCAGGGTTTTCAAGCAGGAGTCCATCTGCTGGGGAAAGGAGCTGAGAGGAAAGAGCAGGGAAGAGGAAAGGAGGGAGGAAGGGAATGTGTCGAACAGTTGAGCTGGGAGTCAAAATGGTCCCAGACATGCGTCAACCCTTCAGATCTGAATTTTTTCTCCCACTTGCTTAAACAAGGCTCTATCTCAACTTTCCGACGGTTCCTTCCTAGCACCCACAACGTTCTTCTAGACTACCAGACATGTTCTTCTTGTCCTCAAAGTCCTCTCCCTCAGAGCCAGAGGAGATGGTCTGGATGTCATCGCTGTCTACCGCCGTGGCTGAGGTCTGGCCGGTGGTGGGCTTCCGGCTGGTCCCACTCTCGCCCTCGCTTTCTGTGCTGCTGGACAGCGTTAAGACGTCCTGGAGAACAGAAGGGTGAGAAGAAAGAGTGAATGGAGAGGACCCTTTCAAGTTCTTCTCTTCCTGTGGTTAGGCAGGAAGAGGCTAAGACTACAGCAAGAGAAAGATCAGAACGCTGGGCAAAGGAAAATGAGGCAGGAAGTCACAGCTGAAGAAACGGGAAGGGATATACTGGGAATTATCATCAAGGACCTGAGGAGGTGAGGGGACTACTTCTCAGACACAGTCAAACACAAGACTGGGTGAGGGACAGCTTGAGGCAGGAGGTCACTTACATCAGTGTTGGACTGGGCAGAGGCCAGGAGTCGCCGGCTCTGATGCATACTAGTCTTACTGGGAGGGCGGCGAAGTCCTTCCAGTTTCATGGGAGAAGGATTGTAACCATAGTTTCGAGAGCTTTCGGTAACTCTAAAGGGAGGGCAAGGAGTGAGAGGGGATCAGGTTACTGTCTGTTTCTTAGGCTTCTTTTATGGGCACGACAGAAGACAGATCTGGAAACAGGTCAGAAAGAGAAGCACTTACACGGACATCTTGTTTCGGTCATCGGGGTCCTGGAAAAGAGCAAATGAAGGGTTAAAGGGTTTCATGGTGCTGAGTAACAAGTCCAACAATTAGACGTCATCTCAAATGACCTCCAAAGACATGAGCCAGTGAGAAGTACGTTATCTAAAGAGATTCCTCTGCAACCTGACAGTTAACAATTGTGTTCTCATCAGGACACCCCCCCAGAGGCGGGTCTCTAACCCTTCCCAATGACAGGGTGTAAGGTATTCGAGGCAAACGACGTGGGCAGATCTTACAAGAACAGGGGACACAGTTCACCACCCGTAATATGTTAAGTTTCAATATCATTAAAACGACATCTAGAAGCAACTCTTGGTTTTTAACTCTAACAAAAAATAGCAACGTTGTAGATAACTTGACATAACACTTAAATACTCATCAATCCTTTTCTTTGGAATGAACCAGATACTTTCTCCCCCCAGAAGAGAAAACAATCTGGTTTAAAAACAATTTGGTTCTGAGGCATCTGGGTGGCTCAGTCGGTTGGGCGTCCGACTTCGCCTCAGGTCATGATCTCATGGTCTGGTCTGTGGGATGAGCCCCATATCAGGCTCTGTACTGACAGCTTAGAGCCTGAAGCCTGCTTCGGATTCTGTTTCCCCATCTCTCTGTCCCTACCTGATTCATGCTTTCTCTCAAAAACAAACATTAAAAAAAAAAAAAACTTAGGTTCTCTAAGCATGAGGCATGTATTGGGTGGAAGGAACACAGTCAGGTCTGCCACAGGAATAGCCATCCAGTGAGAACCAGCATGGGAAGAAGTTGTGTGCCACAGCAAGTCCTACAAAAGCTCCCGCTCTTAGTCTTCTGCCGCCACTTACCTCTTTCTTGGCCTGCTTGAGGTCTCCCTCCTCCTTGAAGCCCAGCCCTGAGGTGGAGGCCTTCTCAGCCTCTCCTCTGCCGCCCCCAGCCCGGCCTTCCCCACCTTCGCTAGTCTTGAAGGATGAACGGCTATCAGAGTCAGCAAAGCCACCTTCACTGACACTATTGCAGCTCAACCACGAGGCCACCTTATTCTTGGGGGTCTCTTCCGAGGAAGGCGGATTGCAGCCACCTACGGGGATCGCTGGAGGGACAGGGACGTGGGGGGGCCCTAGGTCTGGGGGGCGGGAGTCCTTGGAAGCTGTTTCGGACAGTCCATTCTCCTTCTGGCCCCGGGTCTGCCGCCGGGTGGCATAGCTGCGCCACACGGAGCTGGTGCTGAAGTCCTCGTCTTTACAAAAGTTGTCATCAGAGCTGTCATCATTGGACTCTTCAGGGTCCTCTGTGCCGCTGTTGCCATCTTCCTGGTCCTTCAAGTCCACCCCGCTGCTGTCGGAGGAACAGGGGGCATCACTCTCATATCCTTCCTTGAAATTCTCCACGCTCTCGATATGGTCCAGGTTGGCAAAGTACTCATCACCCATCTCCAGGCCCTCCTTGTCTGCAAAGTCATCCGTCAGGATCTTGCCTGGGAAGGAAGAGAATTGAAGGCCTTTCAGGGTTAGGAGGGTCCTGGAGAAAGTCCAGGGGTCCTTCCAACAACATGCAGTCAGCACACCTCCACCAGGGGCTTGCCCTTGACCCTGACCATCCCCTCCTCCACGGAGTCCTGACAAGAGGAGGGGGAGCTTCACTCTGGTTTTAAGTCTTGCCCCCTCTGCCATCCCATTCTTCCTCTTTACCCAGGTTACCAAACAGGCGTCCGTGGCTATGCCAACAGCCTCTGGGTGGGGTACGGTGATGTGGGGTCTACTGGACTCGCTCCCACATCCATTGTCTGAAAAACCCTCACCTCTACTTTCGGGTCCCTGGTCCTTCTGAGGCACTCTGTCCCTCCCTGGGCCACCCGGACAGGCACATCACTTGTCGTGTTCTTCACAGAAGAAAGTCCTGGCCTCCTCTTACTCCCAAGTTCGCAGGTGAAGCATTTAATTTTCATTCAAAATCTCTCTGATTCAACTCCTCACTGCGTCCCACCCCAGAGGCCACTCTTTCACTCTGTCACCAACCTGCATAGATGCAGACAAAGGAGCCTTTGGCAATGTCATCCAAGCAGCGGATGCCCCAGCCCTTGTTCTGTGTCTTGAACAGCTGGAGCCGAACCTGGAGGCCGTGCTGCACCAACCGGTTTGTGCACATGTTTGGGTCACATTTGCAGCGTTTGTTACACTCGTAAACTCTGGGAGGAAGTTACAATAAAATCAGTCATAACGTGCTCACTAGAGCACCCGCTCAGTCCTGTTAACTGTAACAGAAGTGCTAACGATTCCTGAGGTAGCGTCACTTATTAGGTAAGGATCTAAGTGAGTGAATTTACTGAACTGTCTCTGCTCTGAGTCATTTGGGAGTATGGCCCCAGGACGTAATTCAGAACAGGAAAAAGTGATTTATACAGGCATTTACGGCAGGAGTAACAGTGAATACCAGAATGCCTGCTGTAGAAAAGCTAAGCAAACTGACGTGAATACAGGTTAAGAGCCATAAAATCAGGAGACAGGCAGGGCGTCAGTTAAATGTCCGACTTCGGCTCAGATTACGGTCTCCGTAGCCTGTGAGTTCGACCCCTGCATTGGGCTCTGTGCTGACGGCTCAGAGCCTGGAGCCTGCTTCAGATTCTGTGTCTCCCTCTCTCTCTGTTCCTTCCCTGCTTACGCTCGCTCACTCTCTCTGAAAAAATAAACATTAAAAAAAATCAGCAGATAAGTGACATCAATGTGCAGAAATAGATATACAGAATAAAGATGTGTGAGGGAAACAGGAGCCCATATGATAGATACTGACAGAGACTAAAGAGGAGTTGGAACGAAAGTTCATGGGTTTCTTCGGGTAAAGCTGATTTTCATTCTTTTCGTCCGTGAACATTTACTAAACACCAGGAGCTGTGCTACGCACTGGGAACCTGACAATGGAAAGAAAATCACAATCTTTCCTCTCAGGGAGCTCATATTCTATCAAGTTTAAGGAACTGCACAGTTCAACTATTTAAAAAATAAACTGTCACAGTTTGAGGGATCTAGTCAACAGGGACACTGAGAAAACGGTCATCTTTCAAGTACCAAGTTTTCTGCTCCGTCTACTTTGCTCAGGGTTGGGATTTTACTACTTGTTTTTCTGGTATGGAGATTTAGGGGAAACCTCTACTTTTGGAAAGATGACACCAGTATTATTTGAGTTGATGACATTAGTCCTATCCCTCTGGACAAAGACAGTAAGAACAAACTCTATTCACTGAACATGTACTTTTTTGTGTCTGGCGTCATGCCAATCTGCTTTATCCACATTCTCTTAGCCCTCAAAGCAGCTCTTTACGAGGGTTAAATTTTTAACTTAAAAAACCACAAACGTGGGGCACCTGGCCAGCTCAGTTGGTAGAACATGCAACTCAACCCCGGGGTCGTGATTTTGAGCCCCACACTGGGCAGAGGCTCCTTTAAAAAAAAAAAAAAACACAAAAACACTAAGAAAACATAATATATACAGAGGAAAGTACCCAACTATTTACGCCCATGTCCACAGCTCAGTGAGTCTTCACAAACTGACCACACCATGTCCCTAGCGCTGTAACAGGGGATGACTTTGTTAGGTTCCTTAAAACCTCAGTGGGGATGGGGGTGTTCATGGTCATATCCTCTGTTTACAGCTAATGAAACAAGATCAGCTTCGAATGGACAGAGTCAGGATTCAGACTCCGGTCTAGTCACCAACATAGGAAACTCTACGAGCAGCTATACTGAGCATCATTCATTCATTCATCTAACCAACTCTGCCTGATTCCTAGGTGCCAGGCACTGGGTACGCTGGCCACCTGGTGTGCCAGACAGGTCCCCACCCTTGGGGAGCTTACAGGCTAACGGAAAACACAGAACAAAAGCAAGTCAAAACATAAATGAAAGTTGCCCCAGATGCTACAAAGAACACAAACAGGGTGCTCAATGAGAGAGTGGAGTGAAAATGACCTAGTTTTAGAGTGACCAAGAAAGGTCTCTTTGAGGAGGTGAGATTAAAGCCAAGAGCTCAAGGTTAAAGGAGATAACCAAGCAAAGAACAGTGGATGGACTGCCAAGCAGAGGGCACAGCACGTACAAAGGCCCTTGAGGTAGGCGGGCCAGCACTGGGCAAAGTGGATCCAGTAACTGAAGAGTTGTCACTGTGGCTGGAACGGTTTTGGAGGGACAGAGATAGGAAGGGGCCAGATACTACAGCGTCTTGTGACCGAAGATTAACAGTTAGAATGAAATCTAAAGTAGAGGGGGAAGCGATTACAGTTTCGTGCAGCGAAGCGCCATGCTGCTCGCGGTTACATGAAAATATTTTTCTGAAACATTTCAAACATGAAAAAAGATACAACGGACATTCATCTACTGCCCAGCGTTAGCAAATCTAAACATCGTTACGAGACTCAAGGTTTTTTATTACGATGAAAACAAACGACACAGTGATGCAGCTAATGCTGGTTGATGGTCTCTTCCTTTGCTGAATTTTCACCTTGGCTTTAGCACAAATTAATCTCCCGGCTTCCCTATAGCCTCGATGCCCTGTGAAGGCGGTCAGACACCCCAGGCTTCCTCTCAAAGCCATGTTCCCAGGGCCTCTCTCCCCACCGGAGCTGCCTAGCCTCACACCGGCTATGGGCCCAGAGCCCCCTTCATCCCACCACGTGGGACCCCCTCAATCCTCTTGAGATAGAGCCTCTCTTTCCTGGACCAGCATGCCCTCCTCTCTCTAGACTTCTCACCCTATTTTGGCAAACAATTCCAGTAACTTTCTGAGAAGGGGAATCAGGGACAATTTTGAGGTGTTTTGGGTCTAAAAAATGCCTTTAGCTTACTTTGACACTTAAAACCCACACCCTGGGGTTTAGAACTCTACGTTAGAAATCTCCCCTAAGAAATCTGAATAGAGTCCTTAATTTCCATCTAGTCTCCAATGTCATCTTGAGAAGGCTGAAGATATTCTGAGTATTTTTGTGGTCTCTCTCTCCTCTAGAAACTGTTGGGATTTTTTTTTTTAGTCCTCGGTGCTCTATGGACACAATGATTGCATTTTATTATCAGGTGTTTTAGTGGGGATCTACATTCATCCTTCATGCTGGGATGTGACTGGCATTTTCCCATTTTCCATTACGGGAATATTTCTGAGTTGTTTCACCGATGTCGTTCTTCTCTGTTCTGTTCTCTTTGTTATGTATCCTGAACGCCAGGGTTGTTAGTTTCCACAATCACATATAACCATTTTATCAAGTTTTACTCCACTCTTCCATTGTCTTCCCCTTTCCCTTACATGCTGGCTTCACCTCCTCTGCTCAGTCTTTAGTTGGAGGGCCCAGGGCTTACTCTCTGGGCCCCTGATCTTTTCTATTAACAATATTCTCTCTAGGTGAACTCATCAGGCTTTAAATACCACCCCTGTGCTCAGGATTCCTTTATTTTTTTTAATGTTTGAGAGAGACAGAGGGTGAGTAGGGAAGGGGTAGAGAGGGGACCCAGAATCTGGAGCAGGCTCCAGGCTCTGAGCTGTCAGCAAAGAGCCTGATGCGGGGCTCGAACTCACGAACTGTGAGATCATGACCTGAGCCGAAGTTGGACGCTTAACCTCCTGAGCCACCCAGGCGCCCCGTATTCCTAATTCTTTATGTCCAGCCCTTATGCTTCTCTCCAGAAACCTCACTGCCTTCTCGACATTTCTCCTCAGACTGCCTAGGAGGGACAGCAAACGTAACATGGCCAGAAGACTGGTCTCACCCAGAGCACCACTCCTCGAGCCTCTTCCACCTTAGTAAAAAGCTCCGACACCCACTTTAGAGAACTTGTCCTGGGCTCTGCTGCTTCCCTCCCAGTCCAGTCAATCTACCAAGTAGCTCTACCTCCAAACGCATCCCGAATCTACCGTCTTTAAAAAAAAAAAAAGAAAAGAAAAAGTTTATTTATTTTGAGGGGGGAGAGGAGGAGGAGAGAGTGGGAGAGCAAGATCCCAAGCAGGCTCTGCATTGTCGGAGCAGAGCCTGATGCGGGGCTTGAACCCACAAACCATGAGATCATGACCTGAACTGAAATCAAGAGTCAGACGCTTAACCAACTGAGCCACCCAGGCACCCCCCAAAGCACCCCCCTCATCCTTGCTGCCATGTGCACTCTAGTACAAGCCCCAACAACCAGCCCCTCACCGGTACTCCCATAGTTCTCTCCTACGTGGACTTCCCAATTGTACTTTTGCTGCCCTAAGACCCAGTCTCTACACAGAAGCCACAGTCCCCTCCAAGAGGTAGATGAATCAGGGTGCCTGGTGGCTCAGTTGGTTAAACATCCGACTCCTGACACCCCCTCAGGTGATGCTCTCCTTGCTGTGAGAGCAAGCCCCTCGTTGGGCTCTGGGCACTGGGCATGGAGCCTGCTTGGGACTCTCTCTCTTGCCCAGCCCCTATTCTCTCATTTTCAAAATAAATTTTAAAACAAAACACTAAAAAAAAAAAAAGGCAGATGGTATCATTTGCCTGCTTAAAATTCTTTATTTTTAAAAAATATTTTAATGTTTATTCTTGACAGAGAGCGAGCGAGTGAGCACGAGAGGGGAGGGCCAGAGAGAGAGGAGGACACAGATTCTGAAGCAGGCTCCAGGCTCTAAGCTGTCAGCACAGAGTCAGACGTGGGGCTTGAACCCACAGACCATGAGATCATGACCTGAGCCGAAGCCGGATGCCCAACCGAGCCACCCAGGCACCCCTGACTGCTTAAAATTCTTAAACAACTTCCTAGTGCACCATAAATTTGGTTCTAACTTTTACTGTGATATACAAAGTCCTGTACTATCAGGTCTCTGAACAGTCCTCACCAGCCAGAGTGACTGCGTCTGTTAGGATAGTCACAGAGCTATGAAATTCAGATCATCTCTCACTGTGGTGGCTAGATCCTAGTCAGTCATTTTATGTCCTCATTTCAGGGAAAGCCCAAGGAAGAAGCCTGTGTTGGAAATTCAGCAAATAAAGCTTAACTGATAAAATACCTGGTGTCAGTTACTCTATTTTTGGTTCTAATTGTTAGCAGTGTCTCTGATGCTTCGCTTTCCCCAACTTACCCTGTGGGCAGACACTCCTCTAGTCTCTTATACTGGTAGCCAGAATTAGGGTTGATCTGGCCGCCCGGGGTGCAGGCTGTGGCCTGGATAGTTAGCTGATGACAGGCACACTTGGACCTGAGTGAGACAGAAGGGTATGATGGCTAGAGGTATGGGACTTTTTTTTAGAGGCAGGAAGTACTACAAAAGGATGGAGAAGGCAGTGAAATTTCTTTTTCTTCTGGCAGTCACGTAAACAAAAAAGGACGAGACAGGGAGACACAGGAGAGTGAGAATAAGACAGAATGAAACCAGTGGTGACTAAAAGCCCGATGGAGGGACACAAAGGAAAAAGGGGGCGAATCAGACAAACACACACAAGACACAGGTACCCAGGGTCACGTGGTGGGGGCCAAGGTCGACCCCCGCCGCTCCATCTCACAGCCATCACGGCAAGAGCTCCAGCTCCGGGAGGTGGGAAACGGTGGGAAGGAAGCATGGGGAGAAAGGCACGGATGATGGAGGTGGGGGCAGGGCCAGCACCCACTCCCTCGACTCACTTGTCGCGGCACCCATCCTTGCAGTCACAGCCGACCAGAAACTCTGGGCCTGTGTTAATGAAAACGCCCTTGCCCGGGATCCGTTCCTTACTGTAGGCCACCTGGGGTGGGGGGGTGGTGTCAATCTCATTGACGCAGGAGAGGGGAACATCTTCCTTCCCATACGTGATGTCCAAAATGTAGTAAAAAGGTTTATAGGGCTGAAACTTGCGGTCCACGAGAACATACGGATCCAAACAGAACATCTCCAGGAAGAGGAAGTCACAGCCAGTCTCAAAAAGATAGCGCTCGATCTCCTGCATCGTTCGAAGGCAGAGGCCGCAGGGTGTCTTGTAGATAACATGAAAGCCCATCTTGCGGTTGACTCGGCGGCGGGCTGTCATGCGCCGGAAGTCATAGAGCAGTGGCACCAGCAGCGGGTTCTTGCCCCGGTACTGGGCACTTCTCATAGGCCTGACTCGAGACAGACACGTATAGCTGCACACGTGGGGTAAGTAGAAGAGCTTCTCCATGGGGGCGCGGTAAGAGGGCTCGGCTGGGGCCCGCTCAAGCATGCCATGGGAGGTGGGGGGCGCTGGCGGCGCTGGCGGCACCGCTGGGGCAGAGGCGGCAGAGCTTAACGGTGACCTGCAAACGACAGGCGACAGATCGGGTGGGAGAACGACGGGACCTCTCGGCGGCATGAGGACGCCGAAGCTGGCGGACCCACTTTTCTCCCCAGTAGCTGTGATCCGGAAGCTACAGGTGACACGCAGAGTCGGGTTTTCCCGTCTTCATTCACCAAACCAGGACCATGAAAAGCCCTGGTGACTCCTCACTGACTGAAAACACCTCCACCTCAACAGCGTACCTTTTCTCCTAACATGTTTTTGGCCTGTGGATTATGGAAGCAGAGTCCAGTCTTCTGCCAATGCCTTTTCCCCTGTTCTGCGTCCCACACACGTCTTTTCCCCCTGTGATTCAAGGAGGCAACAGTGATCCCTTTCTACTGTACTAACGATGATACCACGTTCGGTGGCCAGTTCTCACAAACGACTTTCTAGTGATTCCTTATTTCTGGGCACTTAGTTCCTAATTTAATTATTTTACATGGTTTCTTCGAAACTTCCAGGTTAAAGCTTTCCTTTCGAGTTCAAACTCCTTGCCATCAATACCTTCCTTAACTAAGCCCCCTTGGAGCCACGTAACGTCCCCACACAGTGACCACTTAGTCCCCACAGCCACCTCCCCGCAGAGAGCCTGAGAGTTTCTCACCTATACGCCTGGTTGCTCCCGGGTTTCCCAGCAGGAACATTTTCACTGATCGCAGGAGACGTAGGGGAGGAATGACCAGAGCCCACAGATCCTGGCCGGAAGGATGTGCTCTTTTTGGCTACCTGCTTCCGAGACTGGGCAAGCTGACTTTCCAAGCTGCTAGGAGAGTGACATCATATAGTAAAGGAGACAGAAATTGCAAATATGAAAGAAACTAGCAGGTAAGAAAAAATATCACTCACTCATTGTCACCTGCTTGTGGGGACAGAGGGGGAGCAGGTGGGGCGGGCGGGGCAGGGGGGGCGGGCGGGGTGGGGGGAGCAGGAGGGGCTGTAGGCTGTGGGGGCTCCGCTGGCTTGAACTGGGTCCCAGTACTGGTCAGATCCTGGGTATACTGGACCACAGGACCTTTGCTCCTCACAGCACCTATACAGGAAAAAGGATATTAATCCCTGAAGATGACAGCTGCATCATATATTCATGCACATGTGTTCTCAATTTACATAATGTGGAAAAGCAGCAACATTCTGAGTAAGTTTTAAGAACCTCTGTTCTCAAGATTTACATCAAAGAGTGAAAATACTGGCATAGGCTGGCTTTGTCTCAAATAATAGACTTTATCTTCCTGCCCCAGAGGACTTAGTTAGTAATTATGTTACACTTCAGTGAAAACTTTTAAAAATACGTTCTTTGATCAACTAATGTAATCGGAAAGAACCAACCAGAAAGGAGACCAGGAACACATAAAAACAAAAGCAGTTTCGGCTTAAAAAAAAAAAAAATGGACGGATCATGGATAACATGAACAGCAGGTAAGCCTCATGTGGACGGCAGAGGCGACTACCAGCACCTCTACCCCTAGGCTAAGCCAGTTGTTTCAGGCCCTTAGGGTCGTTCAGATGGAATCGGAGCCACGGCGTGTGCAGGCAGCACCACAAATCCACCAGCACTATTGGAAACAACTCAGGGCAAGGGCCTGTTTGCAGGAAGTCAGCAGTATCTTCCTGGTCACCGTACGGAATCTCCTTTGCTGCTTTGTGCATTTCTGTCCTCCCCCAGGGTGTCCTTCAGGACATACCCATATTTGGACGTGTCCTGAGCGGTCCCCCTTGCTTCTTCTCTAGTGCAGAGGCTGAGGACGTCTTCATGCTGAACATGGGCTCTAGGCGTGTAGAGCCCCGGTAGATCCACTCACATCTCTTGTCATCCTAGAGGACCGGGAGGGGTGAGGGACAGAGGGAAATGGATTGAAGGCTGGAGTCTATCCTGCTGTCTGTGGAGAATATGCCTCCTTGTGCCTCCTTGAAGGAAACCTCCTGATGAGTCCCCAGTTCCCCATCTAGTCGGGAACTTACAGGATAAACTTACCTTACAGGAATATGAAGAAGAAAAACACACACTTCTTACTTAAGAAATGACAGGAGAGACAGGTGTTTATATTGACTATAAGAGGTGTGACAAGGATCATAAGGCCTTAGGAACAAAAAGGACTGTGACTCTAAGGAAAGCAGGAGAGGGAAAGAGGACAGGTACAGAAGACTCACAGCTAACCCGGGCCTTGAAGGGTCATCAACACCTAATTCCTCGAGCCTCCTTTGTGTCACTGCTACCAGAACCATGACCCTTGGCAAGTGGAACTGCCTCCCGCGTGCTCACGTATACCACGGGCGCCCTCCTGCGTGCTCATGTGCACAACTCTGTGCTCACGCGCACGACAGGCGCCCTTCTGTGTGCTTACGTACACTGTGGGCATTCTCCCGTGTGCTTACATAGGACATGAGTTTCCGTAGAAAGAGAAAACCAAACCCACACACAGACTAGCATCATAATTAAATTCAAGGAATTAATCTTCCATAACCATCCCAGAAACATAAAAAAGGACAGAGTAAAATTTGACCCAAAACAGTGAGAACAGACGGGAGGACACGAAAGAGGAAACTGATGGAGGACTCCGAAACCATCCTGATCACCACCTCTCTGCTCCCCCAACTCACCCCACCCCTTGCCTCTAAGACTCCGGGGCGCTACAGTACCAGGAAGAGGATCCTGACAAGGCTGCCGTCCACCTCCTCGACCCGGGACTTCCACCACGTGCCTTCCCACTCAGTCTTGATCAGCTGGCCACTCTTGAGCAGCACCATCGGGCGGTTGGGGTAGGCTGTGATGTACTCCTCTATGAAGTCCCGGCAGGAGGTGTCTTCTATGTCCTCCCACGTCTTCTTCACTGTCCCAAGGAAGAAGGAGGGCTGAGGGAGGGCAGGGCCTTTTTGTTTTTTTCCCAAGTGATCTTTACACCCAGTGAGCCAGCCAGGTGCCCCAGAGCATGTCTTGATCAGAAAAAAAAATGAATGGTTGGCAAGGAGATGGTGGGTAGTTTTCAAGTTGGGAGGGAGAGAAAAAATAAATGAAAAAACATAACCTCCAGGGAAGCAAAACCAAGACTACCTGAAAGTACTGAACCTAATGTGTAAACTCACACACAGATCAGGTAAATACTGAGTAAGCAACAGGCAAATAGAGGGGAGTCACATTTCATAAAAATGGATGATTTGTTTGGGAAAATTCAAGTGGAGGGGCGCCTGGGTGGCTCAGCCTGTTAAGCATCTGATTCCTGGTTTGGGCTCAGGTCACGATCTCATGGTTTGTGGGTTCAATCCCCTGCATTGGACTCCGCACGGACAGCTTGCAATTTTCTCTCTCCCTCTCTCTCTGCCCCTTCCCCACTCACTCTCAAAATAAAAACTTAAAAAGAAAAAAAAAGAAAATTCAATTTGAAATTCTTGCTAACTTGATATAAGTCTAGAGGTAAATCAAAAAAAGATCAGGCAGCATCATGAAATTAATAAAAGAAATATTTGACCTTCCTTCTCATTCTCTATCAGGCTACTTCTCTGGACCCCGAATGCATTTACTGCCTTGTTATGTGGAAACACAGCAGTGTTAGCTGATTCTTCTGTAATTAGAAATAATCGCGTGTTAATAGTCTATTCCCAAGCCAGAGACACGAGTGTAGAGGGCGGCCTGAAGCCCCCAGTGAACACAGCTTTTACGGAAAGCAGTAGGCAGACTATGGATTTATATAAATGTTAGGCAAGGCGTGAGACTAGGAAGCAAGTAACACTTAGAAATCACTTAGAAATGAAATCAAAACCTGCTACAATATGAGTATCTACTGAAGGTCCGTCATGATCTCTTAGTGTCCCACTCTTGGACTACAAAGACTCAGAACACTAGAGATGAACAAACAGAACTGTATCTCTCAAAGGACGTTAACCAAATGTATGCTCTTTGAGATGGAAGCACCAAAAACATCAGGGCTCTGCAACTGATTATCTTGAGAAATACATGGTAGAGGAGGAAATGGACGGGACTCAGAAAGAAAGGAGGGACACTCACGTGGCCGGCAAATGGGATACAGTTCCGATTGTGTGACATAGGAAGCATACCCATCATCAAAGAAAATGAGAAACCTGTAAGGAAGGTGATGGTAGAAAGGTCAGGGGTTCTGATATTGAACATGACCTACAGAAATCATCATAGTTGCTGCTCTTGATCACAGACAGGACACACTCCTGGGAAGATGTTCCAGTCCACGACTCTCTTCCTATTATCCGTCCTTCCAAGGGTTAGGAATTCTCCCTGAATCTAACCAGCTTATCTCCGCTTTACCAAAGGTTATTTATTCTTGTTACTCTGCTCAGACCATTTAGACTCCCCTTCCTTCTTCCCATTATCCTAACCACTGAACAATCTTGAGGCCTCTCCTAGTTTACCCCCAAGTTTTCTCCTAGAGGGAAAAAGAAAACAAAGAAGGAAGAATCACCCACATGACGTGTGTGGCGAAGAAGGAGCAAGGGTCTCTGGCCACTGGGGACTAAACACAAAAGCTAACTGTGAGAATAATGACTACAGTTGAATAGTCACTCTATTGGCCTTTGCTCTCTTTACAATCCTCTGTCCAGGTACCTGAGCTTGTTTTTGACGTTGGGTGTCTCAGCTACAATGCCAGCATAGAGCCAGACCTGATTCCCATCCTTGTACTTGGCCACCACTCGACTGCCCACAAACAGATTTTCGGCAGAAGGGTGGTAATCATAGGCAATATGGTTCCCTGACAGCAGACTCTTCCCTTTGTTGTCAAATTTCACCTTGTACTTCTTTCCTGGTCCTGAATAAAAAGAAAAGAGAAACACAGATTTTTAGAAACCATCGGTTTCCATGTAAGTATGACTGCTACATGGGAGACAAAAGGCAAGGTTGTGGGGAAAAGAAACAATCAGCAACAGAGGCCTGCAGGCTGCCTTTCATTAGCTCTTCTGCTAGCTTGAACATACCAACCGTCTGGATGGCAATGAGGGTGCCTTTGTGCCACGTCTTAGTTCTCTTCTTGCCCAGGATGCGCATGCTGACTATGAGGTCACCGTCTTTGCTCAGTTCTCCAGACATCTGATTCAAGGTTCCTACGGAATAGAGCAAGGTTGTTCTCAAGAGAGAGGGCATAGACTGGGCAAGGGCACAGACAAATAAAGAGGGCATGCCACAGTGACTAGGGAAGACGGGGCAATCAATGCTCCTGGTCGCTGCTGCTCTCTTGCGCAGACCCAAAAAGCTACAGATGACTCAACTACTTATGCAAATAGGAAAAACTTGCAAAAATTGAAATTCACATGTAATTCAAGAACATCTAACATTAACCAAATGTTTCCAACTCTTCATTAACAATATTAATTATACTCATTAAATGCTAAGTAGTGGTTATAAAACATTTTCCTGGAGGGAATCTAGTAACAGCCCCATTCAACAAAGCTTCCCTCAGACCTCTTTATAAGAATTTGAGCTGCCTTTTTTTTAGTTTTTACTTATTTTTGAGAGAGAGAGAGAGAGAGAGAGAGAGAGAGAGATGGAGTGTGAGAAGGAGAAGGGCAGAGAGAGACACACAGAATCTGAAGCAGGCTCCAGGCTCTGAGCTGTCAGCACAGAGCCCGATGTGGGGTTTGAACTTGTGAACCACGAGATCATGACCTGAGCTGAAGTTGGATCCTTAACCAACTGAGCCACCCAGGTGCCCCTGAGATGCTCTCTTCTAATCTCTATCTAGAAGTAGTTCTGGCCACAGAGCTAAAAAAGGTATTTGGATAAAGCCACCACACATTGGAAAATCAGCAAAGACTTAAGCAGGCAACAACGAAAACCTCTGGTGTTTAAAGAACCCAACAGAGGGGCACCTGGACAGCTCAGCTGGTTGAGCATCCAAGTGTTGATATCGGCTCAGGTCATGATCCCAGGGTCCTGGGATCAAACCCTGCATCAGGCTCTGTCCTGAGCATGGAATCCGCTTAAGTCTCAGTCTCAGTCTCTCTCTCTCTCTCTGCCTCCCATCTGTCTATGCCCCTCTCCCCAGCTTGAACACTCTAAATAAAATGAAAAAAAAAAAAAGAAAAAGAAAAAGAAAAAGTATTTTAAAGAACCCCACAGAGGTAGAGGACTCTGAGAAGCTCAAACTCTGAGAAGCCAGTTATCCACGAAGCCTCTTTAGGAATTCACGCCCCCACCGACGCAGAGGAACCTCCTGACTCTAACCTTTATGTAGATCTTGGGAACTGCTCTTTTTGTTGACAGCATCCATGAACTTCTGGACATCTTGAGCTGACTTTCTTAGGGCAGCCATAGCTTCACGGAGCTATAAGAAAGAGGATGGGGGAAACAAGTTTTAAAATAGCATGGGTTCGGGGCGCCTGGGTGGCTTAGTCGGTTAAGCGTCCGACTTTCGCTTGGGTCATGATCTCGCGGTTCGTGGGTTCGAGCCCCGCGTCGGGCTCTGTGCTGACTGCCAGCTCAGAGCCTGGAGCCTGTTTCAGTCTGTGACTCCCTCTCTCTCTGACCCTCCCCTGCTCACGCTGTCTCTCTCTCTCTCCTAGAAATAAATAAAGCATTAAAAAAAAATTAAAAAAAAAATAGCATGGGTTAAAGGCACCTGGGTGGCTCAGTTAGTAAAGTGTCTGACGCCTGATTTCGGCTTAGATCATGACCTCACAGTTCCTGAGCCAGAGCCCTACCTCTCTCTTCTCTCTCTGCCCCTCCCCAACCCTTGTGCACGTGCTCTCTCCCTTTCTCTCTCTCGCATAAAATAAATACAAATATATTTTAATTTAAAAAAAATGCATGGGTTAGACTTGAGAATAAGAACTCCTCTTTCAAAAAAACAAAATAAAATGAGCTATACTTGGAAGCTTATGGTTATCAGGCAAAACTGCCCTTCTCATAAATCTGGTTCAGAAATCAGCTTTAGGGAGCCTTCCTTGGTTAATCTCACTCAGCTGATGACCCCCAAATTCTATATTCACACAGGACTTGCACATGCATCTCCAAGCAACCTCTTCCACATCCTTAGAACATCTACTAGAGGACTGGAACCCACAGGCCTGATTACAGAGTGGATGATTGTGTTGATGGCTGAAGTGACTGAATGATCAGGCCGGAAGTTTCTCCCATTTTCATATTCTTACCTCTCACCTTTACCTTCCCCATCCCAACTCACCTTCTGGTCTTTGGGTGTTCTGCTCCCAGCATCACCTATGGATGAGAAAACCTCTAATGAGTGTAAAATACTGATGCACAAGAATTTCTAAGAAATCAATAACTAAGCTACTTAAGGACATTGTCATGGAAGCATTACTACTAACAAGTAACAACTAAATATATAAATATATGTGTAAAAGTACTAAATGGTCCAGAGAGATACACAGCAAATAGGTGACAGTGCTTACCTGGGGATAAAGTACCGGGACACGTGGTGGTAGTCCACAGGATTTTGGTTTTTCAGTGCGTATTTAATTTTTCTTTTTTAAAGTAGGCTCCATGCTCAATGTGGGGCTTGAACTCATGACCCTGAGATCAAGAGTTGCACACTCTACCGAAAGAGCCAACCAGGTGCCCCTATATTAAAATTTTTATAACAACAATTTGCTTATGGATTATCTGAATGATCTGACAAATGAGATGTGGTCAATGAATGAAGCAAAAGTGTTTATTCTTCAGTATTGCTGTCCAATAGAACTTCCTGCTGTGATAATGTTCTATATTGCACTGTTAAAACTGTTAGCATTTGGCTACTATGCACATGAAATGTAGCTAGTCCAATGGAGGAAGTAAAATTTAAATTTCATTTAAAATTTTAAAAAATTCAGATATAATTCACATACCATAAAATGTATCCTTTAAAAATGTTTAGTTCCGGGTTTTCAGTATATTCACAAAGTTGTTGTACAACTATTGCTACCACCTGATTCCAGAAAATTTTTATCACCCCCAAAACAAAACTAACTAAGGAGTATGGGGTTTCTTTCTGGGGTGATGAAAACACCCATTAGCAGTAATTCCTCATTCAGCCTTCCTCCCAACTGCCAGCAACCACTAATCTCTTTCTGCCTCTATGGATTTGTCTATTCTGGACATTTCATAGACGTGAAATTATATTATATGTGACTCATCACATGAAATTCATTTCTTTTTATGGGTGAATAATATTCCATTGTATGAATATGCCACATTTTGTTTTAGATATTCATCAACTGACGGACACTTGGGTTGTCTCCACTCTTTGGCTATTATGAATAATGCAGATTTGAACATTTGTATAGGCGCTTTTATATGGGAATAAGTTATCATTTCTCTCGGGTATATAGTGAGGACTGGAACCGCAGGGCCATACTGTTTAACCATTTGAGGAACCGAGAGACTTCCAAAGTGGCTGTACCATTTTGTAATCCCACAAGCAATATAGAGGATTCCAATTTCCCCACACTCATCAACACTTGTTACTGTCTCTCTTTTTTATTACAGCCATCTTAGTTAGTATAAAGTGGTTCTGATTTGCATTTCCTTAATGACTAACAATGTCAAGCATCTTTCCATGTATTTACTGGTCATTTACAAATCTTATTTGAAGAAATAACTATTCAAATATCTTGCCCATTTTCTAAGTGGGCTGCCTTTTTTTATCCTTGAGTTGTAACAGTTTTTTGTTTTTTTTTTTTTTAAATTTATTTATTTTGAGAGAGAAAGAGAGAACCCCAAGCAGGTTCTGTGCTGTCAGCCGACAGCCCAACACAAGGCTGGATCCCATGAACTGTGAGATCATGACCTGAGCCAAAACCAGGAGTTGGACGTTTACCTAACTGAGTGAGCCATCTGGGCCTCCCAACAGTTCTTTGTATATTCTGGAAAATACCAGACCCTTCACATTTCGCACAATTTAAATAGTCACATGTGCACATGGTGACTGAATTGGATGGTGCCAATTTAGAGATTTATAACATGTTTAAAAATGGAAAGCAGTAGTGCCTGGGTGGCTCAGTCAGTTAAGCATCTGACTCCAGACTTTGGTTCAGGTCATGATCTCGTGGTTCATGGGTTTGAGCCCCACAGGCTCTGGGCTGACAGTGTGGAGTCTGCTTGGGATTCTCTCTCTCGCCTCCTTTTTTTTTTTTTTAAATATTTTTATTTATTTCTAGGAGAGAGAGACAGCGTGAACAGGGGAGGGTCAGAGAGAGAGGGAGTCACAGACTGAAACAGGCTCCAGGCTCTGAGCTAGCAGTCAGCACATAGCCCGACGCGGGGCTCGAACCCACGAACCGTGAGATCATGACCTAAGCGAAAGTCGGATGCTTAACCGACTAAGCCACCCAGGCGCCCCACTCTCTCGCCTCCTTCTGTCCCTCCCCTGTTCATGCTCTTGCACACGTGCGCATTCTCTCTCTCTCTCAAAATGAATAAACTTAAAATAAATAAATAGAAATGGAAAGCAATGGTGGTAAACATTTCACAATTTAAATATAGATCAAATCACTGTTTCACACCTTAAACTAATACAATGTTATACATCAAATATATCTCAGTAAAAGGAGGAAAAGGCAGCAAAAAAAGAAAAACTTAAAATTAAAAACAGAAAGGGGCGTCTGGGTGGCTCGTCGGTTAAGCATCCGACTTCAGCTCAGATCATGATCTCTCAATTCGTGAGTTCGAGCCCCACATCGGGCTCTGCGCTGACAGCTCAGAGCCTGGAACCTGCTTCAGATTCTGTCTCCCTCTCTCTCTGCGCCTCCCCTGCTTGCACTCTCTCTCTCTCAAAAATAAACATTAAAAAAATAATAAAACAAATTAAAAACGGAAAGCCATGTACATGTCCTAAGAGCAATATCCACTTAACAAAATAGTTAAACTGTAACATCTGCAAATGAGGTTCATAAAGAATCTTCAATAACAGGAGACTGCTAAAGACACATTAAGTTTTAAAAGTTAGGATACATAGTAAGTTATTGGATATGAATTCAATCTTGGAGAGAATACAGACATTCCTATGCATTCCTCAGAGAGCTGTAAATATAGACCTCCCACAATTGTAAAAGGCTTCAAAATACATGTCCTATATTTCTGAAGGGAAAGTTCCTAATCTTGTAGAGCCTTTGTATAAGTGCACCTTAAAAGTAGTCATGTGGTAAAAAAAATCCAAACAATATTAAAAGGACACACAGTAAAAAATAAATTCCCTAATACTCCTGCTTCTAGTTACTCTCCTCAGAAACATCCAGTCTTAGCCGTTTGTTTTACAGCCAAAGATACATGTAAATATGTACTCTTTTCCCTTTCTATTGCTTTACTCACCTTCAACACGCAGTTTTTATGTTGCTTTTTATCCTTATAGTTCAAATATCTAGGAAAGTATTCCCTCATAATACCTATATATCTAATTCTTTTTACCCATTTTTTTTTATTGTGGTAAAATATGCATAAATAAAATACATACCACCTTAACCGTTTTCATATATTCATACTGTTGTGCAACCATCAACATTACTGAAAAATATTAAGGACTAAACAAATAATGTTTATGTAGAACAAATAAGTAACATGAAATTATCAGCTATTCCTAAACTGATCTTTTAATAATGTCAATAGGTTTTTTTTGGCAGGGAGGGAGGGAGCGGAGAACACAACATGCTGAGTCTCAAATACATGTATAAACACAAGAGGTAAAAAGAACCAAGACAAACATGAAGAAGAACAACAAAGCAAGGTGACTGGGAGTTAACAGATACAGAAAGTAACAAAGTCCAGTTATACTTAATACAGAACTGAGAGAAGAAAAAGTGACAGACCAATGAAAAAGAACAGAAAGTCCAGAAACAAACCAATACATATGGAAATTATTTATTTAATGTTTATTTATTTGCTTGAGAGAGAGAGGGAAAGAGAGAAGACACAGGGAATCCTGAGCAGGCTCCACACCGTCAGCACAGAGCCCGACATGGGGCTTGAACTTACGAACCATGAGATCAGGACCTGAACCAAAATCAAGAGTCGGAGGCTTTACTGACTGAGCCACCTGGGCGCCCCTGGAAATAATTTACGATAGAGTAGACAATATAAATCGGTAAGAAGGGATTCATTTCAGTACTGGTGCTGTAACACTGATTAATAACCATATGGGGAAAAAATTGGATCTTTACCTCAAATTTTACACAAAAAATAAGTTCCAGTTGAATTAAAGACTTGAATATGACAGGTAAAACTATGAAACTTCCAAAGGGAACATAAATGACCTTTATAATAAAGTGTTGGGGCAGAAAGGATATAAAATAGTGACCACGAAAAAAAATCCTAAATTGTAACATCTGTTTATCAACAAATAATGTAACAAGTAAAGATAAACCATAAGCTGGGAGTGATACTGCAGAGGATTAGTAATGGCAATGATCACTGAGCAAACTAGAGACATAAACGGACATTTCAAAAAAAACTACAGATGACTCACAAACACACGAAAAGATGCTCAAGTTCATCAGCAGGGAAATAAAATTTAAAAATCACAATATCAAGTGTTGTCAAGTACATGTAGCACGAGACATCTCAACCACTGGTAGTTATAAATATAAACTGGTACAACCATTTTGGAAAGCTATTTAGCCGTTACTTATCTAGTAATGTTAAAATGTCCATATCCTAAGAACTTGCAACTCCTCTCTTAAAAAAATTTAGTAAGACTGCCAAAATTTAGGAAGATTCTTGCATATGTGGATTAGGAATCGCGTACAAGAATATTTAGAGCATGATTTGAATTGAAAACAAACGCAATGTCAACTGACAGAAGAGACGCTGTGTCATATTCACACGACGGAATACTAACTGCAGTAGCTCCTGAGCTAAACTCCACAGCCAGCAAGGTGTTAATGAAGTGACTGGAGAATGCACACACTATGAATGGTCCCACTTCTGCAGTTAAAAAAAGGCAAAACCAGGGCACTTCTTATAACAGTGATATGAGAATAGTAATATGCATGATTCCCCTACACAGAAAACAAGTATAAAATTGGAAACAAAATGTTAAAAACAATCATTTCAGGGCACCAGAAATTGACCAAAGGCAAAGAATCAATTGGAAGTATTTGTTCCTGAAAAATTGCTTAAATCCTGGTAAGAAAGAAGTCTGTTGACAGCTCCCATTCCTACTCCACACCCTGAGTCCCTGCGTGGTGAGTGGCAACTACGGCCTGACCATGGAGGCGCTGGCCATGGCAGCGAGTGGCTTCACGGGCCTGGGGTTGCAGCTCTGGTTTAGGGTGAGTAGCAAACCGGTCAGAAATGTAACAAGCAGATCCTGAAAATGAGACAGCCATAGACGGGATCCGATAAATTCTCTATACGTTCCTGAGTGACCACTAAACTCACTCGCTAAAGTATGAAAAAAAAAAGAAAAAAAAAAAAGAGGGGCCGATTAAGAGCCAAGCTAACATATATAAAGTTACATATATACACATATGTACCAATCTGTGGGTGACTGCTAAACTATGCACATACAGTAAAGATGCAGGAAACCCAATGGAGACTGGAGAACTAGGTGCAACTCTGAATGCATTCTCTACACTTCTGTAAAACTTAGCGGCTACACTATGTAAAAAAGGGGGACGAAAGTTAGGAGCCAAGCTAACACATACATAGTTCAAATTTAAAAACTGAGCAGGGACATCACCTCTACACTACAGGGAAGACAGAGTTGGCAGCATAAGAAAGAGAACTTAAAAGTGTTCAACTTTCAACAAAAAAATGAAACATGCAAAGACACAGGAACTATGCTCTAGGCTCCGGGAACAAAACCCTGGGAGTGGAAACTGACTTGCCGCCTGGGCCTACATACTGGATTTATAAATATGCTCAAAGAGCTAACGCAAATTACATTCAAAGATTTAAAGGAAACTATGCTAATACTTGGTATACAAAAGCCTTGACTATAAAAAGAAGCAAATGGAAATTCCAGGGTTGAAATTACAAAAACTGAAACAAAATACAGTAAAACCTTGGTTTCTGAGCAAAATTCATTCCAGAAACATGCTTATAATCCAAAGCACTTGTACGTCAAAGCAAATTTCCCCATAAGAAATAATGGAAATTCAGATGATTCGTTCCACAACCCAAAAATATTCATATAAAAATGATTACAATACTGTAGTACAAAATGATAAAGAAAATACAAAATACAAAGAAAAATAAACAAATTAACCTGCACTTACCTTTGAAAACCTTTGTGGCTGGTGTGAGGGAGACAAGAGAGAGGAGGGTTATTGTGTGGGACAACTTTCACTGTCACTATCGGAATCATTGCTATCTACTGGCTCAATGGAATCTTTTTCTTTTTGTGCAATTTTAATAAGGAACCTATCCAATGCCTCCTTTTGAGGATTTCGAAGAAATGTGAGATTGCACTGATAATGACCCACAATCCCACAGTGAGAGAGAACCATGGCTCAGTTGTAATCACGTGACGTTCGGTGTTATGTACTACTCGTACTGGAAGACACCGTTTGCTTATCAAGTTAAAATTTATTAGAGATGTTTGTTCGTCTTGCAGAACACTTACAGAACAGGCTGCTCTCACAATCCAAGGTTTTACTGCATTCACTAGAGAGGCTAAAAAAGCAAATTTATAATGGCCGAAGAATAAGTAAACTAACTGATACCTATGTAGAGATGTTGCCCCATCCAAAGCACAAAAAGAAGACTGAAGAAAACTGAACAGTGCCTCAGAGATTGTGGGACAATGTGAAGCATTCTACCGTATGTGTAAACGAGGATCTCAGAAGGCAAGGGGAGAGAGAAAGGGTTAGGGAAGAAATAATGACTGAAACACTTCTAAATTTGATGAAAAATATGATCTACAGGTCCAAGTTCCATGAATCTCAAATAGGACAAATACAGAGAGAATTATACCTAGACACAACTTATTCATACTACTAAAATCAAAAGAGAAAAATTTAAAAGCAGTAAAACAAAAATGACTCACATCCGGGCACAAAATTTTCACCTGACTTTCCATCAGAAATAATGGGGGCCAGAAGGCACTGATGTGGCATATTCCAAATGCCAAAAGAAAATAGTGAACTAAGAATGCTTTATCTCAGATAAATGAAGAGAACTGACTTTTAGTAGAACTACAAGAAATGTTTTAAAATATTTATTTTGAGAGAGAGAAAGAGAGAGAGAAAGAGAGAAAAGGAGGAAGGAGCAGAGAGAGGGAGAGAGAATACCAAACACACTCTGTTCTGTCAGTGCACACAGCCTGATGTGGGGCTCAATCTCACAAGTGCGATCATAGCCTTAGCCAAAATCAAGAGTTGGACACTTAATCGACTGAGCCACCCAGGTGCCCCAGAACTACAAGAAATATTAAAGGAAATCTTTCTGGATGGAAAAGGATGACACCAGATCATAACACTCAGATCCATAGGAAGGAATGAAGAGGAATGGAAATGTAAACATCTGGGCCAATACATATTTTTCTCTTTTCTTCCCTATAACATCTTTAAAAGTAAGATTATTTCCGGGGCGCCTGGGTGGCTTAGTCGGTTAAGCGTCCGACTTTCGCTTAGGTCATGATCTCGTGGTTCGTGGGTTCGAGCCCCGCGTCGGGCTCTGTGCTGACTGCCAGCTCAGAGCCTGGAGCCTGTTTCAGTCTGTGACTCCCTCTCTCTCTGACCCTCCCCTGCTCACGCTGTCTCTCTCTCTCTCTCCTAGAAATAAATAAAAAATAAAAAAAAAACCATTAAAAAAAAAAAAGATTATTTCCGACAAAAATTCTAACACAAAATTGTTGCCATTAAACATATGTAGATGCAATATATTTGATAACAGTACCACCCAAGAAGAGAGTGAATATGGAGCTATACTGGGGCAAAGCTGCTATATTTGACCAGAATTAAGTCAGTATTAACTTATAGTAGTTAGTGACCAGATAAATATGAAAGCAGTTTTTTTTTAAAAGTCCCCCCCCCATATCGAGGAATTAAATTGATTCACTGAAATATTTGTTTGACACAAAGAAAGCAGTAAAGAACAGATTAATATAAAAGACATGGGACACAGAGAGAAAAAGCAAAATGGCCAATATAAATCCACCCATACGGATTCATGTCGACTGTGAATGGACTCACTACTAAATAAAAAGGCAGAAACTGTGAGAAGGGATTAAAAAAAGATAAGATTGGGGCACCTGGGTGGATCAGTCGGTTGAATGTCTGACTTCAGCTCAGGTCATGATGATCTCATGGTTTATGAGTTCAAAGCCATGCGTAAGGCTCTGTGCTGACAACTCAAAGCCAGGAGCCTGTTTCAGATTCTGTATCTCCTTCTCTCTCTGTCCCTCCCCCACCAGTGCTCTGTCTCTTTCTCTCTAAAATAAACATACATTAAAAAAAAAAAAAAAAAGACAAGCTCTAACTATATATTATATATAAGAGATACACTAAATTCAAAGATAAAAAAGACAGAAAAAGACAAAACATGCAAACAGTAATCATAACAGAAACGGAAATGCTACATTAGTATCTGACAAAACAGACTTTAAGACAAGGGATATCTCGAGACACAAAAAGATATAATAATAAAAAAATATAACTATAAATGAATAAATAAGAGTCTCAAAATATAGGAAGCAAAAGCTGAAAGAACTGAAAAGACAAACAAGTCAGCAATTTTGGTTCAAAATTTCAAAACTCCTTTGCAAGTTATTGTTAAAACAACCAGACAATCGATAAGGACACAGAAGACTTGAATAGCACTATCACCCAACTTAACCTAACCAACATTTGTAAAATACTCCATCCAACAGCAGCAGAATACAAATTCTTTTCAAGCACACATGGATCATTCTCCAGGCCAGACAGTATGCTAGGCCATTTAAAAAAACATTTAAATACATTTAAAAGATTAAAATAATACAAAGTATGTTTTCTGACCAAAACTGTATTAAATTAAAAAGTCACAACAAAAAGAAATCTGGGAAATTCCTGAATACTTGAAATAAACCATTGGTTGAAGAAAAATCACAAAGGAAATTAAATTATGAGTTAAAGGAAAATGAAAATATGGGACGCTTGGGTGGCTCTGTCGGTTGAGTGTCCGACTCTTGATTTCAGCTCAGATCATGATCCTAAGGTCATGGGATCAAGCCTTGGGTTGGGCTCTGTGATAAGCACAGAGCCTGCTTGGGATTCTCTCTCTCCCCCTCTCTTTCTGCTCCTTTTCCCCACTCACATTCTCTAAAATATAAATTAAAATATTAAAAAATGAAAATGCAACATATAAAATTTATGAGATGCAGTAAAGCAATGCTTAAAGGGAAATTTACAGCTTTAAATGTTTATATTAGAAAGGAAAGAAGTCTAAAACCAAATCAACAACCTGTTTTCATTTTAAGCAACTAGAAAAAAAAGAGCAAATCAAACCCAAGCATGTGGGAGGGAGAAAATAATAAAGATCAGAGTAGAAATCAGTGTAACAAAAAACAGGAAAACAGTAGAGAAAAATAAATCAATGGACACAAAAACTGGTTCCTTGAAAAAGAGCAAAAAAACTGACAATCTTTCAGCCACATTAACCAAGGGAAAAAAAGAGATCCAAATAACCAGTATCAGGAATGAAACAAGAGACATTACTACAGAACCTACAGAAATTCAAAAGAAACATAGGGAATACTATGAACTTCATGGCAATAATTTAGACAATTAAGTGAAATAAAAATTCCTAGGAAGATATAAATTAACAAAATTGACTTGAGAAGAAATAGAAAGTCCAAATGGGTGTATCAGGTAAAGAAAATTAATTAGTAATTAAAAATCTTCCCACAATAAATTCAATGTGGTATCCTGGAATGGGAAAAGCCCAGAAATCCAAAGTGTGGAATTTAGATAAAAGTAATCCACCCATGTTTGCTTCTTAGTTTTGGCCAATGTTTCACCATAACAAAATACTAACACTAGGGTCGTTTGGGTGGCTCAGTGTGACTCTTGATTTTGATTCAGGTCATAATCTCATGCTTCAAGAGATCAAGCAAGCCCAAGTTGAGTTCTGAGCTAACAGCCTGCTCTCTCCCTCTCTCTCTCTGCCTCTCCCCCACTTGTGTACATGCACATGTTCTCTCTCTCTCTAACTAAATAAACATTAAAAAATACTAACATTAGAAGAAACTGGTGGAAAGTATGCAGAAACTCTCTGTATTATCTTCACAATTTATACAAAAATAAAACTATTTCAAATTGGGGCACCTAGGTGGCTCAGTAGGTTGGGCATCTGACTTCAGCTCAGGTCATGATCTCACGGTTCGTGGGTTCGAGCCCTGGGTCGGGCTGTGTGCTGGCAGCTAGCTAAGCCTAGAGCCTGTTTCAGATTCTGTGTCTCCCTCTCTCCCTGACCATCCCCTGTTCACGCTGTCTCTCTCTCTCTCAAAAAATTAAAAAAAAAAAAATTAGTGCAATCTTTGTTAATCAGCTTAACGATTAACCCACATCCCTCGGACCAACTAATTATTGCAATCTTTGTAAAAAAAAAAAAAAAAAAAGGAAGAAATAATACTATTTCGGGGCACCTGGGTGGCTTAGTCGGTTAAGCGGCCAACTTTCGCTTGGGTCATGGTCTCGCGGTTCGTGGGTTCGAGCCCCGCGTCGGGCTCTGTGCTGACTGCCAGCTCAGAGACTGGAGCCTGTTTCAGTCTGTGACTCCCTCTCTCTCTGACCCTCCCCTGCTCACGCTGTCTCTCTCTCTCCTAGAAATAAATAAAACATTAAAAAAAAAAAAAAAAGAAATAATACTATTTCACACAAATTCAGAGGAGGGAACATTTCCCAACTCATCTTTATAAGCTCCATATTACCCTAATACCAAAGCCAAAAAACCACATCACAATAAAACTAAAAACTTATAATTCTCATGACCATATGTGCAAAAACTCTTTTTTCTTAAAGTCCTCCAGAAAACTACTTTTTTTTTTTTTTTTTTTTTTTAGTTTATTTATTCATTTTGAGAGAGAGTATGAGCAGGGGAAGGGCCGAAGAGGGAGAGAGAATCCCAAGCAGGCTCCCTGTCAGCGTGGAGCCCAATGGAGGGCTTGAACTCATGAACTGTGAGATCGCGACCTAAGACAAAATCAAGAGCCAGGCGCTTAACCAACTGAGCCACCCAGGAGCCGCAGATGCAAAAATTCTTAACAAATATTAGCAAATTCAATATGGAACAGAAGCAACTTCCTTCAACCTGAGAAAGGATACCTACAAAAACCTTAAAGCTCACAGTATAATTAATGCCCAAAGACTAAATGTGTCCCCCTAAGATCAGAAGGAAAGGATGTCTACTCTCAAACTTGTATTCAACATTGTACTCGAGGTTCTAGTGAGTACAATAAGGCAATAAAAAAGAAATAAAAGACATCTAGATTAGAAAGAAGTAAAATTGACTTTATTTGCAGAGAGCATGACCTAATATATAGAAAATCCCAAGGGATCCACAAAAAGCTTCTAAAACTAACAAGTGACCTTAATAAGGTCATAGGCTACAAGATTAATACACAAAAATCAACTATATTTTCATATCCTAGCAACAAACAATCCTAAAATGAAATTAAGTAAATAAGCTCACTTATACCAGCATTAAAAAGAATAAAACACTTAGGACAAATGTACCTTGTTAATGCACTAGAAGACTATTTGCTAAAAAGGGAATGCTCCCCAAATTGGCCTTTAGATTCAATGTAGTTCTATTAAAAATCTTAGTAGGTTCTAAAAAAATGTTCTTGATAGAAACTGACAAATGATTTCAAAATTTATTTCAAAGTCATATGAGATACAAATATACTTGGAGCACTTTCATTAGGTGATTTTAATACTTACCTTTCAAACTATAGTAAAAAAAGCAGTGTGGTGCTGGTATAAGAACAGATTATTTAGAGCAATGTGACAAAACAGAATCCAGAAAGAGACCCTCATATATGTGGCCAGTTGACTTTTGACAAGGGTACCGAAAGAACAGACTTTTCAACAACTGGTGATGGAAAAACTGAACAAGCCATAAGCAAAATAAACGGCCCAAACACTCTCAGTCTCTGCCTTGAGAATTATTACTCTTATTTTTTTTTTAAATGCTTTTATTTATTTCTAGGCGAGAGAGACAGCGTGAGCAGGAAGGGTCAGAGAGAGAGGGAGACACAGACTCTGAAACAGGCTCCAGGCCCTGAGCTGGCAGTCAGCAAAGAGCCCGACACAGGGCTCAAACCCACGAACTGTGAGATCACGACCTAAGCGAAAGTCGGACGCTTAACCGACTAAGCCACCCAGGCGCCCGAGAATTATTACTCGTAAAAGACACCATTAAGAAAATGAAAAGGCCACATTTGAGAGAAAGTGTTTCTAAAATATATCTGATAAATGAATTGTACCTAAAGCCTGAGTTCTTGAAGTCAAAAGAAAGGGGTTTGCTAATAAAAAGACGACACAATTTAAAAAAAAAAAAAAACCCTCAAGATTTGAATGGATGTTTCTCAAAAGAACGAACACAACTGGTAAATTAAATATGTGAAAAGATGCTCAACTTCCTTAGGGAAATGCAAACTAAAATCACAACTCGATACCGCCACTCACACCGGAAAAGCTAAAATAAAAGACTGACAATACCAAGCACCAACAAGGATGTAAAGAAAAGGGAACTGTCTCACTTTGCTAGTGGGAATGTAGAATGGTAGAGGGACTTTTGAAGAGAGTACAGCAGTTTGTTAAAATCTCAAATGTATACTTATCTTAACCCCTAACAATTCTACTCCTAGGCGGAATGTCCAAGAGACACGAAACACAACATCCACATAAAGACTTATGCACAAATGCACATGGCAGCATGACTCCTAATAGCCCCAAACTGGAAACAACCCAAATACTTATCAATTAAAGAATGGATAAAACCATGTGGTATATCCATAAAATGGAATATTATTCAGCAGAAAAAAGGAGCAAACTACGGATACATGCAACAACATGGGCTAATCTCAAAAACATTATGCCAAGTGACAGAAGCTAGATACAGAAGACAACAAACTGTGATTCTATTTAAATGAGATTTCTAGAAAAGGCAAAAAGCAAGCAGATGAGTGGTTGCCTGAGAGTGAAAATGGAGAATGCAAACAGGGACGAGAGCCCTTTTTGGGTTAATGCAAGTGCTCTAAAACTGGACTGTGGTAAAGCCTGCACTACTGTATAAATTTACCAAAACTTAAACTCTATACTTAAAGTGGGTAAATTTTATAGTCTGTAAACTGTACATTAAAAAAAACCCTCAAAAATAGACAAAACCAAACCAACTACCATTTTGAAATACATATATACATATAGGTGCTAATGCCAACTATAAAGAAAAGGAAGGGAATTCAGAATAGAGGTTACACAGAATGGGAAAAGAAGGTCATTCAATCTGGAAGTAGAACGTAGAGGATATCTATGATACTGATAATGTTCAATTTCTTTCGTAACAGACAAGTTCAACAGTTTAGAATATGGAGTCAGTGACAATAATTTCTGCTCTCTTCTTCTTTTATCTGTTTATCTTCCTGTGTTGCAGTTTCAGTCCTGAGATTTTCCTACCCAGAGCCTATCTCTTACCTGAATCAATACTGAGGACATCATCATCTTCATCGGGAATCTCGATTATTTCTGTTGGCTGGGAAGCTTCATCCTCGGAGCTACTGTCCCGGTACTGTAGTCCCAGTTTGGAATAAAAGTCCTTCACCAAAGACTCACAGTTAGTCACTGCCCTAATGTTGGAACACATGTAGAAAAGGTCAAAGACAGCAGAAATAGGTACAAAAGCCATCAGAATTTATATATATTTAAGTATACACTGACCTCAATTTAAACAGGCCATATTCCAAAGTGTCTCCATTTAGAACTTAAAATGCTTTTCTCGAGGCACCTGGGTGGCTCAATCTGTTAAGCGTCCAACTTTGGCTCAGGTCATGATTTCATGGCTTGTGAGTTTGAGCCCCACGTCAGGCTCTGTGCTGACGGCTCAGAGCCTGAAGCTTGCTTCTGTATCCTTGTCTCCCTCTCCTCTCTGCCCCTCTCCGGCTAGTGCTCACACTCTTTCTCTCTCAAAAATTAACTTAAAAAATAATAATAATAAGGGGCGCCTGGGTAGCTTAGTCGGTTAAGCATTTGACTTCAGCTCAGGTCATGATCTCAGGGTGAGTTCGAGTCCCGCATCGGGCTCTGTGCTGACAGCTCGGAGCCTGGAGCCTGCTTCGGATTCTGTGTCTCCCTTTCTGCCCCTCCCCTGTGTGTGTGCACTCTATCTCTCTCAAAAACACACATTAAAAAAATCTAAAAAAACAATAATAAAATAAAATGCTTTTCTCATAGAAAAATGTTTAAATAGTGGTTTCAGACTAGATGCTCAAAAATCCAAAATAACCCCAAAGCACAGTCCTCTCAACCTTATCTCAGCATTTACCTTGCTACTTGAAAATGTCTTCTAAGTGACAATGAAGGCACTAGACACAAATCTTCTGGGGATTTCTGAGTAGATACAGGGCTCCTGCTCCACGGTTCCATAAGCCAACAATGATTCACAACCCTCGCACCCCAGATCATCCCAGTAAGAAAACAAGGCAACTGTTCTGAAGCAGAGTGCAGGGGAGAGACCTCCTCTACTGCTGAACAGACATCGGCTTCTGACATGTGAATATTCTACATACACGGGTGGTTGTGAGGTTAGATTCTTATAAATGTTTATTTTTAAACAAAGAGAGGCAGGGTGCGGGGCAGGGGCAGACAGAGAGGGAGAGAATCCCAAGTCGGTTCACGCCGTAAGCACAGAGCCCAAGGCGGGGCTAGATCCCACAAATTAAGAGATGATGACCCAGGGAGAAATCCAGAGTCAGACGCCTAAGTGACTGAGCCACCCGGGTGCCCCCTGAGGTCAGAGTTTTGACCCTCACCTTTGAGAAACAGCAAGGTCCTACACGTCTGTCCTTTGTAATGTATAAGGTGCCTGGCACAAGCTCATGTACATGTATACTAGTAAAATGTCTGCCAAGAGGGGAGATTTTGGATTTTCCACACAGCCCCTCACCTGGACGCATCGTCAAATAGCTGATCGACATGGGCCACTTCAGATTCCTTCTGTATCACCCACGTCTCCAACTCCGCCAGTTGCTTCTTACGCTGCTGCACACAATCCATCTTCTCTAGTTCTTCATCGATGAACTGCCGTAGTTCCTCCATGGAGATACCCAGCTCCTCGACCACCGCCTGCTGCAGCTCTGCAATCTCATCAGACTCCACTGCGGCCGCGGCTGCGTCCAAACCAATGCATCCGGGGATGGAGGACATGCTGCTGTCCTCTGCGCGGAACAGAAAACTGAGGTTACCTTTGTAATTATTATAACCACCCACTCGCAGTTCCTGAACGCTCATTCCTTCACTACCACTTCTTAATCAAGTACAATTAGGTTTGATTCTATGTTCTCTCTCTCTCTCTCTTCTGCATCTGATGCTAAGATGTTGTAGCATTCATATCCTATAGACCACGGGCCTGGATAAGATCGAAAAGTTTGAGAGCATGGAACACATGTATTATGCAACGGGGAGCTACCGAAAATAATGTTTCAGGAAACAATCCATTTGTTGAGGAAACTATTTCTATGACCTGTGTTCCTTAACTGACGAAAGAGATTAATCTTTGTTTGCATGTTATGCCTAATTTGAACAATTATCTCCACTTGGAGGAGGGAGGGATGGTTTACAACTCATTAATTCATTGTTTTCTCTTGAATTACTTGTTCGCTATACATCACCTTGCTTCCATGTGGAAATTGACTTTTAAAGTCTATTAACAGGCATACAAAAGCAAAGAGGTTTCCCCTAAGTAAAGGAAAATTAAAGCAATCTGGGAAGAAAATGCGGCTACCTAAAAACTCCAATCCAAATACCCCACGCATAGGTGTTAACTGCTCTTCTGATCAAACGGTGAGAGCAAAACTGATGCCGGAAAGCCGTGCGACCCCAAGGCCAGTCCTCACCGCCTCCATCTTTCCTCTGCCCACACGCCACCCCACCCCCGCCCTACCCTTTCTGGGGGTGCGTCCCACCCACCCTGCAAACCCAGTTCAACCCCGCCCCCGCTCCCCGCCCGGGGAAGACTTCCTTCCCACCCTCGCCCAACCTCCTCCCACAAACAAAACATTCCAGACGTGCCCCTGGTCTCCAAATACCTCAATTAGCAGTAGTTCCCACACCTCCCTGCTTCCAGCTACAACAGTTCTTTTTCGCCAAGCGGACCCCAGGCTCGAGAATCTGGGGTCGGCCTCGATGGGGAAGAGCGAAACCGTAAGGAAAGGGAGCAGGGGGAGGGGAAGAAGCGTGAGGTAGGGAGGGAAAGGGAAGCAAAAGAGAGGCCCGGAAGCAAACCTCAGGTGCCGTTCCGGTCGCCACGACGGTAGCCTGCCGGGGTCAAATCCAAAGCCTCTGAACGCCCCTCCAAGGCCAGGCAAATTCGAGCGAGTACGCATGCGTCAAAGGAGAGCCTTCCGGGACACACGTGAGAGGCCACTGGCCGCAGGAGGTGGGCGTGGCCTAGAGTGTGTTATAGAAGCTCCACCTCTTTCGCCCCCTTCCCCCAACCAGTGTCAGCAATAACTAAGTTTCCTGTTTAAAGACTCGACCAACAGTTTGGGCTTAGTTTTTTCTTCTCACTTTAGTTTGTTTTATTACGAAGTGGTACAAATTGTAACAAGTGGAGGAATATCAAGATATAATAAGAAAAACTTGACAATACCCTCTCCTCCCCCGACTCACCACTCGTGCTGCTTTGACCTAAAATAGCTTATTTTTCTAGGCTTGTCCTTAGACGGTCGTGAATGTGGATTTTTTGTGAAGAGTTTATTTTTAAGCAATCTTTACACCCATTGCAGGGCTCAACCCTTATGTCAAGAGTCGCATGCACTACTTGTGCCCCTAAATGTGGATTTGTTTTGTTTAGTGTTTATTTCACATGTGGATATCCTTTGAAATCAACATTTGTCTTTTTCATAATTGCATAGTACTTCATAGTGTAGATAAACCATAGTTAGAAAGATGCTCGCACTACAGCCTGTATTCATTATGAATAGTGCGACAATAAACATCAACGTGCTTTTGAAGTAGTACTTTTATTTCTGTGGAAGAGATTTCCACAATGGAATCTGAGTTAAAAAGAATATGTATGTACCTTTTTTTCATTTTAATAGAATCTCCTGTCAAATTGCTTTTCAAAAAGGTTGAAACAATTTTTACTTATAGCAAATATCTGGAAGTATGTTTCCCCACACCCTTATTAGGATTGGATGTTAAGTGTCTATTTAATTTTTAAGCATTTGATGGTCTTTTAAAAAAACTTTTTTTAATGTTTATTTAATTTTGAGAGAAAGAGGAAGCAGGGGATGGTCAGAGAGAGAGGGAGACACAGAATCTGGAGCAGGCTCCAAGCTCTGAGCTCTCAGGACAGAGCCTGACGTGGGGCTTGAACCTACAAACCTTGAGATCATGGATGACCTGAGCAGAAGTTGGACGCTTAACCTTCTGAGCCCCCAAGGTGCCCCTAGAATTTGATGGGTCTTAAAATAGTATCTGCATCAGGATAGACTAAGTAGTGTTGCAGAAACAAATGACTCCAAAAGCTTAAAGCAAAAACTGTATTTGTTGTTCACACTGCATAATCATCTTTAGAAAGTTGACATTGGAGCTTTGCTAGGTACTCAAGAACCCAGGCTGATGAATAAATCAGGCCAGAGGGAGAGACCGCTAGAGGGTCTCATACTGGCAATTAAAGTGATTCATTCAGGATACTCATTAAACAATTCATTGGCCTGACTGAGTCACAAGGCCCTACCCAGCCACAAGGGGACCAGGAAGATCAGTCACGTCTCATGTTTGGAAAGAGAGCGAACTGGGTGTATTCGATGAGCAACCACTATTGACTACACCGTATTTCATTATTGCTCTAATTTGTCCAGCTATATTTACACTAATGCCACCTAACTTCATTTAAAAGACAAACCAGGGGCGCCTGGGTGGCTTAGTCGGTTAAGCGTCCGACTTTCGCTTAGGTCATGATCTCGCGGTTCGTGGGTTCGAGCCCCGCGTCGGGCCCTGTGCTGACTGCCAGCTCGGAGCCTGGAGCCTGTTTCAGTCTGTGACTCCCTCTCTCTCTGACCCTCCCCTGCTCACGCTGTCTCTCTCTCTCTCCTAGAAATAAATAAAACATTAAAAAAAAATTAAAAAAAAAAATAAAAGACAAACCAGGGGCGCCTGGGTGGCTCAGTTGGTTAAGTGTCTGAGTTCATCCCAGGTCTTGAGCTCAGGGTTCCTGAGTTCAAGCCCCGCATTGGGCTCTGTGCTGACAGCTCAGAGCCTGGAGCCTGGAGCCTGCTTTGGATTTTGTGTTTCCCTCTCTTTCTGCCCCTCCCTCACTTGCTCTCTCACTATCCCTCTCTCAAAAAAAAAAAAAAAAAAAAAGGTACAAACCAGATCTTCTGTGTAAGACTGGAAATAGAGCTTGGGCAGTCTTGAAAACCTCCCTTTGTGACCACACTTTATTTGTGCTCATTTCACCTGTCCATCAGTTTCCTGAGACTACTGTAAGTGCCTATTTACAATTGTTTTTTTAAATTTTTAAATGTTTATTTATTTTTGAGAGAGACAGAGAGCTGTCAGCACAGAGCCCGATGCGGGGCTCAAACTCACAGTCTGTGAGATCATGACCTGAGCTGAAGTTGGACGCCCAACCGATTGAGCCACCCAGGCGCCCCTCCAATTGTTAAGACACTAGGAAATGAGTTCCAGAAAAGTGAAAGTGTCCTCTAGACATTTCAAATTCAGCAAGTTCCTAACTGATCTTATGGTATTACTTTCGAACTTGAGCTAGAAAATTGACACATATTACTCCCTATAAAACACACATGCATGCACGTGCACACGTGCGCACACACACACACCATATTTATTGAATGTTTACTTCATACCAGGCACTGTTCTAAGCACTTTACGATTGTTCCTTTATTTAATCCTCACAATAGTGCTGTGAGGTAGGAATTATTATTATATCTTTTCCATAAATGAGAAAACAGACACACAATTACATTTCCCAAAGCCACGGAGCTAAAAAAATGTCAACTCCAGGCAGTTTGGCCCTAGAGCTGTGGTCTTAAGCCATTATTCAATACAGCTTTGGAAATGTTTGACATGTAGTATCCCTCTTTTCTCTTTTAATTCTACTGTCTTTATTTAGGTCTTATTTCTTGACAGGACAAACTAGCCTCTTCATTGGTAGCCTTATTGTAGATCAGTCCCACATAGAGCTTTCAAATACAGTTCTGATCATGTCACTCCTCTTTTTTTTTCTTTATGTCTATAAAATAAAGTTCAAACCTCACAGTGTGAAATTTGAGGCTCCTTTTTTCCCCCTTCACACCCCTGGTTAAATGCTGTTTCCCCAGCATATTTACACATTTCACTTTCATATCTCCGTACCTTCATTCATTGTGGTCTCCTGGAATGCCCTTCTCTTTCTGTCTGCTGTAATATGAATTCTCTAGGGTCCAACTCAAATGTCTCCTCTGGGAAGTTTTCATAGACCCACAGTTGTCAGATGTTATCATGGTATCGGAATCACCTTGAGGGTTTGTTAAAACACAGAATGCCATTCCCACACCACCTTTGGAATAGACTTGGGTGGAGTCTGAGAATCCGCATGACTAACATTCTCCCGGTGATGCCCATGCTACAGGTAGGGGGGACCAGAGTTTAAGAAACAGTGTCCTACCATGTGATCTCACTTACAGGTGGAATCTAAAAAACAAATGGAAAACAGACTCATAACTGTAGAGAACAAACTGGTGGTTGCCAGAGGGGAGGGCAAAACAGGTGAAGGGATTTAAGAGGTACAGACTTCCCAGGGTCCCTGGCTGGCTCAGTGGGAAGAGCATGTGACTGTCCATCTTGGGGTGTGAGTTCATCCATACTGGATGTGGAGATGTCCTAAATAAATAAATAAACTTAGAAAAAAGAGGTATGAATTTCTAGTTATAAAGTAAGTCATGGGGATGAAAAGTACAGCATGGAGAACATAGTTAATATCGTAATAGCTAAGTATCGTGACAGATGGTAACTACACTTATCATGCTAAGCATTTTGTAGTGTATAGAATTGTGAAATTACTCTTGTACACCTGAAACTAATATGTTGTATGTTAATTAAACTTCAATTAGGAAAAAAATCATTGTTGTAGACTATCGCTCACCCCCTGCGGAACTAACTCCTGTCTCTATTTCATTACCTTAGTTCCTTCCACTTGTGAGCTTTCTCTGTATGTCTTTATCTCCTTTGCTGGTTTGTGATCAACTGAAAGCTGATGACCTATCTGAAAAAAACTTTTTTTTTTTTAACATTTGTTTGTTTTTGAGAGAGAGAGCGAGAGCGAGCATGAGGGGGCTATGGGCAGAAAGAGGGAGACAGAGAATCTGAAGCAGGCTCCACATTGTGAGCACAAAGCCTGATTCAGGGCTTGAATTCACAACTGAGATCACGACCTGAGCCAAAATCAAGAGTCAGCCACTTAAACAACTGAGCCACCCAGGTGCCCCAAACTAAGGACCTGTCTTAATCGTTAACCATCTTTGTTTCCCCTAGCATCTGACATATTGCCTTGTACGTGTGGTGCCCTGTCATGTGTGATGAATGAAGGGAAATCTGTTCTGTCCTGATTATGTTTCTATTAGTTAGATTCTTTCAGCTTTCTGCCGTGTGTATGGTGGGGGTGGGGAGGGGAGTGTGGAGTGGGGAGAATGAGGAATAGACAATGTTGAAGAGAAACAGGAGCTATTTAGTGTATCATATCCAATCTGATTTCTTCATTGCCCCAAGAAGTCTGGTAGAAATCAGTAGAAGGACTTAGGAAGTGTCTTCATCATCTTCTTTTTTTTTTTAAGTGTTTGTTGAATTTTTTAAACATTTATTTACTTTTGAGAGACAGGAGGGGAAGGGCAGAAAGAGGGAGACAGAGGATCCAAAGCAGGCTCCACACTGTGAGCAGGGTACCCGATGCAGAGCTTGAACTCACAAACTGTGAGATCATGACCTGAGCCAAAATCAAGAGCTGGCTGCTTAACCAACTGAGCCACCCACATGCCCTGGGAAGTGTCTTCTAAGACCCTTGCTACTCAACATGCAGTCAAGGAACTTGTGACATTCTAAATCTCTGACCCCACTCAGGATGTACTGAAACAGAATCTGAATTTTAATGAGATCTCTAGGAAATTTGCTCGCTAAAATTCGAGATCACTACAGGAATCACTACAGGCAGGTTTGAGTTGTGTAATCCCTACTAGGGCAGGGCCTTAATACTTAGGGAGCCAAGATCTGAAGACTAACTTTTGCCAGAAATGATTGAGTCCTAGGGCGCCTGGGTGGCTCAGTCGGGTTAAGCATCCGACTTCGGCTCAGGTCATGGTCTCATGCCTCATGGGTTCCAGCCTCACATCAGGCTCTGTGCTGACAGTGCAGAACCTGCTTGGGATTCTCTCTCTCTCCCTCTCTCTCTTTCTGCCCCTTTCACTTGAGCTGTCTCTGTCTCTCTCAAAATAAATAAATAAAAAATTTAAAAATATATCTTCATGTATTCTTTGTTTTGTTTTTTTTTTTTTTAAATTTTTTTTTATGTGTTTATTTATTTCTAGTAGAGAGAGAGAGACAGCGTGAGCAGGGGAGGGTCAGCGAGAGAGGGAGTCACAGACCGAAACAGGCTCCAGGCTCTGAGCTGGCAGTCAGCACAGAGCCCGATGCGGGGCTCGAACCCACGAACCGCGAGATCATGACCTAAGCGAAAGTCGGACGCTTAACCGACTAAGCCACCCAGGCGCCCCACTTCATGTATTCTTTGAATTTAACCAAAGATTGACATACGGGCAGGTAACCAATGTATTCTGGAATATCCTTTAAAAAAAAAAAAGAAATTATCAACTTCTGATATAAGTGATTCACATTATTAAAATCTACAAATAATTGAAGTAGACAGTTTATTGCCAACTTAATAATGTAAAGTAATAAGTAACTGATATACTGCTTGGAATACTCAAATTGGTGTGCTCAGCACAGTCATTCCTGTAATCCCTTGTGATTCACTGAAACATCACAACCAGGTCCTACTTAATACTTGAGCATGAGAAATAGTAGCACAGGGCTCAAAACCTTGCAATGTCAAATGATCCTTTCCTACAGACAGACTTAAGGGAAATTAAATCATAATGGAAACATTGTTGAGTGATCTCAGAATCAAAATGAAAGAAGCTAGGGATTAAAAACTCAAAGGGTTTTAGGCATCAGAAAAGTAATGTAAAGGAGCCAGATGGGGTGGGTGAGGACTGTGGTCACCAGAGAAATACATGTCTCACCCAAGGGAGCAGTTACTATTTAGCTCCAGCTAATTTTTGCCTTATGTGATAGATACAGTGTTGCTGGATTTCCAATTTTTTCAAGTGAGCTTAAAAATCAATATTTTTAAATATGAAAGCTTTGAGTTTTGAATGTTGACAATTAATTTAAAAATATTAGGGGTTCCTGGGTGGCTCAGCGGTAGAGTGTCCAACTCTGATATTGGCTCAGATAAGATCCTATGGTTGAGGGATTGAGCATGGAGTCTGCCTAAGATTCTCTCTCTCTCTCTCTCTCTCTCTCTCTCTCTCTCTGTGTGTGTGTGTGTGTGTGTGTGTGTGTGTCTCCCTCCCTCCCTCCCCTTAGTTTATCCAATATAGCACACTCTGTTCTGGTGAAGGCATAGTCTAGTATCTCCATGTCAAAGCTTTGCTTCCCCTGCCTCAATTTTCAAAGAACCCTGGGAACTTACTCAGGCCAAGCAGAGGGCAGTTCTGTTTCCAGGAGTCAGAAACGGAAACACTTACTGAGTCTCTGCTAACAGTGCATGACCAACTTTGTATCCCCGTGCCAGTGCCATTCGGTACTGCTGCTAGCCCCTGGCCCAGCATGCTCCCACAAATACATGCCTCCTCTGAAGGGGCTGCATGCTGGTCCAAGTTCCTGCCCAAGCCCAAGTGATGGCCCACACTTAGCTTCCAAGGCTATGGCTCTCTTAGTTCACATCCACGTGCTAGGTCTCTGTTGCCTAGAACATCTGGCCAGCATGGCCGGACATAAGAGCTTTCACTATCACTATCTCTATCACTTACTGTGCCGGACTCACACTCAATCCTTTTTAGGACACCTGTGTTGAGCATTGATTAGTGGCCTAGATTCCCCCTCTCCTTCTGGTGAATTCTCTTATGGACTTTCCTGCCAGTTGGCCATAGTCTACCAAATTTCCCTAACTTCAGACTTTGGAGAGTACAGATGATACTTTCCTTCTGTTTTCTTTTTCTTTCTTTCTCTCTCTCTCTTTCTTTCTTTCTTCCCTCCCTCCCTCTCTCCCTCCCTCCTTCCTTCCTCTCTTTCTTTCCTTCTTTCTTACAGAGAGAGAGAGAGAGAGCACAAGTGGCGAAGGGAGAGAGAACCTTGAGTAGGTTCTTTTGGGCTCGATCTCACAAACCATGAGATCATGACCTGAGCAAAAATCAGGAGTCAGACTCTTAACTGACTGAGCCATCCAGGAGCCCCTTTTCTGTTTTCTTTTAAAAGAGTCTTGGGCTGATCATGATAACTACCACCATTGTCATTGTATATTATATATTAATTTCTCGTGAATGCCATAACCAATTAGCATAGGCTCATTGGCTTCAAACAATAGAAATTTATTCTCTTACAGTTCTAGAGGCTAGCAATCCAAACTTAAGGTGCCAGCAGGACTGTACTCCCTCCAAAGGCTTTGAGGGGAATCTTTCTTTGCCTCTTCCAGCTTCTTGGTTCTGGCCAAGCATTCTTTAGTTTGTGGTTGGATGAATCCAATCTCTGCCTCTGCCTTCACATGGCCTTTTCCTCCATCTCTCTGTATCTCCTCTTCTGTCTTTTATAAAGGACATTTGTCTTTGGACTTAGGGCTCACCCAGCTAAGCCAGGATGAATTCATCTTGAGATCCTTCATTATATCTGCAAAGATCCTTTTGCCAAATATGTAAAAACACTCATAGGTTTCAAGGGCAGAATGTGGACATATCTTTTGGAGGGCCCCTTTCAATCTACTAGACATTATTTTACTTTATAAATGAGGAAATGTGGAGTAAGAAAGATTCAGGGATTCACTGGAGGCAAATTGTCCCCCTTCTACCACAGAGCTCTGCCCCATTTGAGAAGGGCAGCAGATTTTATAAAACCTCACACACTAAAAAGGTCCTGTTAGACTCTTATCAAAGGACAATTGGTTCCTGCTGGCCTTATATTTGCACAACTAAAGAGATCTCCTAGGAATTCTAGTTTTAGGTGGGCCTTCCAAGCATTACTTTTTTTTTAATGTTTATTTATTTATTTTGAGAGAGAGAGAGTGTGTGTGTGTATGATCAGGGAAGAGGTAGAGAGGGGAGGGGAGATACAGAATCTCAAGCAGGCTCCACGCTGTCAGCACAGAACCTGATGTGGGGCTCAAGCCCATGAACACAATATCATGAGCTGAGCTCAAACCAAGAGTCAGGCGCTCAACGGATAGGGCCACCCAGGCACCCCAGCATTATTATGTTATATTGCATTACACTATACGATTATATCCAACTATCTTATCTTAAGGACATTTGATACCGGATAATTGAAACCCATGGCCTTATTTTGATCCATGACAGAGACAGTTCAACCTGTCTCGGTCCCACTTTGTAACCATTTCCCTGAATAGGACTATAAACTGCCTTGTGTTTCATCCTTTTTATTATTCTCAACTCACCCCATGTGCCTATGGCAGAATGCCGGAGCGAGAAGGCTGACACATAGAGAAGTGAAACAATAAGAAGTCCAGATTATAAACATCTGTGTAGAAGAGTTCAAGTCTGCTCTGAGGAGGAGTCTATCAGGCTTTTTCATAGTTCAGCTCAGAGATGGTTCCGCGGTTGTGGAGCTGGCCTCATAGGGATTCTTCACCAACTTTGCACACCGAAAAATCATCACAATTAGGAACAGAAACAGCAGAACAACAAAGGCAATGGCAAAGCCTTTGTCTACATCAATACTGCTGGACAGGCTTGAGTCATCCATGGGAACACACGCTTCTTTACCCTTGTTCAGCTGTCGCTATCTCTGCAGGTATATAGATCTTTAGGTTTGTCATATTCCTAGACAAAAGAGGATAAAACAAGTTTATTGGTTTGTGTGTGTATGTGTGTGTTTTCTTAACGTTATGTCAAAACCAAAGGAGATTTGCAAAAAAAAAAAAAGAAAGAAACAACCAGCAAGAGTTGTTTAAGAAGCACTTATGAAACCGATAAAGTTAGTATGGGTGAAGTTCAAAATATATACACATAAAAGCATAAAATCTCGGGAAAATACTCCAAGACAAAACATGAATAAACATGTATAACTCAGAAATCAACTGGGGCTTCCTTGCCTGGTGAGATCCAGGGAAAGCTATCTTGAACATTCCAATTCTGTGTTACATCTGAATCCTTCTCTAAGATTTTTTCCCCCCGAAATCTAAGAGTACATATTGTAACTAATTGGTTCTGGAGTCTTAACTTACAGGGTATGAACATAAAATTGTTTTATTTTTTCTAATTGCTATGTTTAACTGTGCTGTCATTCCCATTTTTTTTATGAAAAAAGTATTTATTTTAAGAGAGAGTGTGTGTGTGTGTGTGTGTGTGAGTGTGTGTGTGAGAGAGAGAGAGAGAGAGAGCAGGAGATGGGCAGAGAGAGAGAGAGGATCCCAAGCAGGATCTTCACTGACCCACAGAGCCTGAGGTGGAGCTCAATCCCATGAACTGTTAGATCGTGACCTGACCCACAATCTAGTGTTGGACGCTTAACTGACTGAGCCACCCAGGTGCCCCTGTCATTCCCATCTTTTAATGAAAACTGAATTACATCCCAGAAGAGATCAATTTTGGTTAGTAAAACTTAGTCCACCAAACCAACACTGAAAGGAATAGAATCAGAAGACTCCCACTACTCAATCTCAAGACTCACTATAAAGTTACACTATAAAGTTACTAAGACAGTGTGGCACTAGCACAAGGATAGACCTAGAGATTGGTGGAATGGAATTGGAAGTCTAGAAATAAACTCATATGACTATTGTCAACTGATTTTTGACAAGGATGCCAACATCATTCAGTGAGAAAGGATAACATCGTGCTGGGACAGCAGGGCAGCCACACGTAAAAGAATGAAGTTGAACCCTCATTTCATACCATATATAAAAACTATTTCAAAAATAGATCAAAGGCCTAAATGTAAGAGCTAAAACTACAAGGCTCTTAGAAGAAAACCAAAGAGTAGATCTTCATATCCTTGGATTTGGCAAAGAATTTTTAGCTATGACATCAAAAGCACAAGCAACAGCAGAGAAAAAATAGATACATTGGACTCTGTCAAAATTTAAGACTTTTTCAAGTGCCTGTCAACAGACAAATGGATAAAGATGTGGTGTACATACGTATATAAGATGGGATATTCACACAGCCACAGAAAGGATGAGATCTTGCCATTTATGACAACATGGATGGACTTGGGGAGGGCATTATTCCAAGTGAAATAAGTCAGGCAGAGAAAGACAAGCAACATACAATTTGTTATGTGTGGAATCTAAAAAAAAAATCTAAAAAACAAAGAATTAAACAAATAAAAAGTAGAACTATATCCATGAATATGGAGAACAGCTAATGGCTGCCAGAACATGCAGAAGAATGAAACTAGATCATTTTCTCACACCATACACAAAAATAAACTCAAAATGGATAAAGGACCTGAACGTGAGACAGGAAACCATCAAAACCCTAGAGGAGAAAGCAGGAAGCAACCTCCTTGACCTCCACCGCAGCAATTTCTTACATGACACATCCCCAAAAGCAAAAGAATCAAGAGGAAAAATAAACTATTGGGACCTCATCAAGATTAAAAGCTTCTGCAAGGCAAAGGAAACAATCCATAAAACTAATAGACAACCGACGGAATGGGAAAAGATAGTTGCAAATGATATATCAGATAAAGGGTTAATATCTAAAATCTATAAGGAACTTACCAAACTCCACACCCAAAAAACAAACAACCCAGTGAAGAAATGGGCAGAAGATATGAACAGACACTTCTCCAGAGAGGACATCCAGATGGCCAACAGACACATGAAACGATGCTCAGCATCCCTCCTCATCAGGGAAATACAAATCAAAACCACACGGAGATACCACCTCACGCCAGTCAGAGTGGCTAAAATGAGCAAATCAGAGAACTCTAGATGCTGGCGAGGATGTGGAGAAACGGGCACCCTCCTCCACTGTTGGTGGGAATGTAAACTGGTGCAGCCCCTCTGGAAAACAGTGTGGAGGTTCCTCAGGAAACTAACAATAGAACTCCCCTATGACCCAGCAATAGCACTGCTAGGAATTTACCCAAGAGACATAGGAATGCTAATGCATAGGAGCACATGTATCCCAATGTTCATAGCAGCACTCTCAACAATAGCCAAAACATGGAAAGAGCCTAAGTGTCCATCAACAGACGAACGGATCAAGAAGATGTGGTTTATCTATACGATGGAATACTACATGGCAATGAGAAAGAATGAAATCTGGCCATGTGTAGCAACATGGATGGACCTTGAGGGTGTTATGCTGAGCAAAGTCAGGCAGAGAAGGACAAATATCATATGTTTGCACGTATAGGAGGATTAGGAGGAACTTAATGGAGGACCATGGGGGAGAAGAAGGGGGGAAATAGTGGGGGAGAGGGAGAGAGACAAACCATGAGAGACTCCTGAATGCTGAGAACAAACTGAGGACTGATGGGTGTGAGGGGGGAGGGGGAAAATGGGCATGGAGGAGGGCACTTGTGAGGATGAGCACTGGTTGTTATATGGAAACCAACTTGACAATAAACTATTTGTAAAAAAAAAAAAAGAAAAGAAAAGAAAAAAATAAAAATAAAAAGACAGGCAACAACAAAAAAACCAAAACCATAAAAAACCAATAAAAACTAATGGTTGCCAGAGGGGAAGAAGGTGAGGGATGGGCAAAATGGATGAAGGGGAGTGGGAGGTACAGGCTTCTAATTATGAAATGAGTAAGTCCTAGGGATAAAATATTCAGCATAGGGAATATAACCAGTGGTATTATAATGCATTGTATGGTGGGACATGGTAGAGACACTTGCGTTGAGGAAAGCACTGGAAAGCACTAACATATAAATTTGTCAAATCACAATGTTGTATACCTGAAGCCAGTGTAACATTGTAACATTGTGTATCAACTATACTTCAGTTAAAAAAAGAAAAACGTGGGGCGCCTGGGTGGCTTAGTCGGTTAAGCGTCCGACTTTCGCTTAGGTCATGATCTCGCGGTTCGTGGGTTCGAGCCCCGCGTCGGGCTCCGTGCTGACTGCCAGCTCAGAGCCTGGAGTCTGTTTCAAAGTCTGTGACTCCTCCTCTCTGACCCTCTCCTGCTCACGCTGTCTCTCTCTCTCTCTCCTAGAAATAAATAAAACATTAAAAAAAACAAAAAACAAACAAAAAAAAACATTTGAGGGTGCCTGTGTGGCTCGGTCAGTTGAGCGTCCAACTCTTGGTTTTGGCTTGGCTCATATCATGCTCTGTGGTTCATGAGATTGAGAGCCCCAAGTCTGGCTCTGCACTGACAATGCAAAGCCTGCTTTGGATTCTCTCTTTCCCTCTATCTCTGCCCCTCCTCTGCCTGTGTGCTCTTTCTCTCTCTTTCTCTCAAAATAAATAAACTGAAAAAAATCTTTAAAATAAAAGAAGGCACGGGGCGCCCGGGTGGCTTAGTCGGTTAAGCGTCCGACTTTCGCTCAGGTCATGATCTCACGGTTCGTGGGTTCGAGCCCCGCGTCGGGCTCTGTGCTGACTGCCAGCTCAGAGCCTGGAGCCTGTTTCAGAGTCTGTGTCTTCCTCTCTCTCTGACCCTCCCCTGCTCACGCTGTCTCTCTCTCTCTCCTAGAAATAAATAAAACATTTTTAAAAAATTAAAAAAAAATAAAAGAAGGCAGAATTGAAATTGATCAAGGAGAATTTTTTTCCTGAGGGCCAGATAATGACCCCATAGATAGGGACCAACCCAGGCGTCATATGAAAGAGGCTCTAGCCCAAGAGGGATTCCTGCTTGAAGGAAATGACCTTAACAGAAAGTGGCTGGAAGTACACTTGGATTCAGCGCTGTAAATCCAGAGGAGGGACACTGATTCTGAGGGATCTGCAGCGAGAGAACCATATGAGGAGATTTCTGAGGAGCCCTTGAGAAGTACATTATGAAAGAAAGAGCCCTGAACATGCTCCAAGGCTAGAAAGAAAAAAAATGCCAAGAGATTTGTTTTGGAAAATGATTGAATGAATCCTCTGGGAACATAAAGAACGCTTGTTTCATAAAAGAGCAGTTTGGGAAAGCCAGGAGTGAAGCAGCTCTGTGAAACAATATCAGTAACTGTCTCCATGATGGGCAGAGTTATCCCTTTGGCAGAGAATTTTAAGGAAGTGGTTTTAAGACTGAGGATAAAAGATGGTGCGCTTGGATGGCTCAGTGTGTTGAGCCTCCGACTCTTGGTTTCCGCTCAGGTCATGAACTCAGGCTCTGCACTGACAGCAAGGAGGCTGCTTTGGATTCTCTCTCTCCTCTCTCTGCCCTTCTCCCACTTGTTCTCTTTCTCAAAATAAATGTAAAGAAAATACTTATAAAAAAGACTGAGGATGAGAAGAACTAGTCTGGGGCTCCTCCTGATGGCTGGAAATCTGGGGAAATTGGTAGATATTTGTGTTCCCCTTCATACCTCCTTTACATATATATCACATTATTGATTGCCTCACCTTTCTACAGTGCTTTTCAGAGCAGGGTCATGTGGGCTCTTGTGTTCCACATTTCAGTAGCTTCTTAATCCCGACATCTATTAATATCCTGTTGGGCTTACTTCCAAAATTATATCTCAAATCAATTCTTCCTTCCTTCCTTCCTTTCTTTCTTTTTTTCTTTCTTCCTTTTTTCAATTCCCTTTATTCCCAGGGCCACCATTGTACTCTAGGCCATCAAATACCAGACTCCTGCAAATATTCTCAGAATTCCTGCAAACACTTCCAAACCACAGAGTGGCCTTTAATAAATGGAAATTGATCAGTCTGATTAAAATCTGTCACCAGCTTCCTACAGTCTTCAAAGTTTTTTTTAAAACATTTTAATGTTTACTTTGGAGAGAGAGAGAGACAGAACATGAGCAGGGGAAAGGCAGAGAAGAGAGAGGGAGAGACAGAATCTGAAGCAGGCTCCAGGCTCTGAGAGGTCAGCACAGAGCCCGACTCGTGAGATCATGACCTGAGCTGAAGTCGGATGCTTAACTGACTGAGCCCTCCAGGTGCCGCCAGTCTTCAAACTTTTTAGTGGAGTTCCAAAGCTCTCCATAATGTGGTCTAACCTTGTTTCTTGCCACTCTCTTCCTTGTACTTTTTTGACCCAGCACTGCTGGACTTCTCACAGTTCCGTGAGTTTTGCATGATCCTCCTTTGTCTCTAAGTCTTCTCATTAACAGTCTCTTTGTATTATCTCCATCCTTCTATATTCAACTTTTAGGCCTTAGCTTAAATGTTAATTTTCCAGGGAGATAGTCTAGTAATGTTCACTATGGTTTACTATGACTACTTCAGAGTCTGTCTCCTCTGACAAAACAGTAATCCGACGTGAAAGTAGAGACCATATACAATTTGTTTTTTATCCTACAAGTTTGTGATATATTGGATAGTCAATAAACAGATGTTCGGGGCGCCTGCGTGGCTTAGTCGGTTAAGCGTCCGACTTTTGCTTAGGTCATGATCTCGCGGTTCATGGGTTCGAGCCCCGCGTCCGGCTCTGTGCTGACTGCCAGCTCAGAGCCTGGAGCCTATTTCAAAGTCTGTATCTCCCTCTCTCTGACCCTCCCCTGCTCATGCTGTTTCTCTCTCTCTCTCTCTCTCTCCTAGAAACAAACAAACAAACAAACCAGATGTTCAATGAATGGATGTAGCACTACACTCTGCTAAAGTGGGCATGTAAAAAATGATTGTTGAACAAGTAAATGACTTTGAGAATGTGGCACTGAGTTAAGTCAGGAGAAGACTATCGGTGATCTAAAAGAAAATAGTGTCAGCAAAGTGGTAAAGAGGTAATCCAGGGGTGCCTGGGGGGCTCAGTCGGTTGAGCGTACGACTTCGGCTCAGGCCATGACCTCACGGTTCATGGGTTTAAGCCCCACATCGGGCTCTGTGCTGACAGCCAGCTCAGAGCCTGGAGCCTGCTTCAGATTCTGTGTCTCCCTCTCTCTCTGACCCCCCCCCCCCCGCTCACGCTGTCTCTCTCTCTCTCAGAAATAAATAAAATATTAAAAAAAAAAAAGAAAATAGTGTCAGCAGAGTGGTAAAGACGTAATCCAGACTTCGGTGGATGAAGTAGGAAAGGGCAGTGAGGAAATGAAGACACTAAGACTTTAAATCATTTATGAGGAGTTCAACTAGGAAAGAAAGAAGAGAAGCAGAATAGCAGCTAAAAGTCTACTGCAGAGTCAAGCAGAGGATTCCTTTTCAAAGGCAGAATGAAAAGGTATCAGGTAGGATGCATCTGGTTGCAAGTGACAGAAAAGTCCACTTGAGTGTGATATTAAACAATACACAGAATTTATTAACTTGTGAGGCTGAAGTCCAGAGTAAAGTGGACCTTTAGTTATGGTAGGATCCAGAGATTCAAGGTGTTATCAGGGTTCTGCCTTGATAAGTCTATTACTTTTCAGTCCCACCTTTTTTCTACATTGAGTTTATACACAGGCTGACTCTCTATAGTAGCAAGAATGGCCCCAACAAAACCATACGTCTTATATTCCCACTTCACATTCTCTCTTCCTCCCCAAGTCCAGAGGAAGAAAGTTTTATATCAGTCAAGATTCTTTGTTGCAAGCAACAGAAGCAATCTCCTTCACCTAAGCAAGAAAAAAAAAAAGTATTTATTGCAAAGAGGCTAGTTAGGTTCCAGAATGAAGTAGAACTGTCTTATAAAATGAGCAGAAATGAAGGGAAATGAGGCATTGGAACCACAGGCATGGTCAGCACAGGAGGAGTCTGGTTAGGACTGGTGGCACTGGATGGTTTTGTCGGGCACCCCTGCTACCATCATCAGATACCGCTGCTTCTGCCCTGCCTGAATTATACATTGTGTTGTCTTTTAAAAAAATTTTTTTAACTTTTATTTATTTTTGAGAGACAGAGAGAGACAGAGCATGAGTGGGGGAGGACCAGAGGGAGAAGGAAACACAGAATCTTAAGCGGGCTTCAGGCTCTGTGCTGTCAGCACAGAGGGGGTCGAACTCACAAACTGTGAGATCATGACCTGAGCCGAAGTCGGATGCTGAGCCGACCAAGTCATCCAGGCGCCCCTAAACTGTGTCTTCTTTGTGTCACTCAACACTCCAGTCCCTGGCCCCTGCACAAGGATGACACACAAATTCATGAGTCTTCCATTTTCTTTTCCTTTATTTGAGAGACAGAGTGTGAGAGAGATAGCATGTGAGTGGGGGAGAGGGGAAGAGGGGGAGAGAGAGAGAGAGAGAGAGAGAGAGAGAGAGAGAATGTTAAGCAGGCTCCACACTCAGTATTCAGCCTGACGTGGGCCTTAATTCCACAACCCTGGGATCACGACCTGAACTGAAATCAAGAGCTGGATTCTCAAACCAACTAAGCCACCCAGGCGCCCTGAAGCATTCCCTATTTTGTAACTAACTGGAATTTAAACTAAAACTTGGAGAGAAAAAAATCATAATGAGCTTTTAAAGTCAGCACAAAGAATCTGAATTTTCTTTGCCAGGCATGGGGGAACCATTGAAAGATTTAGAGCAGATAAATGAGAGCAGGGGCCATATCTTACTGTACACCCCACTGACCCTAACTGAAATCTAAGCTCGAAGTCTTAGGTCTGTGTCCCATTAGTGGCATAGCTTCAGTGCCTACAGCAGGACTGGCAAATTGTAGGTGTTTAGTATACCCACATAAATCAATTAATATCTATATAAGTACCAGGAATATTGGGCATACACAATTCACGCTTGTTGAAGGAAGGAAGGTAAATCATCAAAGCCATACTCTAAAAAGATAACTGGCAACAGTATATAAAAGATATTAGAGACAGCAAATAGACACCATAGGGTGGAAAACAGTTAGAAGGAGCTGTAACAGTCTCAGTAAGAGGCAAGAAAAGTATAAACTAGGATGACAGTAACGAAAAAGAAGGCATGGATGAGAAAGGATTTGACATGATTTACAAATTAAGCGAACATAGAGTGGGAAGAAGAAGGAAGCGATAAAGACAGCTCTGAAATTTGACACTGAATGGCTGAAAGAAAAATGCTGCCGTTAATAGAACTATTTATTTTAGGAGTTAGCAGATATTTAAAGGGAATATTCGGTTTGGAGTAGGTTGAATTTAAAGGTACTGGTGTGATATGCTCAGGAGGCAGAAATGCAGGACTGAAGTTTAGGGTTAAAGAGAAGCAAGATCTTTAGAGCTGAGTCACCCAAATGCAGCGTAGTTGAGATCATAGACGTAGATGAGATGGCCAAAGGAGAATTTGAAACAAGGGGATGCCTGCTTCTATGGTGGAGGAAAGAGATCAAGAAACCACGGATGGAATAGTTATAAGGAGGAACACAAGAAGAAGAGTGTAGTCATGAAATTGAATAGATGAGAGAATTCAAGGACAAGTGTTATCAAGAGCCTCCAATGCTGCAGAGGGATGGAAAACCTTCCATGTCTGGAAATTGGAAAATATCAAGTTATCTTTGATTCTCCATCTCCTTATCTAATTGAATCTGAATTTCTGAACTTTTTAAAAAAAATTTTCAATGTTTATTTTTGAGAGAGAGAGAGAGAATGAGCAGGGGAGGGCCAGAGAGAAAGAGGGAGACACAGAATCCGAAGCAGGCTCCAGGCTCTGAGCTGTCAGCACAGATCCTGATGCGGCGCTCAAACTCATGAACCATGAGATCATGATCTGAGCCAAAGTCGGACGCTTAACCAACTGAGCCATCCAGGTGTCCCTTGGATTTCTGAACCTGGAATGAAAGGTCTCTAGTTCACTTATTCAAACTTCTCACAGCTGCCAAATTCCAATAAGCTAATTCCGGTCCTGTTAGGCTGATATCTTTCTTTTCTCTGCCTCAAAAAGTAAAATACATTCTTACTAGAAGAGGAAAAGAAAAGAAAAATGCTCATGTTGTTTTGGTTCCAAGTATGCCATGGATGCTCTTGGCTTTTATTTTATATGCAGGGATCAGATCTAGGTTTTAACGTCCTGAAGTTTATACAAGGTGGAGGTCTCTCTTTAAAAAAAAGAATGCAGGATTTTGAATACAAAATTAGGTAAAAAGTCTTTTAGATTGGAAAAAAAATCACAGATTATTGGAGCCTTGGATATTCAGTTTTCTTTCCTCTAAGACCTCTTTGGCAGGGGCGCCTGGCAAGGGGGGGGGGGTTGAACATCAGACTTTTGATTTCAGCTCAGGTCATGATCCCAGTATTGTGGGATCGAGCCCTGAGTCAAGCTCCATACTGAGCGTGGGTCTTGACTGAAATTCTGTCTCTGGCCCTCTATCCCTCTGCCCGTCTTCCCAGCTTGTACACACTCCTCTCTCTCTTTAAAAAAAAAAAGTGAGACCTTTTAGGCAAAGTCACTTTTCTTGGCAGTTAAATCCAAAATCTTTTTTCAAAGAGAAGACCTGTCCTAGAATTTTTAAATTAATTTAATTTTTTATTATTAAAAATATTTAATGTTTTATTTATTTCTGAGAGAGAGACAGTGTGAACAGGGGAGGGTCAGAGAGAGAGGGAGACACAGAATCTGAAGCAGGCTCCAGGCTCTGAGCTAGCTGTCAGCACAGAGCCTGACACGGAGCTCAAACCCACTAAGTGTGAGATCATGACATGAGCTGAAGTCAGATGCTTAACTGACTGAGCCACCCAGGCGCCCCTAGAATTTTTTAAAGCGGTTCTTAAGTTTCCTGTTTTATTTAAGATGAAAACCAGCACTTCTCAGGACTAGAATAGGAAAAAGGAGTTAGGGCAGGAATCTATTGTTTGTTTTTGTTTTTGTTTTTAAATGTTTTATTTATTTCTAGGAGAGAGAGAGAGACAGCGTGAGCAGGGGAGGGTCAGAGAGAGAGGGAGTCACAGACTGAAACAGGCTCCAGGCTCTGAGCTGGCAGTCAGCACAGAGCCCGATGCAGGGCCCGAACCCACAAACCGCGAGATCATGACCTAAGCAAAAGTCGGATGCTTAACCGACTAAGCCACCCAGGCGCCCCAGGAATCTATTGTTTATGTAAAATTTGGTACTGTTAAAGTAGGACCCAGAATTAACAGCAGTTACAAACCATAGTTCCACTATCACTTAATACTTCCCAGAAAGATCAATGCCCTCTTCCTTGCCTATGTTCCCTTCTCAGATCACTTCATTTTTTCCCATCTGTTGTCCTATATTTCTTAAAGATAAATATACAAAACAAAACAAAACAAAAACCCAAAATATGACAACAACAAAAACAACCTAAAAGGACCTGGCTTTTCTGTCCTGGCCATAAGCTTATTCTAAAGGGAGAGGTGATGATGAAGAAATACAGTAATGAAGCTCTCTTCCTGTAATCCCTAAAATCAAAGACATCCTCTAGCCAATAGGACCCACAGAGGTTCACCAGCTTGTCTCCAAACAATGCTGTACCTCTTAAAGTTTCACTTTTGCATAAAGACTCTTTACTTCCCTTGGTCATTTCCCTAGTACTTCCCAAGTTTCTGGAGAAGTTCTACAAAACTCAGAAGAATTGTTGGACTTATTCCCATAAAAACTTCACCGGAAAGACAATACGGATAGTTACTTACCTTTTGAGAGAGTGATGGCCAAGGCTGGCTGTTGGCAGGGCAGTCTCTTCCTGCTCAAGCACATCTCTTGGCAGCCTGTCCCCTTTTTATCAACGCCCTCTTACGAGAGGAGAGTGGTTGGTGGCTCTGTCCCTTCCCTACTCCCACGCTGAACTTAGAAGCTTCATGAATAGTTCAACTAAAACACGATCAAGTTTCAGACACTCCCACAGTGAGTGAGAAAATGATCCACCAGATTAAATTGGAGCCCAGGTCAGTAGACGAATATTTCCACAACTCTGCCAGGGCTGGGGCAGCCAAGGTTAATAGCTCAAGTAATGCCTTGTAAGTGGATCACATGGGTGGTAGAAGATGGGTCAGGAGCCAGCTTTTTGGTCTACGCAATGGCTCTCCGGATTAGCGGCATCCCGTGCGACATTGTTAGAAATGCCAATTCTTGGACCCTCATCCATGCCTTCATGAATCAGAAACTTTAACCAGCCTTCTAGCGGGACTGTCATGTATGCTCAAGTTTGGGAACTATTTGCCAACAAGATCAGTTGAAGCTCAAAAACCTGCTCTTCTCAAAAAGAATTTACTTAGAACATTTGAATTAGAAAAGTCTAAACTATTTTACTCAGTATTAGGTATTATACATGTTCACATACAGCAAAATTTACTATTTCCTTCAAGGTTTTATTAATTCATCAAAAAAATGTTTAGGGGTACCTGGATGGCTCAGTTGGTTAAGCCTCCAACTCTTGGTTTCAGCTCAGGTCATGATCTCCTGGTAACCTGTGTCCGGCTCAGCATGACAGAGAGGAGCCTGCTCGGGATTCTTGGTCTCCCTCTGTCTCTGCTCCTCCCCAACTTGCCCTGTGTTTGTCTCTCTGTCAAAAAAACCCCAAACAGGGGCGCCTGGGTGGCTTAGTCGGTTAAGCGTCCGACTTTCGCTTAGGTCATGATCTCGCGGTTTGTGGGTTCGAGCCCCGCGTCGGGCTCTGTGCTGACTGCCGGCTCGGAGCCTGGAGCCTGTTTCAGTCTGTCACTCCCTCTCTCTCTCTGGCCCTCCCCTGCTCACGCTGTCTCTCTCTCTCTCTCCTAGAAATAAATAAAACATTAAAAAAAAAATNAAAAAAAAAAAAAAAAAAAAAAACCCCAAACAAACTAAAAAAACCTTTTATAGGGCGTACGTATGTGTGTGCATGAGCGCTCTCACACAAACTTGTCTATCTGTGTTTATATATGCTTATAAACATACAGAATATTTCTGGGGCACCTGGATGGCTCAGTCAGTTAGGTGTCCAACTTCGGCTCAGGTCATGATCTTGCAGTTTGTGGGTTCAAGCCCCGTGTTGGGATCTGTGCTGACAGCTCAGAGCCTGGAGCCTGCTTTCGATTCTGTGTCTCCTTCTCTTTCTGCCCCTCTGCCTCTTGCACTCTGTCTCTCTCATAATAAATGAACATTAAAAATTTTTTAAATATACAGAGTATTTCTAGAGAGAGATACTCCAAGCCTTCAAGATGAGGAATTGGGTGGCTTATATTGTACCATGTACCTATTATCTACTCAAAAAATTGCTTTGAATGTTAGATAAATTTTCAAAATATTATCAACCTTTAAAGTAACTCTCCTGGAAGAGGTGCTATATTTAATAAATTTTACTGAATGCCAATTATATATCACTCATTGTGCCAGATGCTGGGGACAGAATGGAGAATGAGGTATGGTCCCAGCTCTCACTTTTATTTTTCCAAATAATAGGTAGGGATTTAAATTCCAAATGTAGCAATTGAAAATATTTTCAGCTTCCAAATTCCAAATGTAGCATTTTAAAAATATTTGGAGGGGGCTGGAGCGGCATCAGGGTGGCTCAGTTCCTTCAGAGTCTGACTTTGGCTCAGATCATAGTCTCACAATTCGTGAGTTTGAGCCTTGCATGGGGCTCTGTGTTGACAGCTCAGAGCCTGGAGCCTGCTTTGGATTCTGTGTCTCCCTCTCTCTCTGCCCCTCCCCCTCTTGTGCTCTGTCTGTCTGTCTCTCTCTCAAAAATAAATACACATTAAAAAATATTATAAAAAAAGGATCTGTCACTAATTCTTTAAAAAAAAAATTCAGTTTCCACATTTCTCTTGCCCTTGACCATATAATCACAAATTCTGTGGGAGAGATGAGGGCAGTATCTCTGTTTTCAGGATAGGAAAAACTAAAGTCTGAAACAAAACCGGGCTTTACTGCTCATTATAATAGCGAACATTTGTTTAGCAATGGACCTTAAAATTGTATATTTCTGTTTTTTATAATTATAGATGTCCTTCAAACATTACAGAAATATGTGCCAAAAGATAGAAATATATTAATCCCACACTCCAGAGGCAAACCATTAATAGTTCGGTGGACTCTTACAGCTTTAATTTCTATATTTATTATAATTATTATCATTTACAAGATAATACTTATTTTATGCCTTTTTCATTTAAAAATATACCTCAGACATCTTTCTATTTTAATACATTTAGCACAGAGCCTGATGCGGGGCTCACACCCACAAACTGTGGGTGAAGATCTACTTAATTCATTTTGATGGCTGCTAAGCATGTAGGTACTCCATTACATGCATATCCCTGATTTATTTTCACTATCAATGGGCATTTGGGTTGTTTCAAATTTCTTATTAGTGTAGCAACATTGCAATGGATATCCTTGGACGTATTTCTCTGAGCACTTGTGGAAATGTTTTTGTGAGATAAATTCCTCAAAAGAGTAAAAATATCAATACTGGCAAGTACCATATGTTTGCACGTATAGGAGGATTAGGAGGAACTTGACGGAGGAACAAGGGGGAGAAGAAGGGGGGAAATGGTGGGGGAAAGGGAGAGAGGCAAACCATGAGGGACTCTTGAATGTTGACAAAAACTGAGGACTGATGGATGTGGGGGGGAGGAGTGATGGGCATGGAGGAGGGCACTTGTGGGGATGAGCACTGGGTGTTATGTGGAAACTAATTTAACAATAAACTATTTGTAAAAAAAAAAATAAATAAATAAATAAATGTAAAAAAATATCAATACTGGGTTGTAGGATATGAACGCTTAGAATATTAATAGGTATTGCCAAGTCACACACTAAAAAGGTTATTGCACTATACAAAATAGGTAGGAAAGTGCCTATTTTTTCAATGTCACCAATATAGGTTACTTTTAATCTTTGAAATATTAGTCTAGCTAACAGGCAAAAATAACAACTCCGTTTTTAAAGACTTGCATTTCCCTGGGGCACCTGGGTGGGTCAGTCAGTTAAGTGTCTGACTTTGGCTCAGGTCATGATCTCACAGTTTGTGGGTTTGAGCCCCACATCAGGCTCTGTGCTGATAACTCAGAGCCTGGAGCCTGCTTCAGATTCTGTGTCTCCCTCTCTCTCTCTCTGCCCCTCCCCCTCCTTGTGTACTATCTCTCTCTCTCAGAAATAAAACAACAACAATAACAACAAAACAAAAGCATTACCAAAAAAGAAACCAAAAACCCTTGTATTTCCTTAATTAGTATGCTGTTTGAATTTTTCTTATTTGTACATCATTTTCAGATTTCCTGTACCTATACTTTCTCTTCTTTTCATTGGGCTATTCCTCTCCTATTCACTGATTTGAAGATTATATATATATACATACACATATATATATATACATACACACACATATATATACATACACATATATATATACATACGCACACACATAGATATATTAATAATATAATTTTACTTATAATCTTTTGTGATATATGTTGTTCTCAGTTCCTATCCTTCGCCACTCTCACTCCCTCACTTTTGAAGGTGCTGTCTAGCAACAGCAGCTTCCAGAATTCAACCTCTCTTCTCAGCTCCACAACCTCCTCTAGCCTCTCTTATTTCCCTGACCAGTCTCATCTCCTGCTTCTGCAGCTCTACAATCTCCCACCTCCAAGAAAGGGACCTAATTTGTCAATCAGCTCTCTAATTCTGGGTAAATTCCACTGTTTACTTCCTTACCTCTGGCTTCTGAGTACTGGCAGAGAAAGTAATAACAATGCTCTATAGTTTCATGAACATTTATGCTTTCTCACTTTAGGGTCTCAGAGAAGTAGACAATCATTTCCTGTATACATTCTTAGTCATATGCTTCCCCAAATTACCCACAGCACTATAGCTAGAACCAACACCATTGCTACTTTTTACTGTCAGCAGAAGTTTGACCTCTTACTCTTTGAGCATCAAAGCCACTGCATACGAGTCAACTTCTCTTTCCTCTACTTCAAAATGTTTACACATTTTCAGTAAAAAGGTGCCTTGGTTTTCCTGAGGGTAACCTATCTGCGGGTCTCCCCCAGCCCCAGTCTTACTTGTTTTCTTGGGCATATATATTTTCTTCATCTTTAATTTGTCCCTTTTCACAAGCTCAGTCTGTAGATATATTTTTCTTTTCCTACTCTATCCTCCTATCCCCCATCAGGATACCATCTGATTACCTTGTCTTCATTGTCTTTCTTTTCTGTTCTCTCTTCCTTCCTTCCTTTCTTTCTTTCTTTGTTTCTTTCTACGTTTTTATTTATTTTGAGAGGGAGAAAGTGTGCACATGCACAGAGGAGGGGCAGAGAGAGGCAGAGAGAGAAAGAATCCCAAGCAGGCTCCATACTGTCAGTGCAGAGCCCAGCGTGGGGCTGGAACCCACAAACCATGAAATCATGACCTGAGGCAAAATCAAGAGTCAGATGCTTAACCAATTAAGCCACCCAGGTTCCCCTTCATTGCCATATTTCTTCTTTTTAAAAAAATTTTTTGGGGCACCTGGGTGGCTCAGTCGGTTAAGCGTCCGACTTCAGCTCAGGTCATGATCTCACAGTTCGTGGGTTCAAGCCCCGCGTTGGGCTCTTTGCTGACGGCTAGCTCAGAGCCTGGAGCCTGTTTCAGATTCTGTGTCTCCCTCTCTCTCTGACCCTCCCCTATTCATGCTGTCTCTCTCTCTCAGAAATAAATAAAAAATATTTAAAAAAAATTTTTTTAAGTGTTTTATTTCTGAGAGAAAGAGAGAGAGAGAGAGGCAGCATGAGCAGGGGAGGGTCAGATAGAGAGGGAGATATAGAATCCAAAGCAGGCTCCAGGTTCTGAGCTAGCTGTCAGCACAGAGCCTGACGTGGGACTCGAAACCCACAAACTGTGAGATCATGACTTGAGCCCAAGTCAGAGGCCCAATGGACTGAGCCACCAGGTGTCCCGTATTTCTTGTGTTGTATGCTAACTATCTGCCCATGTTTACTCACTTTCTGTACACTTCTCACTCATTTCAACTATAGTTTCTGCTTTATCTACTCTTCTTGGACTTGCTCATCCTCATCTCTGAGCATGTGATGCTGTTGCCCAAAATCTTTTATCTTGAAATTCCTTTGGCTTCCATTGCTCTGCTTTTTCTAGATTGCCTCTTTCTTCTTCCATCATCTGAAATAGGCATTTCTCTCTCTCTCTTTTTTTTTTTCTTTCTATCCTTTAATTTCCAAAGCATGGTCATTCACATTTGACTGCATAAATAGTGCCTACATATTCTTTTACAGGATGCCAGGACATCTGTGGTATCCCAATTATACAAAAACAGATGCAAAATAGTGTTAAACTTCCTTGCCTGAAATTATAAGACTAAGTGTGTGAGCATATATTTTTTAAATCCCTTTATTCCCATTCTAACCTTTTGGCTGGCCTTTATTAATCACTATTTGCTCCCGTCTTGTGAAAGGCATCAATTATCCAGTCACTCAAGACAAATCTCCTTCCCACTCCCTCACCTCTAGTCATCAAGTGCTAAAAAGACATCTTCCTAAATTTTTCTGGAATGGATCTCTTCTCCATGAGAGTTCTCTTTCGCAAGTCCATTTCTTCATAACTCTGACATCTGAGATTTTAATTGCTCTGCCAGTTTTCTCTTTAGTCCGCGGTGACAGCTCCAGGTCTGTTTGCTTTTGTAGTTCTTGTATTATGGTCCTATTCTTAAGGACAGCAGCACAAACACAGCTCTTAGTCTCTTGCTGCTTGACAGCAAATGGCTTTACACATATATGCGAAGTTTGACACTGAGACTTTACTGCTAACGATTCCTTTAAGAGTGTAACTGGATTTTTCTTGCCTGCTGACTCAGGATGATTAGCTCTGATTTCATCTTCCGGTCTGGACTTAATGTAATACGGATCCGAGTCAGCTTTCTGGAACATCAGTTCCATCTTGTTGACCTCTGCTCCATCTTGAATACTTGACATTCCTCAGACTGAAGCAGGCATTTCTTGAGGCATTCTTTGTGTCCCTTTGCCTTTCTTTTAACTCAGGTGCTAGCAGTCTATGAAACCTCAGTGTCTTACTTATGGTTGGTGAAATTTACGACTAGGTCCCAACCTCTCTGTGGGGCAGATGCTCTATGATTCCGTGTGCTTAATAAGCATTTTTACCTGACTGTCCTACCAACCAATCCAACAAATACATTTGAACGGAACAAACCTGAACTGCTAGTTAGCCCCCATCTCTGTTATTATTATCCAAAAGTCTTCTTTTGACATCGCAGCTTCCTTTCACTCATATACATACACTTCTGTGGCAACCTTTTTGATTATTTTGTCACAACACTATTTGTGGCAATCATTGTCTTTTCAGTTTCATTGACTTGTGTCAGATGCTTGTAATTCTCTCCTGGGTTTCTGCAGTAGCTACTTACCTACGTGGATTTTCTGCTTCAAGTCTCCTCCCCCTACCCCTCAAATAACCTGGATCAGTGTTCTTTAAAATTTAAACCTCCAGGGCTTTTACTAAAAAAGTCACTTGTTGGGTACCTGGGTGGCTCAGTTGGTTAAGCTAACAACTTTGGCTCAGATCATGATCTCATGGTTCGTGAGTTTGAGTCCCATGTGGGGCTCTGTGCTGACAGCTCCAAGCCTGGAGCCTGCTTCAGAGTCTGTGTCTTCCTCTCTCTCTGCCCCTCCCCTGCTCACACTCTGTTTCTCTTCTCTCTCTCTCAGAAATAAATAAACTTACAAAAATTTTAAGTCATTTGTCTTTTATCTGAAGTTTAAATTGACTAGTCAACCTGTATTTTTATTTGCTAAATCTGGTAACTGTATCTGGAGGCAGTAAAACCAATGCATCTGCAGATGGTGATTTTAAATAATTAAAAAAACTGCCTTGTTATAATTATTAAAGTAACAAAACAACTTGTAATAGTTAAAAATTATTAATAGTAATAGTAACTTTAATATTGGTAAGCTGAAAACATGTGCAACAGGTCATTTCTTTTTTTAAAAAAATTTTTTTACAGGGGCGCCTGGGTGGCTTAGTCAGTTAAGCGTCCGACTTTCGCTTGGGTCATGATCTCACGGTTCGTGGGTTCGAGCCCCGCGTCGGGCTCTGTGCTGACTGCCAGCTCAGAGCCTGGAGCCTGTTTCAGTCTGTGACTCCCTCTCTCTCTGACCCTCCCCTGCTCACGCTGTCTCTCTCTCTCTCCTAGAAATAAATAAAACATTAAAAAAAATTTTTTTACAATGTTTATTTATTTTAAAAAATTTTTAATGTTTTTTTTTATTTCTGAGAGAGAGAGAGAGAGAGAGAGAGAGAGAGACAGCGTGAGCAGGGGAGGGTCAGAGAGAGAGAGGGAGACACAGAATCTGAAGCAGGCTCCAGGTTCTGAGCTAGCTGTCAGCACAGAGTCCGACACGGGGCTCGAACCCACAAACCGTGAGATCATGACTTGAGCCAAAATCAGATGCTCAACTGACTGAGCCACCCAGGCGCCCCAACAATGTTTATTTTTGAGAGAGACAGAGAGCATGACTGGGGGAGGGGCAGAGAAAGAGGGAGACACAGAATCTGAAGCAGGCTCCAGGCTCTGAGCTGTCAGCACAGAGCCTGATGTGAGGCCTTAACTCATCAACTGTGAGGTCATGACGTGAGCCAAAGTTGGACGCCTAACCAACTGAGCCACCCAGGTGCCCCAGTTATTTCTTAATCAACTTCTTAATTTTCATTTCTACTAAAATTAGAAAATCTGAATTCACAGTGGCTTGTCAGGTATTGCAATGAGTTGTGGCTATCATCAGATCATTCTGAATGAACGGTTTTATCTAACATGGACTTCATATGATGTAAAGTTTCTTTTTAATTTTTTTTATGTTCATTCATTTTGAGAAAGTGAGAGAGCACAAGTCGGGGAGTTGTGGAGAGAGAGAGAGAGAGAGAAAGACACAGAATCCAAAGTAGGCTCTAGGATCTGAGCTGTCCCACAGAGTCACAAGGTGAGGCTCGAAGTCAAGAACCCCATGATCATGACCTGAGCCAAAATCAGTCGCTTAACCAATTGAGCCACCCAGGTGCCCTGATGTAGGTTTCTAACTGAAGGCAGCTTTCAATGGTTTGTTAGATTCTGTGTAGAAGGGCATAGGCATACAGCAACCTTAAAAGTTGAATGTTGCAGTTGGGGAGAGAGCAGAATTTGTATTTCGTTGCATAGGTTGCATTCAGCTCTGAAAAGCATTTCCCCCATTCAGTTGTGACGTTTTGATGTGGTTAAAGTATGTTCAATAGTTTGTCATTCATTTCTTTCTCCAATGAAGAAATAAAATTATCATATACTGGGAAATAATAAACTCTTGGCAGTCAAAGCATTTGCACAACTGTCTGGTTTTCTTACAAAATCCTGATACTTTGTTCTCAAGATTAAAAATCATGGCATTTTTAACTTGAAGTAATAAGTTCAAGTTAATGAAAATACCGAAAGCAGTATTTTTTGTTAGTATTATCTGTATAGCAGAAAAGGGGTCTTTGACTCCAGCCCTTGTGCGAGTATCTTTGTCATTACTTGTCCCTTACTTCACTGCAGAAAAAGCAGTCTTCTTACATTTATCTATTTCTTCTTAAAGATTATGCTCACTGGGTGCTATTTTACTACCGTTATAGTTTGTACTACTTTGTTCTATACTTAAGCAGGCTCAGGAGACCTACTCCTTGGCTACTAACTGTTCTCTGAATAAAACAGAATGCGGGTTGACGTTTTGTTTATTGTAGGAATAACTAGGAATAACGGCCTTCCCTCACCCAAGGCTACAACTCTATCAGTGTTGATCCCAAGCTATCTTTTTCAGACTTTCTCATACCTCACAAAATAATTCCTTTTTAAATGAAAGTTTTTCTAAATGAAAATGTCTTTTGCTGCAACTTCAATTTTTTTCTTTTTTACTGTATCAGTATTTTTATTTCTCTTAGCATCCTCCCAACCTACATATAAGCGTTTTACCTTTCGAAATTTAGTGGAAAGTAAGCGTTTCTTCCATTTAGACTCCAATTTGTTGCCCTGGAATTAAGTATAGGCAATGTTTCAAAGGTTTTCTTTTTTCTTATCTTTACTATGACATATATCATACTATAGCAATGTATAGCATATTTATGATTTTTATTTTATTTTTAAACAAATTTTATTCATTGTTTAATTCCAGTATAGTTAACATACAGTGTTATTTCAGGTGTTCAATATAGTAATTCAACAATTCTGTACATTATTCAGTGATCATCACAGGAAGTGTACTCATAATCCCCTTCACCTATTTCACTCCTCTCCCCCCTCACCCCAACCACCTCCCTTTTGGCAACCACCAGTTTGTGCTTTGTATTTTAAGAGTCTCTTTTTTCCTTTGTTCATTTGTTTCTTAACTCCCACATATGAATGAAATCACATGGTATTTGTCTTTGACTGACTTGTTTCACTTAGCATTTTATTCCCTAGGTCCATCCATGTTGTTGCAAATGGCAAGTTTTTGTTCAAGGTAATAGTCATTGTATACCACATCTTTATCCATTCATCTATCCGTGGACACTTGCCTTGCTTCCATATCTTGGCTACTGTAAATAATGCTGCAGTCAACATAGAGGTGCACATGTGTTTTAGAATTAGTGTAACTCTAACTTTGAATGATAACCCTAACAGGAAGTTTCTGGGCATTTTTCCTTATGTACTGCAAATGTGCTGTGAAATGATTTATATTAGGTACATCGGTGGTGTCCATTAGCAAGTACAGGGCTAATATTGCTCTTTCACGTTCTATACCATGATTCTGGGTGGTATTTGATTAGGGATTTTTGCCAATAGCTTGTTAAACTTTCTCCAAGCAAAACATTTGTTAACTTTGTAGCTAGTTGTATAAGCATCACTGAAACAAAATGATTCTTGCTATTTTTTAACCAGGGATGTAACTTGATCTTTTTTATCCACAAATTCATCTATTTCATACTGAAAACATTAATTTGCATTCATTCTGGAAAAATACATCTTATATGGCAATGAGGTTATTGTATTTGGTTCAAATATGACTTGTAACAAGCTTTGATGGCTTTCTGAGTCACTGTTTGACAAAAGTTCCTAACAGCCAAGGTGGAGCGGGCAATAGACAAATGGATTGCTAGCCCAATAAAATCCAGTTTTTACATATTCATAGCTATGCTTTCTATTACATTTTTATTTATTCATTTATTTATTGCTGCTTGGATGAACTTACCACATATAAAGACACACAACTCGCAGTCTATATCTAGAACTTAGACTTAAAAAAAAGTTTACTTATTTTGAGAGGGAGCTGGTGTCCACACAGGGAAGGGGCAGAGAGAGAGAGAGGGAGAGAATCTCAAGCAGTATCCAAGCTGTCAGCATAGAACCCAAAACCAGGCTCCATCTCACCGACAAGATCACGACCTGAGCCAAAATCAAGAGTTGGTGCTTAACTGCTGAGCCACCCACGTGCCCTGTAAACTGCCATCTTGTTTAATAGCTGGCTATCTTTAGTACATAATTTCGATTCTTTTAAAAAAATGTTTATTTTTGAGAGAGTGACAGAATAGAAACAGTGTACAAGTGGGGGAGGGGCAGAGAGGGAGACACAGAAACCAAAGCAGACTCCAGGCTCTGAACTGTTAGTACAGAGCTCAATGTGGGGCTCGAACTCAGGAACCTTGAGATCATGACCTGAACTGAAGTCAGACTAACCAACTGAGCCACCCAGGCTCCCCTAGCTTTTTTACATAATTTTGAATTGAAATACTGTACTCGTGACTTTTTTCATCACTACTTATGCTTCAATGTATTTATTTTGAGTGGATGATTTTTCTCTTATGATGAATTGGAAATACAACACAATTAAATAGCAACAAAGAAAAAATTAATTTTAACAAATGTAAACGATAATATACAAATTATGTTAACTACCCCAGCTAAGATAAACTGTACTGTTAACGAGAGAAATGGATCAATGTAATCTTTGTATTACATATGTAACCCATAAGAATGCAAAGATGCTCAACAGCATAACGGAGTTTCTGTTAAAATTCGAATTAGATTTATATTAAACAATTTGTGAAAGATTTGTAAGGTGGTAATATCTTGTAGTGCTAAAATTGCAGTCCTAAAACGTTCCTAGAGTCAAACTTCTTGAGTTTGCTTCGTACACCGTTACTTACTAGTTGGTTAATCTCTTTACTTCTGTTTCCTTATCTGCAAAATGGAAATAATAATAGAATCTACATCACAGTGTTGTGAGGACTGAATGAGTAAATACACATAAAACAGTTTGGATAGCTTCTGGCGCGAATGCTCAATGCTTTCCTATTATTAAAAAAATCTGCTCAGTCCTCATCTTATCGCTTCCCTGCTAAAAACCCATCGTTATGTCCCTAACCTTTACCAAAGGAAGTCATCTCACTCCTTTCTTCATACATTGCCTTCCGTTTTCGCGGTAGGTATCTCCCTTACCAGACCTTAAGCGCCTAGATCCTTTTACACTACCAGTTCCACAGCAGGGACTCAAAAATTAGTTATTGAACTTTTTCCACCAGGGACAAAGATCCTTAAAGGAGAAAAATATTCTAGAAAGGATTACAAATCACTGTGTAAAGTTTAAGCATTAGAGCACCTAAAGAGTTACAAAACAGAACGTCTGCACAGCGGTCAGCCCGGGGAAACCACCACCTAGTGAAGCTTTTTAGTAAAATTGTTTTTCACTGACGTCACTCGATCACTGACCTCTGACGCACGGGAGGCGGGATTAGAGAGACAGCTGGACTTCTTTTTCAGGGCCCCTCCTCCAATGGACCGGCGGGCACAGCGGCCAGCCCTACTTCTTGGCATTTCCATTGGTCAGTTTCCCCGGGCAGGCGGGTCGCGAGGGAATGACTCTACCCACTCTATGGGCGGGGTCTGTGCTCCGCAGGGGCTGGGGCCGGTGGGGGGGTGGGGGGTGGGGTTGCCGCAGCCGCCATCTTGGATTCCGCGGTAGCGGTGGCGGCTGTAGGGTACCGCGTTTGGGGAGTGGCTCTCCCCTCCCCCTTCCCCCAGTTCGGAGGCAGCGGCTCCTCCCCCTGGGGGGGTGGTGCGACGGCAGTGGCATCTGCGGCCATGGCGGCGACTGCTGCTAACCCCGGTGAGTAGACGGAGGTCTGGGGCGCCTCCAAAGGAAGAGGGACTGAAGGGGTTGGCAACCGCAGAGACCCTGGGCTGAGGGGCCGTAGTTGGGGCTGAGAGAGCTGGGACACGCGGGGACAGCGACGGGGCTGTGGGGGAGGGGAGTAACGGGGGGAGGGGCCGAGCCCAGGGAACTGGGGAGATCCGAGGTGGCGGGAGCGCGCGTGCGGGTGCGCCTTGCGTGGGGCGAGCGGTGTTGGAGCGGCTCCCGGCGCCGGGCTTGGCCTGCGCCCGCTCTGCGGAGCGACGTGGTCGTCTTCCAGCTCTGCCCCCTGGAAAGGCTTGGTGCGGGGTAACTGGGCAGAGGGATTCGTTTTGCTTTAAAAGTAACTTGGGTTTATCAACACTAGACCACCTTGCTGTGCGGCTGAAGTGTTAAACTTCCAAACGTTTAAACGTTTACCAAAAAAAAAAACAAAAAAAAACTGTGAATGTATGCTCAGTTTCTCCCCCCCTCCCCCCAGCTATCCCTCGAAACTGGCGTTCCTGTATTAAGTGCCTCTAGTATCTTAAGCTGCTGAGGACTGAAGTTTGAGTAATGGTTGTTCAGGGCAGATCTTGCCCCACAGCAAGAACCCCGGGTTTGAATCTTGTTGGCTGTAGATCGAGGCAGTTCCCATTCTTTAAGAAAAGTTCGGTTCCTTGTCATTTTTCAGTGAACATCTCTTCTAAAGGGGGAGCTTGAACATTAAAAAAAAAATCTAGCCAATCATGTGTAAGCGATGGAGTGGGGTGTAGTGCGGCGGGTCTAGACAGATGAGTTCTCTTTCACTGTATTACAGTTATTTGTCTCTGGGAAGCATTTAGTTTTAGGGATCCTAGTTTATCTTGCAGACTTTGGCGATTCTCTTGCAAAATAAAATCCTTAAAAAAGAAGCCAGAAGTTGGGGGTGAATTGCTTGAAAATACAGCAGGGGAACGGATTCTTGAAACTGAAATTGGATTTTTTTCCCATGTCCGTGAACTGCAGTATTATTTTGTGGTACCCAGGTTTTGCTCTACAAGTTGTCACTATGACATTTATTTATCTTCACTACCATGTTTCTGGCAACAGAGCTATTTAAGGAAGTTAATTTGTCACATGTCAATATCGTAGAATCTTTTTAAAAATTTTGGAGGAAAAGTAGATAAAATTAATGGCTAAAGTTCTATTGTAGGAAGTTATGAATTATGGAATAAAGTTGGAAAGATGCTATTATTATGGCCACCTGAACTTGTAGGAAAATAACCTATGTGTTAAAACTAGGGAATAAATAAACATAATTTTAAACCGATAACACATTGCAAAAACAATTACATAACCCTAGTCAAGTTGCAAAGCATTTCTCTTATTAAGAAGTGGCCCGCGTAAACAAGTTTAGTGCATATGTCAGAAGCTTTTTTCCAGCAGTGTGGGTGGGGCTACTTTATTTTGTTTTTAAACAACAGTGACCAGAATGACAGTCTCTTGACCACATTTCATTGGCTGATCCCTATCAGGTTAGATCTGAAGCAGAAAATAGTATTTATTTGTGCAGAATCCTTGCCGGTGAAACATTTGAATTTGTTTAATGTCCTTTAGACAGCCTGCTTCTGCAGTTTGTAGGTTTCCTTTTTGCTGTTGAAACATTCTATCATCCCTTCCGAGTTATTGATACAACATTCCACACCTGAGAATTCAGTTAGAAAATGTATTGTCTTCCTTCGTTTCCTCTTTTGCTCCTTTATTTCAAAAGGAAGCTATCATGGATGCATTGTGGACTTTTATAGCCTGTTGTGTTTTGGGATTTGCGGACCGTGAGTGGAGGGATAGGGGTGGAAATGTACTGTGCTCAGTGAAAAAAAAAGTAAATGGTTTTCAGGTCAGAATTCTTTGTTGCATGGTCAGATCTTTCCTTAGAGCCGTTTTAGGGACTAGAGACATCATACCTATTTCTTTGAGTTTTTTTCTACTTTATCTTTTTGCTATTTGTTAAGATCCCCTCCAGTTCTTGTCAATTATGTCTTCACATGTGTCTGCAAAAGATTTTTGTGATCATTATTTAACTTTTCTCTGTAAGGTTCATTCAAGTTAATCTTCAGCGTTAATAGTAATGCTTGAAGATCGTGTCAGTTGTACTTGGAGTATGATTTAGAGACTGTTGGTGGCCATTCAGTATCTTGCAGGGAACCTGGTTCCTTTGCATTTTCACTGTGTCTTGGTGCTAGATCAAAAGTAGAGGAAGGTGTGATTTGTACTCTCCTCTCTAAGAGTTATGTGGAAGTAATAGGTCCAATGTGATAATGACTTTTTCTTTGCATGGATTGATAATTCCCCATATTCTCTTATTGTTCATGAGTTCTACTTAACCATTGGCAAGGAGAAGTGGGCGAGTAGGAAGCTAATGAAGTGTTAGGCTGTTTCGTTTGTCTGAGGAACACTAACAATTTTGAGGAACACTTTTTAAATTGCATGCATGGTTCATAATGCATTGGCTAAGGCGCTGGCTGGGGAGAGACTGGGTATTTGACTTCTAATTCAGTATTCACACCAGATGTGAATGAATTTGTAGGAGTGAAGGCATATCTTCCCTTGACTCTGGTACTCTCGTTAGTGCACACCTCCTCTTGTGCTCTGAGGCACTGCTTACTGTGGATGGAGAATGTGGCGGAAGGTAAAGGAAGGAACACTCTTTGGGTTTGTGAGGCTGACATTTAGGAAGAATTTTTCTTTTCACCTAATTTTCACCTGTGTAAATTATAGTTTTAAAACATTAATTAATATAATTCTTACCCATTGGTTTTACTTTTTTCAGAAATGGGAAACATAGGAATTTATGTGGTGTAAAATTAAGGTGTCAAGATACTCTATTGCAAAACTTTTTTGAAAACTATATAAATTTGCTAATTCAGCAATTGAAATACAGTGAACATTTTTGAAAAAGAACCTTCATCTGCATATTAGGTCTGTGCAGATTTGTGGCACCAACCTGAATCTTCTCTGCTTTCTTAGAAATTAAGAGTTAGATACCACTACAATATTGGAACTCTAGGGTTTTTTTTTTTTTTATTGTTATGAGATAGTGGTCTCTAATCTTAGTTTCTTTGTATTCCATCCCTACCCCTTTACTCAATCCACTAACAGGAGGATAATACGTAGTTTCATGGATGTTTTATGAAAGTTGTTTTGTTGTTCTCTGCTGTTAATGACTTTCTTCTAAGGCAGTAACGATAGGGATTTCCATAGTGCCAAGTGGTGATCTTTAGAAACTAAGTTGTAACAGTCAAGGAAATGGTCCCTTTTTTCCCTTTGATTTTACTTAAGCCATGACACATTGTGAGTATTTCATTCCAAAAGTAGTAAAATTTGAATCCTTGATTGTGGAAACTGTTTTTGGAGCCATCCTTTTGTTTTGTTTCTTTTTTTTCCTTTCAAGCTATTCCCTCATAGTATTTATTTTAAAGGCTAATTCCCTGGTGGTACAATCCTATGTAGGGGTGCAAGGGTAACATTTCTGTCTATGGTTTTATAGCAGATCGTATTCAGATGTAACAGAAAAAGAATACATTTTTTAAAAATGTCTTTTTTTTTTTTTTAAGTTTGAGAGAGAGAGCACATGGGTGTGATGTAGAGAGAATCCCAAGCAGACTCTGAGCTGTCAGCACACAGCCCAGCTGGGGCTCGATCCCATGAACCGAACTGTGAGATCATGACCTGAGCTGAAATCAAGAGTTGGATGCTCAACTCACTGAGCTACCCAGGCACCCCAGTAAAAGTATACGTTTAAGGCTTAAGCTCACTGGAGTGGATCTGGTGTGTCCGTCATCCACACCCTGTGAGGGGCCTTGCTTGTAGAGCCATCTATTTTTAAGAATGATTAAACATTTATTAAGTTCCTACTTTATTCGCCAGATTGCACTTTTTTATTTTGTTGGCTATTCTGTATGTTAGAAACAGTCTCTCACTTTCCAGATTAGTTCTCTAAATTTACATCTCTTCATCACTTTTTTTATTTTAATATTTTTAAGTAATCTCTTCACCCATTGTGGGGCTCACACTGACAACCTGGGGATCAGCTGTTGCATTTTCTGGTGACCGAGCCAGCCAGGTGCCTCTCTCCATCATTTCTTCTTTTTGTATTTTCCCCTCTACATTTTCACTGTAGTTGAATGGACAAAGTTTATGACTTTAACAGTGTAATTAGAATTTAAGTTCCACGAGAACAGGATGTTTACCTTCCTTTTTCACCACAGCTCTCCACTGCTCACAGGGGTGCCTAGGATGTTCAGTGAGTGTTGGCTGAATAAATCAATGTTGGGGGTTCATGTCTTTATGCACTGTTAACATGAAACTATCTCTGAAAGAGTAGTACTAATAAAGGTGTTAACATCATGAATTCATTTATAATAGTTAGCATTTATTAATATATGCTAGTTATTCTAAATATATTATTTCACTTACTCTTCATATGTATGTATGTGCTATTTAATTTTTACAACAGTCCTATGAGGTATGTATTAATATTATTGTTTTACAAATGAGGAAACTAAGGCACAGAGTGAATAAGTAGTTGTCTGAAGCCTCATAGCTAGTAGGGGGTAGAGATCATTTGATTGTTGGCAATCCGTCTACACAGTCAACATTAAATTTTTTTTTTTAACGTTTATTCATTTCGAGAGACAAAGAGGGAGACAGAATCCGAAGCAGGCTCCAGTGTCTGAGCTGTCAGCACAGAGCTCAATGCAGGGCTCGAACTTGTGACTGCTCATGACCTGAGCCAAAGTTGAAGGCTGAAACTGCTTGAGCCACCCCAGCACCCCTATATTAAAGAAAAATTCTCAAAAATTTTTATTTCTGTCTTTTTACATAAGCTTCTTTAATATATTTTCATCTATTTAAAAAACATCTCTATTTGAATAATATTTAACATACTATTTATATATATACTCACAAGTTTTCCTTCAAATGTGCTGCCCTTTCTGAGTTTTCTGTATCTTTCACGGCTATCACAGTTTTTCCAGTTCCCCAGGCTAAGCAGCTAGAGGTGTTTGGATTCTTTCATGTATTTATCTGGTTGGTTATCACTTCATCATCTTTTTTTTCCCTTCCATAAAACATATATATATTTAAACACATAAAATGTTTTGATTATGTAAAAATATATATTTAAAATATTTAGGGGTACCTGGGTGACTCAGTTAGTTAAGCGTTGGACTCTTGATTTTTGGCTCAGGTCCTGATCTCTTGGTTTGTGAGCTTAAGCCCACATCAGGCTCTGTGCTGACAGTGCGGAACTTGCTTGGGACTCTCTCTTTCTGTCTCTGCCCCTCCCCTGCTCATGCTCTCTCTTAAAATAAATAATAAAATAAATAAACATTAAAAAATGAAATAAAGTTGGGGCACTTGGGTGGCTCAGTTGGTTAAGTGTCTGACTTCAGGTCAAGTCGTGACCTTGTGGTTCATGAGTTCGAGTCCCTTGTCCGACTCTGTTGACAGCTGGAAGCTTGGAGCCTGCTTTGGATTCTCTGTGTGTGTGTCTCTCTCTCTTCATGTCCCTCCCCCACTAGTGCTCTGTCTCTCAAAAATGAAGAAACACTAAAATTTTAAAAAATGAAATAAAATACATATAAACATTTAAACATATATATGTTATTTTAATCAAAATTACCCATTCATATATTTAAAGACTTAGTTTTATGTGATTTCTTACAAAAACAGCCCCCTACTCCCTTCTCTCAGTTCCTTCTCCACAGTAAGAAACATTTTTATCTTGTTTAGCGACACTCTTTTGTTTTTGTTTAAAAGAATGTTCCAGCGGTAGAAGATATGAGTTTTCACATTGAAGGGGACAGACCACTGAATGAAAACACACCCACATCAAGGCATAATATCATGAGATTTCAGCATTAGATACAAAGAGTATGCTACAAGCTACAGAGAAAAAAGTTGGTCAGTTCAGAAGAATGTGGAATCAGATTGGTCTTGCTTCTCAGTGGTCAACACTGCACAGTAGAAGGCAGTGGCGCAGTGCCTTCAGAATTCATAGGGGAAACAGTTTCTGACTTAAAATTGGTCGAGGATGTGCTTCAGCAGTGGGAGTGACAAGAAAGGGGGCACCTGGCCTGCAGGGAAGGGGCAGGGCGGCAGGAAAGAGTGGAGCATCCATTTCGCGCACACTGCTGTTAGTCCCCGCTTGCAAGCAGCACCGGCACCGCACCGGCACCGCACTTTTCAGCCCCTCCTGCCTTCCCCCACCAGGGCAAAGAGATAACAGTGATTTACACTCTCCAGAGAATCAGTCAGTCTTTTGACAGCGTGGAATTAGGGCAGTTTCCCTGCTAGAAGGAACAGGGTGAGGATCTGGAAATCCACCTGCTGCTTAAGCAGATGTTGAACCCATCCTTTTTTTTTCCTAATTAAAAAAATTTTTTTAATGTTTATTTTTTTGTTAAAATAACAATAAATATAAATAAATATAAAATAAATAAATAAATATAAATAAATAAAATAATGTTTAAACATTAATGTTTAATGTTTAAACATTAATGTTTAATGTTTAAACATTAATGTTTAATGTTTATTTTTGAGTGTGAGTGGGGGGATGGGCAGAGAGATTGAGAGACAGAGGAAGATACTGAAGCCAAAGCAGACCCCAGGCTCTGAGCTGTCAGCACAGAGCCCGACATGGGGCCTGAATCCACGAACCATGAGATCATGACCTGAGCCAGAGTCAGACGCTTAAGCGACTGAGCCCCCCAGGTACCCTGAATGGATCCTTTTTATTTTAGCTTTCATTCATACACACCTCCTACTCCTGTACCTGGAGTCACCAGTTCCTGGGACTTTGGGGGCATTCTAACATGTAGAGTGAGGTGGTTTTCTGCTTTTCCCTTTGCTGGCTTAGGATTCAGTTCTTTTTTTTATTTTTTAATGTTTATTTTTGAAAGAGAGAGTGTGCATGTGCGCGCATGCCAGAGGGGTAGAAGCAGACAGAAGGGGGAACAGAAGATCCAAAGTGGGCTCTGTGCTGACAGCAGAGAGCCGGATGCAAGGGATCGACTGGAGCCGAAGTTGGAGGCTTAACTGACTGAACCACCCAGGCGCCCCAGGAGTTAGTGCTCGTGGATCTATCAAGGCAGAGGTTCTGGTTTCCAAAAATTTGTTGCCCTTTTCTTGCTTCCTTTTTTTCTATCCATGGATTTTATGTCTTATATAAAATTGTTATTCTCCTTTATATAATTTTTTTAGTGGGGGAGAGAAAAAGTAGATGTATACATTTACCCTACTATTTTTATTCAGAATTTATATAGTTTAAGATATTAGAGGTTCCTATACTTTTTCATCCTGCTGTTATACTATGCCTTTATTATCTCATTTTTGGTTAGTCTCATTCATCTCCTTGTTTGTATTATTTCAAACTTTAAATCTGTCAGATTAATCTTTAATTTACATTTTATTTTTGTCACTCTGGCTTAAAGGTATATTTTGTCTTTGTTGAATCAAATCTAAGATTTCATCTTGTCATTCAAGGCCTTCTCACAGTTGAGTAACAGTTGACATCTAATGTTTTTCTCCCAAATACAGATGCTGTGCTTTATATAGGTCTGACAGTTCTTCACAGCTATTTTCATACCTCCCTTTAGGATTTGCTTATGTCCTTTGTCTGTTTGGAATGCCTTTTCCCTCTCCTTTACTTAAAAAAAAATTTTTTTTTATAGTTTATTTTTGAGACAGACAGAGACAGAACACGAGCGTGGGGGGCCAGAGAGAGGGAGACACAGAAATCTGAAACAGGCTCCAGACTCTGAACTAGCTGTCAGCACAGAGCCCGACGCAGGGCTCAAACCCACGGACCGTGAGATCATGACCTGAGCCAAAGTCGGATGCTTAACCGACTGAGCCACCCAGGCGCCCTCCTTTACTTTTTCTGATGCCCACATTCACTTTACCTTTTTGAAACTTCTGGCTGGCTGCCTTGTTTCCTTTACTTTTTCCTTCTTACTGAGCACCTTCTCTGTGCTACAGACTATGCTAATTTAATTAAAGTTAAATTAAACTTTAATTTAAACCATCTCCGAATCATCTTTTTTTCTTTTTTTAATTTATTTTTGAGAGAGAGATAGAGACAGCATGAGCAGGAGAGGATCAGAGAGAGAGGGAGGCACAGAATCTGAAACAGGCTCCAGGCTCTGAGCTAGCTGTCAGCACAGAGCCCGATGCGGGGCTCGAACCCATGAACCGTCAGATCATGACCTGAGCCGAAGCTGGACGCTTAACCGACTGGGCCACCCAGGTGCCCCTCATAGATTCTATATAAACCTGTTACTAAAAGTGTGAGCTTTATATTTTATGGGAAGATTTTGCTTTTTCTTAGGGAAGTTACATATAATCACTATTTAAATTTTATAGGATGAAATAGAAAAAGTATTATCAATAATATAAAAATATAATCAATCTAACTAATATGAGATAAATGAACATTAAACCAAAATGATAATCTAATCATTTTATACCTAGAAAATCAGCAAAAATTTGAAGGATTGCCAGAACTCAGTGTGAGTGGACATATGGATAATTTGATACTGTTGGCGAGTCTTTTCATTGGTTTGGCTTTCTTGGGGGGTAATGGATAAAGTTTAAAATATGTTCCCTTACGGGGCGCCTGGGTGGCTTAGTCGGTTAAGCGTCCGACTTTCGCTCACGCTCCCCTGCTCACGCTGTCTCTCTCTCTCTCTCTCCTAGAAATAAATAAAAAAAAACATTAAATAAAATAAAATATGTTCCCTTACATCTAAGGAGTCATTTTCAGGAATTTGTTAGTGTAGAAATACTGGCACCATGCATAAAGATACACAGTTATATTCGTTGAAACATTATTTATGATAGTGATAGTTTGAATGTCACAAATTATATACATTTGTACTATCGAGTACAGTATAACTGTTAAAAATAGAATGTGCTAACTGTATTTTTTGACATGAAATATAGCTTCCAATATATTGTTATATGGAAAAAATGAAAGATTCCGAATAAATATAATATCTCTCCCTTTCTTATGTAAAAATTCCCAAACTATAATATATGGTATATAGAAAAAGATGTGGAAATATTCAAAATATTAATAGCAGTTACTCATAGAGAAGTGGGATGAGAATGTGTGTATAGAGGATTTTACTTTTATTTTATTTAATCCTATTTTTTTTTAAAGTAGGCTCCATGCCCAGTGTGGGGCTTGAACTCATGACCCTGAGATCAAGACCTGAGCTGAGATAAAGAGTTGGATGCTTAACTGAGCCACCTAGGCACCCTTTATATCCATATGTTTATATATTTTGTAATGAAAAGATTAAAAATAGCAAAATCAGTTAACATTTTGGTGTTTGCTATATGTTTCTAAAGCTACTATTTAAGGACTGCTTACAGTGTGTCAGGTGCTATGCTAAGTACTTTTCACTTGCAGTATCTAATATAATCTTCCCAAAAGGTAGGTACTATTATTAGCTACATGTTACAGATAAACTCAGAGAGATTAAGTAATTTGCTAATGGTTATACAGGTGGTAAGTGGTAACCCTAGGATTGGAATCCAGGTTTATCTAGTTGTAAAGTTTAAGCCATGTTCTCTAAGATTTTCAGTGCGCTCTCCCACATTCATTTTCTTTTTAAAAACTTGAGATCATGTATTTTCGGTTATAAAAGTAATATATGTTTAATGTGAAAGACAAAATAATAAAGATATCCAGAAAATCAAGTGTAGAGTCTCTAAATGCCATCCCAGAGATACACACTGTTAGTTTATTGCATAACCTTTGCTTACTTCATCCTAGCCATGATGTCATCCACACTATTTCTAGAACTTAACAGGCATGTCCTCACCCTGCGTCTTTGCACTCTGCCTAAAATGTATTTTCCCCAGATACCTGCATGCTTTATTCTCTTTATCTCCAGTCTCCTAGTACCTTTTCAGTGATGTCTTTCCTCACTATCTAAAATTTCTACCCTCCTAGCCTTCAACCTTTATATACTTCTTTTTTTTTTTTAATGTATTGTTAATGTTGGTTTATTTTTGAGAGAGAGAGAGAGAGAGAGAGACTGAGTGTGAGCAGGGGAGACAGGGAGAGAGAGAGGGAGAAAGAAACAGAAGTTGAAGCAGGCTCTGGGCTCCCAGATGTCAGCACAGAGTTTGATATGGGGCTTGAACTTATGAACTGCAAGATCATGACCTGAGCTGAAGTTGGACGCTTAACCAGCTGAGCCACCCCGGTGCTCCAACCTTTATATACTTCTGATTTGACTTCCCGTAGTTTATTTTTCTCCCTATTTATCAATATATAACAGATTATTAGGTTAAACCATATGAAATTTATTTTTTTCCTATAAAATGTCACTTTTATATTGTCATCCCAGTTTATATGTTAATTATTTCTCTTGATATCTCTCTGCTACTAGCATGTAAAGTTCATAAGGATTGGGACCTTTGTTCTATTTATTGCTTTATATTTAGGATCTGCAACAGTGCCTGGCATATAGTAGGCATGCAATTAAGATTAAATGAGTTCTTCCAGGTTTTTGTTATACATATCAGTTTTAAAAAGGAATATATTAATTATTTTTTTCTGTAGCTTATTTTTTTTCATAATCATATGGTAGATAACTTTCCATTTCAATGATATAGAACCACTTCAAAATTTTTCTGGAAAAAATTTTTTCTGATACATTATTTTTTTTTATTGTGGCAAAATACACATAACATAAATTTTGCTACTTTAACCATTTTTATGTGTACAGTTGAGTGGACTTAGTATATTCACATTGTTGTGCAGCCATCACTACCATTCACCTTCAGAACTTTTTTCATCTTGCAAAGCTGAAATTCTGTACCCATTAAGTACTAACTCCCTATTTTCCAAATCCCTCCAGCCACTGGTTTCCACCATTCTACACTATATCTCAATGAATTTGTCTGTTTGATGTACCTCATTTAAGTAGAATCATACAGTATTTGTCTTTTTGTGATTAGCTCGTTTCACTTAGCTATTATCCTCAAGGTTCATCTATATTTATTATATTGCAGAATTTATTTTTTTTAAGTTTATTTATTTTGAGAGAGAGGGTGAGTGAGTGTGAGCAGAGGAGGGGCCGAGAAGGGGAGAGAGATTGAATCGCAGGCTCTGAGTGGCCAGGGCATAGCCCAGTGTTGGGCTCGAACTCATGAACCTTGAGATCCTGACCTGAGCCAAAACCAGGAGTCAGATGCTTAACTGACTGAGCCACCCAGGCACTCCAGACTTTCTTTATATTTAAAGCCAAATAGGATCCTGTTGGATGTGTATGCCCCATTTTTAATCCATTCGTCTGTTGGTAGACACTTGGGTTACTTCTACCTTTTGGTTATTGTGAATGATGCTGCTATGACTCTTTTTAATTCTTTTGAATATATACCTGCAAGTAGAATTGCTGGATCATACAGGAATTGTTTCTGATTTTCTAGGACTCTCCATACTGTTTTCTGTAGTGGCTGCACCATTTTACATTCCCACCAATAATGCACAAGAGTTCCAGTTTCCCCACATCCTTATCAGTGCTAGTTATTTTTTAATTAAAAAAAGTTTTCTTTATAAGTAGGCTGTGTGCCCAATGTGGGGCCAGAACTCATGACCCCGAGATCAAGAGTCCTGTGCTCTACCGACTGAGCCAGCCAGGTGCCCATTTTTTTTTTTTATGTTTATTTATTTTGAGAGAGAGAGAGGGTGCACACGTGTGCACATGCAAGCAGGGGAGGGGGAGAGAGAGAGAGCGAGAGAGAGAATCCCAAGTAGGCTCTGTGCTGCCGTGGAGCCCAGCATAGAGCTCAGTCAGTCCCATAAATGGTAAGATCATGACCTGAGCCAAAATCAAGAGGCAGATGCTTAACCATCTGAGCCACCCATGTGCCCCATTTTTATTTTTATATTTTTATTTATTTTTAAAAGTTTATTTGTTTTGAAAGAGAGAGAGATGTAGAGAGAGAGGGAGAGAGAGAATTCCAAGCTGACAGCACAGAGCCCAATGTGGGTCTCAAACTTATGAACTGTGAGATCACAACCTGTGCTAAAATCAAGAGTTGGATGCCCAGCCGAGCCCCCCAAACGCCCCTATTTTAAAATTTTTAAAATAATTAAAAATTTTTTTGATGGTGGCCATCCTAATGGTTGTGAGGTGATATCCCATTGTTGTTTTGATTTGCATTTCTCTAATGATTTAGAGATGTTTGAGCATCTTTTCATATACTTACTGGCCATTTGTATATCTTCTTTTTTTTTTTTAATTTTTTTTATAGTTAATTTTTTTTTTATTTTTGAGACAGGGAGAGACAGAGCATGAGCAAGGGAGGGGCAGAGAGAGAGGGAGACACAGAATCTGAAGCAGGCTCCAGGCTCCGAGCTGTCAGCACAGAGCCCGACTTGGGGCTTGAACCCATAAACTGTGAGATCATGACCTGAGCCGAAGTTGGACGTTTAACTGACTGAGCCACCCAAGCGCCCCATTTTGGCCATTTTTAAATCAGGTTGTTTTTTGTTGTCAAATTGTAAGAGTTCCGTATATGTTCTGGATGTTAATCCCATATCAGATATATGATTTGCAAATTTTATCTCCCATCCCATGGGTTGCCTTTTTACTCTACTGGTAGTGGTTTTTGGTTTTTGGGTTTTTTTAAAAAAGATTTTAAAGTAAACTTTTTACCCATTGTGGGGCTTGATCCCACAACCCCGAGATCAAGAGTTGCATGTCCTTTCAACTAAGCAGCTAGGTACCCTGATACTATTCTTTGATGCACAAAAGTTTCTAATGATGAAGTCCAATTTATCTATTTTTTAATTTTGTTGCTTGTAATTTTGATATCTTCAATAAATTACCAAATTCATTGTCATGATGCTTTCCTCCTGTGCTTCTAAGAGTTCTAGCTTTAGTTACATTTAGGTGTTTGATCTATTTTGAGCTAATTTGTATATGTGATGTAAAGTAAGGGTACAATGTTGTTCTTTTGTATGTGGGTATGCAGTTTTCCCTGTATCGTTTGTTAAAAAAATAAATAAATAATTGTCTTGGAACCCTTGTTAAATCATTTAACTATACATATGGTAGCTTATTTCTAGGCTCTCTTGTCCATTGGTCTGTATGTTTATCTTTGTGTCAGTACCATACTATTTTGATTACTGTAGTTTGTGACGATGCATCATCATTTTAATGGTATTTAAGTACATTCCTTTTCCAGTATTAAAGGCAGTTATAAATGCCTGGACTTGTAATAAAAGACATGCATAAAAGAGGTTTTGTATGTTTAGGTTAGGTGCAGGTCATTTTAAATATAGTTTGGAGGTAGATTTTAGGAATAATAAAGAAAAATTAAAAACATATCCAAAGTGATTCATATTTTATTTTTCTTAAAGTTTATTTGTTTATTTTGAGATAGTGTGAATGGAGCTGGGGAAGAGAAAGAGACAGAGAATCCCAAGCAGGCTCTGCACTGTCAGCACAGAGCCCAAAGAGAGAGTTGAGCTCATGACTGTGAGATCATGACCTGAGCTGAAATCAAGAGCCAGACGCTTACCAGCTCTGCCACGCAGGCACTCCCAAAGTGACTCACATTTTAGACATTAAGAATATGATGAATGGGGCGCCTGGGTGGCTTAGTCGGTTAAGCGCCTTACTTCGGCCCAGGTCATGATCTCACGGTTTGTGGGTTTGAGCCCCGCGTTGGGCTCTGTGCTGACAGCTAGCTCAGGGCCTGGAGCCTGCTTCAGATTCTGTGTCTCCCTCTCTCTCCGACCCTCCCCTGCTTATGCTGTCTCTCTCTCAGAAATAAATAAAACATAAAAAAAAGAGAATATGATGAATTATTGTTCCATTCTTTCTTTTTTTTTAAATATTTTTTTTTAATGTTTTATTTATTTCTAGGAGAGAGAGAGAGAGACAGCGTGAGCAGGGGAGGGTCAGAGAGAGAGGGAGTCACAGA